>NC_081553.1:36506486-36852773 GCF_963082655.1 Stomoxys calcitrans | reverse complement strand
GCCCAATTCTAAGTTAGCTCCATGCTTTATTAGATATTCGGCCACTTCGCTGAATCCGCCACAACAGGCCAATGTCAAAGCGGTCTCTTGAGTCTCCTCGGTAGTGGCATTGATGTTTGCTCCTTTGCTCAATAACAATGCCACCATTTCTTCGTGACCCTCCCGTGCGGCTTCCATAAGCGGTGTATAGCCTTCATCATTGACCTCCTCAATGTTGGCGCCACGTTCTATCAAAAGTGTGGCCAATTCAACGTGACCTCCACACGCCGCCAGAGTTAGAGGAGATTCGAATGAGTCGGTAGGCATATTGACTTGGGCTCCGGAATCCAACAGAAGACGTGCCACTTCAACATGACCATCCATAGAGGCTTCCATTAAGGCAGTATGCATTTCATCGGTTTATGCTCCTGATCCGCGCCAGCCTGTAGCAAAAAGCGTACCATATTTAAATGGCCTTTGTAGCAAGCTAATGTCAAAGCGCTTCTTTGAATTCGTTCGAATGGGTGTTGATACCGGCACCATGTTCCAATAAAACCTACAGGACAGAAGAAGAATAATTTGCCCAGTGAAATATTTGCTGCAACCGTTTAATATCCCCCTTGGGTATTCTTACAAACAAAAAAAAAAAACAACATCAAATAAGATCAAAGGATATCACAAACTTTCTTAAAAATAATCCATTTGAGGCAATATGTTAAATCAGATTATTAACTCAATCCTTTCAAGAATTCAACACAAAACATCGAATTATTTTTTTAAAGTCTCAAATCTCGGATTTTCATCATGTGTAGGGTTAAGCTGCGACTTGTTTTTACGTATAATGCATTGTGTTGTACTTACCTTTGCCACTTCCACATGTCCGGCAGAAGCTGCCTCCATCAGTGGCGTATGACCATTTTCATTTTGTTCCTCTACATTGGCGCCATGTTTAAGTAGCTCTTTTACCACTTCAACATGACCACCGGCGCAAGCAAACATAAGCGGGGTATTGCCAGTGGCACAGTGGGCATTTACATCCGCATTGTGACTTAACAACAGTTTAACTATCTCCAAATGACCAGCAGAGGCAGCCTCCATTAAAGGAGTACAATCTTTCTGGCCCTTGTCTTCGACTTGCGCAGCAGACATGGCCAAAAGTACCTAAATTGAAATAAACAAAAATAGGTGATGATCATTATTTCATAATTGATCGATAATAGCTTTAACAGTTACCTGTGCCAATTCATAGTAACCAGCTGAGCAGGCCATAGATAGCAAGGATTCGCCATCATCGGTTGACTCGTTAATATTGACATTACCCTTGCCCAAGAGACTGCGCACAGTGTTGACGTCGTTATCGTTGCAGGCGGCAATCAAAGTACGAGAGAACATCCTGAAAAATAAAATTAATTAAGGAAAGTTTGGTATCAAACAATTCTATTAGTATTTTTAAGCTGAAAGTTTGATTTCTGTTTCTCAATTTACATTTTTTTTTGTTACATAATTGGAGGAGTTATCCAGATTTTTAAATTAACAATCATTCTATATCTTAAGTCAGCCAAAACCCATCTCATGAACTGACTTCAAATCAATTGGGTCACACCAACACTTGAAGTCGTTCCAACAGGAGATAGCTTTACTCTCTGCTGAGATTATTTTCATTAAGAAGCTGCTAATTTCTCCTGGAGGTTTTACACAGTAGCTATAGTGCAAAAATAAGCAAACGCACACACACCAAATATGGAAAAAACTTCTCGCTAAGGATATGCAGAAGGAATTAAAAATTTTCTTGAAAAGTAGGCTTTACTTAAATCTGAAGGAAACAATTAAAACCGTGATAAGTTCCGGCGGGCCGAATCTTATATTCCCTCCACCATGGATCGCATTTGTCAAGTTCTTTGAATGACCTTTTCAGTATATATATGAGCTACATCAAGCTAATGACCGAGTTGGACCGTACTTGTCATGGCTGTAAGAAGTCAAAGAAAAATACCACCTACAGAATTTCAGGCAAATCGAGTAAAAATTGTGCCTTTAAGAGGCTCAGAGTGTCAAATTGGGAGATCGGTTTATATGACAGATATATCAGGTTATGAAACGATTTTTACCATACTTCGCACAGTTATTGGAATTCATATCAAAACGACATATGCTCAGTTTTAACCAAATTGGACAAGACTTACGACCTCTAAAAGCTCAAAAAGTCTAATCCGGAGATCGGTTTATATGGCGGCTATATCAGGTTATGGACCGATTCAGACCATACATGACACCTTTGATGGAAGTCATTCTTCAACGATATGTGCAGGTTTCAGCCAAATCGGATAAAAACTACGCCCTCTAGAAGTTCAGGAAGTCTATTTGGGAGATGGGTTTATATGGCAGATATACCATACTTAGCAAAGTTGTTACCAAGTGATACCAAAACACCACGCACGAAATTTAAGCCAAATCGGATAAGAATTGCGCCCTCTAGAGACTCAAGAAGGCAAGACCCAAGATTGGTTTATATGGCAACTTTTTAAAAACATGGAATGATTTGGTATCACATTTACAATCCCAACCGACCTGCACTTATAAGAAGTATTTGTGTAAAATTTCAAGCCATTAGCTTTACTCCTTCGAAAGTTAGCGTGCTTTCGATAGACAGACGGAAGGACGAACATGGCTAGATCGACTTTAAGTGTCATGACGATCAAGAATGTATATACCTTATGGAGTCTTAGACTCTTATTACAAGCAGAATGACGAAATTAGTACACCCCCCTCCTATGGGGGAGGATATAACAAGTAAAAAGGCAGCATTATCGAAATATGTTCCGATTTGGACCAAATTCACGGATATTGAGCGGTCTAATAAGTACAAGTCAATGTTCAATCTTGTAGCCATATCCAAATATAGACCGATCTAAACCATATACGACACGGGTGTCGAAAAACCCAACATAAGTCACTGTGTCAAATTTCAGCGAAATCGGAGTATAAATGTGCCTTTTATGGGGCCAAGACTTCAAATCGGGAGATCGTTCTATATGGCAGTAATACCCAAATCTGAACCGATCTGGGCCAAATTGAAGAGGGCTGTCGAAGAGCCTAACACAACTCTCTGTCCCAAATTTCGGCGAAATCGGACAATAAATGCGCCTTTTATGGACCCAAACCCTAAATCGAGAGATCGGTGATATGGCAGCTATATCCAAATCTGGACCAATCTGAGCCAAATTGCAGAAAGTTGTCGAAGAGCCTAACGGAACTGACTAACCCCAATTTTTTGGCGACATCGGACAATAAATGCACCTTTTATGGGCCCAAAACCTTATATCGAGAGATCAGTCTATATGGCAGCTATATCCAAATCTGGACCGATCCGAGCCAAATTGAAGAACAATATTAATGAGCCTTTTATGGGCCTAACACCTTAAATCGAGAGACCGGTCTATATGGCAGCTATATCCAAATCTGGACCAATCTGTGCCATATTGCAGAAAGATTTCGAGGGGCCTAACTTAACTCACTGTTCCAAATTTCGGCGGCATCGGACAAAAATGCGCCTTTTATTGGCCCAAAACCTAAAATCGAGAGATCGGTCTATAAGGCAGCTATATCCAAATCTGGATATACAAATTGAAGAAGGCTGGCCTAACACAACTCACTGTCCCAAATTTCAGCAAAATCTGATAATAAATGTGGCTTTTATGGGCCTAAGACCCTAAATCGGCAGGTCGCTCTATATGGGGGCTATATCAAGATATAGTCCGATATAGCCCATCTTCGAACTTAACCTGCTTTATTTTTAAAGACTGAGGCGTGATTTCAACAGACAGAGGGACGGACATTGCCAGATCGTCTTAGAATTTTACGCTGATCAAGAATATATATACTTTATAGGGTCGGAAATGGATATTTCGATGTGTTGCAATCGCAATGACAAAATGAATATACCCCATCCTATGGTGGTGGGTATAAAAAGAAAACTAGACCGATGTAGCAATTTTTGTTTGTTTCTCTTTCGAGACGAGCTCAATGATCTTTGCAAATGAAAAAGGTAGGCCAGAGATCGCAACACACACCAACCACTATGGGACGCGTTTCGTCTTTGGTTAGAAGACTTTTCAACCATATAAAGTGTGGTGGTTTCAAGGGCCGTTTCGTCTTTGGTTAGAAGACTTTTCAACCATATAAAGTGTGGTGGTTTCAAGGGCCGTACGTTGATATGTTGCATTTGTATCGTATTTATTGCGAAAATGCCCCTATGATACAAACGTCCCATTGACCACGCTCGACAACCCTTTCTATTAGCTGTACTTCTCCCAATGCATGTGCTGACAGATGTCTGCAACAATTACACTACTTCCTTGATAGCACCTGATTTAGAGGCCACCGTAGCGTAGAGGTTACCATATCCGCCTATGACGCTAAACGCCTAGGTTAGAATCCTGGCGAGACCATCAGAAAAAAATTTCAGCGGCGGTTTTCCCCTCCTAATGCTGGCAACATTTGTGAGGTACTATGCCATGTAAAACTTCTCTCCAAAGAGGTGACGCACTGCGGCACGCCGTTCGAACTCGGCTATAAAAAAGAGGCCCCTTAAACTTGAATCGGACTGCACTCATTGATATGTGAGAAGTTTGCACCTATTCCTTAGTAAAATGTTCATGGGCAACATTTGCATTATGCATTTTACCTGATTTATTGCATCTGTTGGAAGGTGTATTGATGGCTTCGAAGGCTAGATAACAGCAACAGCTCTCGCTGTTGCTTCGTGTGCTGTCGAATATTTTTAATTTCAAGTTGTTTGCCTGTTAGGGCGAACCGATTTAGATTATTCCTAAACCAAAACGAGCATCTTCTACATTATTTCTAGTTACTTCAAATGGTAAAATGTTTACAGAATTCATATTGAAAAGAAGTTTTGGTTTCCAGTATTAAAAAAACTATTACTGGCTAAGTATATTAAATTTAAATTAGTTTTCTTTTGAATGTAATTTTTAATTTAAGCTATGCTACAATGTAATTGCATTTTTGGACCTGTTGGCTTCTGTATTACAACTGGAATTGAATAAATAAACAATCCATATAAATAGTTGTGCAAAATCAATTAATTTCTCTTTCAATATATCTTCATCATCACTCGTATGAATTTCATTCTCGACTTTGGATAAAAAAAATTCCCATAGAGATATTTGCTCTGTGGATCCACAAGAAACCCAGTATAATATAGCACATATAAATCTGTTCTCAATAAACCTAATCTAATCTAAACTATTCCATTTCCTTTTGTTGTTAGTCTCCTCCCTTAGTGATTAACAATAGCTATGCTCGAAAAGATAACAATCTGAGATTATATTGTAAAATAGAGAAGATTTTAAGAATGTATGCATACATATGTATGTGAACTTACGTCTTATCACTGCTAGCCCCTCGCATTTTCGTTAGAGCCTGTTTCGTTTCATCGATCGCATGAGTGGCATGGCGTAAAACTGGGGCTTTTTCGTTAGCTAAAACAAAATAAATAAAAAAATTACAAACTTTTTTAAAGCAATTTTTAGTTATATGAAATATACCGGCAGCTTCATAGAGGGCATTCAAATTGCGACTACGATCATTGTTGGCATCGAGTAAGAAATCACCACTAACTTCGTTGGGATCTTGGATTTCTTCATCCTCATCCTCATCTTCAATTTCCTCCTCTTCATCTTCTTCATCGTCGTCATCATCATCGTCGTCATCCTCATTTTCATCTTCGTCGTCCTCTTCATCCTCATCGTCTTCCTCATCGTCATCCTCGTCATCACCATCATCTTCCTCCTAGTTATAAAAGAAATAAAACAGTTGGTCGTTTATGATAAAATTGATCTAATAAATATCATGTTATCGTACACTAGATAAGCATATGCTACCAATAAATATCTAAGAATTGGCCATGTTGATAAAATTAGGTGCATTTTATTATTTGAAATCAGTTTTAAGGTTCTCTAACGTGGTATGATTATTTGTGCAATAGATTGGTGTTTGAAATAATATCGATAACAAAGTTATTAAATATTTATCGTATCTAGTATTCAGTTAAGAATTGTAATTGTTATCGGCAATTGGCTACGATATATTTGGGTAGTTGCTTTAGACATATTCAATGGCATTTACGATGTGTCAAATACTCGGTCCTGCAAATTTTGATCATTCCATTATAAAAAAGGGTATACTTCTCTCATATCAATGAGTGCAGTCCGATCCAAGGTTAAGCTTCTTTCTGCTACCTTCTTTTTTATGCCGAGTGCAAAATATCATCAGTGTCCCCGGCCCAGGATAGCTGTGAGCAGCACACAGGCTGGAACATTGAGGTCCGATCTGTGTGGTATTCATTGTTGTCACGAGAAGCTTAGCTGCGAGCTACCGGACTCGCCCACAGGTGTCGGGTGCAGGAAAGCTCCATACGGAGTAGCTGCAACGGCAGTCGCGGACAATCAGCGGTATCGAGCGGAGAGTCTTAGTGTGAGGTCTGGCAGCACCGGCTCTTGCACAAACACTGAGTGCCTATTAGATGCTCGATATGACAAGGCGAGTTAGTGGCGCCTTTAAATAACCAATAGCCAACCTGTTTTCGCGGCGATCGATCCTTTAGACAGGACCGAGATTGCTTACCTACGGGGGCTTGACAAGGATGGATACAACAACAACATCGACAGTGTTAGTAAGGGGATAACCACTGTCAAAAATATTGTCTGATGTTGCGCGGACATGCTAACCTCTGCGCCACGGTGGCCTCCTCCTAGGTACTAGAGTTGCGTTTTTTAGAAATAGGTTGATACATTGGGCCGACTGTTTGTAAGTACAGTAGACTTGACTTGACAAATAAACAGTTGACGTCTGCCGTCTGGTTACATTACCAAGCACAGCTTCAATACGTTGACTTCAATCTTAGCCCAATAGGCTCCATCTCTTGTGACGTAGTTAATCTAATCTTGTTTATCGATTACGGTTAACTTCAGTAGGTGCTATGAGCGGCGGTTTCCCATAAGCGCAATCATTCCGTAACACAGCCGGCAGCCGGTTGTATGTACCGGATTGTTCCGATGGAGTCTTTCATTGGCAAAGGCTGCCGCCTCAGTGTATAACACACTGCTAGAACAACAACATCTATATTTGTGAATGCTAATTAAATCTGAGTGATAAACATTTGGGTTCAGAGGCTTTTTTCATATTGCCAAACTTTTTTCCCCTGATGAAAGTGTTTCGGAGGATCACTGACCGGACAATTGTATTATATGCAGTCATAATGTTTCTTCGTGTGTTATGTGTTTCATTTAAACAACAACAGTTACTATGCATACTAAACACAGCTCAGATATATCAAACACTTGCTGCACACGAGTTATTGTGATTGATCACTGTCAGATGGTCAAAATAGCATATGCCATACCTTTGATTATCTTTCTTATTGTTGTTTGATCTTGTGATCTTTGAATTTTTAATTATTTTGCTGCCCTTTACATGGAGCGTAGATTTCGGGAATGTGCTGCCGCCAAGCAGCTAATGCCAATCTTGCAATTTGGCCAAAGATATGGTAGTTGCCTCTCCAGCTTCCTGTTATCCAACAAATGTACCAAATGTGAATTTTTAATTATTTCGCTGGCCTTTACAAGGAGCGTAGATTTCGGGAATGTGCTGCTTTAATTCTGACGTTACCATGTAAAAGACTGTCCAATCTGGCAATGTGGCAATTTTGACGCAGACACAAGTGAATGGAATACAGAAAAAGGTAGTTTAAACAGCACCGGAGTTAACAACTAAATTCTATGTGCGACTAATGACCACACCAACGGTATGAGGTTCAAGTTTCCTATTCCTATATATCCCAAGTATACGTCACTGGAGTCAACCGCCACTTCAAATGGGATCCTTATAGCCATGACAACTGTAAATGCTGCAGGTGTCACGCATAATATTAGTTTACCTCTGCTTTTATACATTTACCCCAAAGATAAACAGAATGAAGAATTGCAAAATTAAGCAGCCCTAGTCTCATGATGGGTTTCATCGGGTCAAACCGTTATATAGAATTGTTACAGTCTACAGTACAAAATATGGTCTTTGAAAGTAGAGTACGAATCTGATATCAAATGGATCCAAGTAAGGCCTACGGCACGTTAAAACAGCAGATAAAAACCATCTTATATATAAAATTCAAATTGTGTGTATTTGTTTGTCGGTTTGTTTGTTTGACTCAAAAACGGCTGAACTATATGATTTTTTGATATCGGGAGGTGGGCGGACCCTCCCCCTTACCCCAAAAGTACTACCCAAAAATAAAAGTGGACCGATCGGGACAATGTGCGATTCAAATGAAAGGGATTCAAGTAAAGTACGAATTTCGTAATAAAAGTTGGGCCCAAGTACCTGGGGCCGCCCCAGTCCCAAAACCTCTTAAAATAGGTTTATTTGGCGATCATGACAATATAGGACTCAAAGAAAGGTATTCGGGAGTAGATACAAATATGGTATGGAATAGGCTTTATAATTTATTGAATCAAATCCAAAATCAAAAATGGACCGATCAGGACAATATAGGTAGCAAATGAAAGGTATTGGAGAGTATAATACGAATATGGTTATACAATTTGAGTCTAAGTGGTTATACAATTTGAGTTGGGCGGTACAACCCCAAAACTCCCCCAAAACAGACATATTGGACGTTAATATCAATATGGGGCTCAAATGAAAGGCATTCGGGTGTAGATTTCGAATCTGGCATATAAAATCAGATCGGAGTATAGGGGGTCACGCCACCCCTCAAAAACGCCATTAGACCCATTATGACTATATGATACTTGACCGAACCGATTTTCTTAAAATTTTCATAGATTGTGTACTCATGTCCGGAAGGAGAGATAGGCAATATAATTTTTAGATATCGGGTGCAGGCGGACCCTCCGCCTTACCACAAAAACGCCACCCATATCCGAAAGTGGTCCGATGGGCACAATAATGGTATCAAATGAAAGGTATTGGAGACCAGAAAACGAATATGAAATTAAAATTTGGGTCCAAGAATCCAGCGGGCCCCTTCCCAACCCCAAAACTCCTCTAAACAGATATATTCGAAGTTCATGTCAATACGGGACTCAAATGAAAAGTATTAGGCAGTATTTTACAAATATGGCATAAAACATTAGGTCCAAGTAATGGGAGGTCGCCCACCCCCAAATACCCCCCAATGGGCATATTAGCCGACCATGGCTATATGGGGCTCGAATGAACGGTATTGGGGAGTAGATTACGAATATGACATTAAAATTTGCGTTCAGGTCTAGGTGGCACTTTTCCTCCTAAAGATACGTCATTTTGACCCATTATGACAATATAGGACTCAAATGAAAGGTATTTGAGAGTAGAAAACGAATTTGATATCCAATTTTCGAGCCAAGTATTTTTGGGATACGCCCTAAAGCAACCCCTAAACTGAATTTCATTTACGTTTGGAAAGAACGCATTTGATATCTAATTTCAGTGCAAAGTGCCGGTGGTCACCCCAAACCCAACAAAGTCGAAATATCTGAGGTGCCATCTCTCTCCTAATAAGAACATTACCCTAAGGAAGAATTACCACCATGAACCGAGAAGGGGCAAATTCTCATACATCAATGAGCCGAGTCTGAACGGCGTCCCGCAGTGCGACACCTCTTCGCGGAAAATTTTTTAAATGACCTCGCAAATGTCGCCAACATTAAGAGGGGATAAAAACCGCTTTGTTCGATGTTCTCGCCAGGATTCGAACGCGTTCAGCATCATAGGCTACAATGGCACGGATTCGATATCCGCATTCAGGGCGAGAAGTCCCCACCCTAAAAAGATATTAGAGAGCACATGAAACCACATACTGTTTTATAAACGTCGGTCCTGTTTTGCCATGCGTAACTATTGGGTTGCCCAAAAAGTAATTGCGGATTTTTTAAAAGAAAGTAAATGCATTTTTAATACAACTTAGAATGAACTTTAATCAAATATACTTTTTTTACACTTTTTTTCTAAAGCAAGCTAAAAGAAATAGCTGATAACTGACAGAAGAAAGAAAGCAAATACAGAGTCACAAGCTGTGAAAAAATTTGTCAACGCCGACTATATGAAAAATCCGCAATTACTTTTTGGGCAACCCAATATGTACCTAACTGTCATGAATAAATTAAATATAAAAATTAATAAATATTCAAACTGATAATCTTAAATTGACTTGCTTAGCCAAGTTGGCATTAGAAATAACGTTAACGCTACCAGATATTTAGTTTTGTTCTAAAATATTTATAAAAAAAAAATTTTAAATCGTACCTCAGCATCATGGCCACAGGAATCTGGATCGGATTCGGGAATATCATCCTAAAAAACACAAAAACAACAAGAGCAAATTAATAATAAAGATTATAATGTATCTAAAGCCCACACTGAGGCTTTTAAGGTAATTGAGAAAAAAACAAACATTGCCTACTGTAAAGGAAAAATATAGAAGCCAATAACATGTTAATATAAAATAAATGTTCTTTTTTTAATTTGTTTCAACTAAAATTAAGGCAAAAAAATATAGTGAGAAAAAATTAGTTATGAAAATAAAAATTAAGTCGATAAAAAAGAAGTTCATGTTGTCTAAGGCCAGCGCAAAATCAGTTTAGTCGTATCAAACTTGTCGTAGTTGTGGTTGTTACATTTTCAAAAGCAGCTGCTTTCACTCCATTTAATCTACACATTATTATTTATCTTTTCATAGCCATGCGTTTTTGTATTTTTAGAAAATTGTTAGAACGTAGTACTTCTATTACAAGTTTTATGCATTTTTAAGTAAAAAATTATATGTATATAATCAATCACACTATTTCAAAGAAAAAAGCGTGAACAAAGCGCAACAAACGCAATGGTGATTGGCAGCAGTGTATAAAGCTCCAACAGCATTCAAGCTTAAAATGTTTGTTGTATTAGTTGTATTAGGAAGATTTGATTTTTTTCACGATAAAATTTCTTTTTGCTCTTTTTTAAATTTCTTAAGATTTAAATAATATGTAGAGGAGAGTTTGATATTTTTAAAAGTTTATTACGAAAAAAAACACAATAGTAAGTAAACGCAAAAAATGCATAAAAACGGCGCAACTTACCAATAAATCTGGCCTTAGACACAAGCATGCCAAAAGGATCTACAAAAAGAAAATGGAAAAAAGAAAGAATAAAATAATAAATATTAACGTAAAAATGATAAACAATTATTTTTTCAATGGATTTTTTGCTTTGCTACTGCTTAACTCGTTACAAAATAATTGAAGAAATTGATAAGGCAAACATTTTAAGCAAAAGAGAGTAAAAAATACTTCAAAAAAGGCCTTGAGAAAAAAAACGTTGTTTCAGAACATATGATTAGGAGAGACTAAAAAATTAACATGTTTATCGATTAATACAGTTATCGATAACAAACAATTATTGTTGATCTAAATACTGTCACAAATTTCAAAGCTTTTCCTTTAAAATATAGAGCAAAATAAAAATGTAGAAGGAATAGTCGAAAAATGCTCATACATTTCCGGTAAATCTTGTACTTATATATTAAGTCATTGCGGCGCACAACTAGCATAAGAATAATCGATATTTTCCACATTACAAAACACAAATTTGGTGGCAATCTGGTAAGAGAAATAGTGTTTGCTGTGGAAATGAATATTTCCCATTGTGAGAGAGACAAGTGTCCTCCCAATCAATCCCTCATCACGATATTCAGTGTATACAGCCTAGCCAATATAAAGACGAAATTGCAGTAACTCAATTAAAATCTGCAGTAAATCAGAATTTTAACCAAAAAAATCAACCAGAGTGTTGAGCAAGTTATGCAAGTGTCTGACATTCAAATTTGTTGTCAAGGAAAGGCCAATGAAAGATCTTTGGTAGATTGCAAATTTGTCCATGAACATTTCATTAGGGAACAGGGAACATACTTTTTCACATATCAATAAGTGTTGTCCGATTCAAATATTAAACTTAATCATAAGGGGCCTTCTTTTTATAGCCATGCCCGAATGGCGAGCCGCAGAGCGACACCTCATTGAGGAGAAGTTTTTTACATGGCTTCTATGGATGACATAGTACCTTACAAATGTCGCCAGCATTCGAACTTAGGCCTTCAGCATCATGCAAATCCCTGGAACATTATGCGACTCAAAGGAGAAATATTGGCAAGCTAAGTACGATTGCGACTCCATAATTTGGATTCAATTGCCTTGGAGGTCATTGAGCATGCAAAAAAGAACGTGAGCGCAGACATATAGACACATTAGGACATTACATTCATACAATATGAAACATACACATAATGATATTTAGGAGGTGACAATTAATTCAGATATCTAGTTCTGTTCTTGGTTCCACTTCACCTTCAATATCTTTAGACCATCAATAAAAACAATATAAAATTCATACTTAACTATAAATTACGGAACTTAGTAAATACAGAAGTGCTTCCCTACCAAAGGCAAAACAAATATTTTTAACCAAAACCTTAAACACATAAGTTTAAAATAATGGCAACTTCATTTTTTCCTTTCTTGTATATATTCTAAGTGACATGTTATTTTAAGAAGAAATTAAGAAAGAAGCTAATGTTATTGCTTGTTATATTTAAATAAACATCAAACTTAAATTTTGAACATATGAGTAAGAAGTATTGAGTTGCCCAAAAAGTAATTGCGGATTTTTTAAAAGAAAGTAAATGCATTTTTAATAAAACTTATGGTGATTTCGATTGTGAAAAAAAGTGCAGCATTTTTTCGACATGTTGCACTGAGATCGAAATTTTGTGTTCGATTCTCCAAAAAAAGTGTAACCCCACCACCGGGTAAATGTTCGTTTGTAATGGTGTTGCCCACTGAAAGTGAAAAAATGCTGCATTTTCTACACCGTGGCTAGGCTAGGATGGAGAATGCCGCACTTTAAATCAGCTGCTATCATCTCATGTGCATGCCACCGTTCAAGCAAATTTTGGTTGAAAAGAAGAAGAAGAAAACAATTTGTAGAATGTTTGGCAAAATATTAAAAAGAAATACATAAAAAAAGGAAAAAGTAATCGCGTTTTATTTAGCTAACGGCATATTAGATGCATTGCTACATTTTACAGCATTATTTGGTTGAAATTACAATATACGGGCATATTAACATGTTCGATTGAAAATGTAAAAAGTGTAAAACTATGAGAGGGATAAGGCAGCAATCCCAAAATGTTGTGCCGTATAAGTGCAACATTAGTGTAACATTTTTTTCAGAATCGAAATCACCATTAGAATGAACTTTAATCAAATATACTTTTTTTACACTTTTTTTCTAACGCAAGCTAAAAGTAACAGCTGATAACTGACAGAAGAAAGAATGCAATTACAGAGTCACAAGCTGTAAAAAAATTTGTCAACGCCGACTATATGAAAAATCCGCAATTACTTTTTGGGCAAGCCAATATATATGTATATTCAAAAATATTTAAATATAAAAAACACTTTGCCCTGCATTACTACTGGGCTGTGAAAAAATGTGTTATTCGACTCAGAAATTTCTCCTGGTTCGGCTTAAACATGTCCGTCATTCCGCATATCCCTTCGCATCATTGGGCTTTAAAAAACTGGAATCGGACTGCACTCATTGGTATGTGAGAAGTTTCTTAGAGGAATGTTCATGGGCAAAATTTGCATTTAACAGTAGTGGTCCAGGGTAAAGTTCGACGTCCTTATTCACAAAACTTGATAGAGCCCTATTTAATAAAGCCCTTTATAAGGCCCTATCGTAAATCTACGTTAAGTTTTATGAATATCGATGAGTTTTTATAATAAATTTCATATACATATATAAATGTGTACTTAGTTTACCAATTTCATTGTAAGACCTAAAACACTCAACTGGTATCCTTAAAAAACACTACATCCAAATTTGGATCGTGGATCGTGGCGGCCGAATTATCGTTAATCGATCACCATAATATTTCGTATTTTGCTTATCGGCATCAAAAGGGAAAAAAGTATGCGTTTCAAAAAAAATCTTTTTTGTTTTTGGGACACTCTAATGTTCATATGTATAAATATTTTGCATTTAAGCTTTTATGCATATTGATATTTCGTATTTTGCTTATCGGGATCAAAAGGAAAAAAACTATGCGTTTCAAAAAAATCTTGTTTTTTGGGGCACTCTAATGTACATATGTATAAATATTTTGTATTTAAGCTTTTATGCATAAATTTGTGGATTTATCGAAATATGTCTATGAATCAACACTTTCATAGTTTTCGGAATAACGGCTTCAAAAATTAGAAATTTGGATATTAAATGTTAGTCATCTAATTAACACATACACCTCCATCACCACCAGCAGGAAAATAACATTGATCCAAAACCATTAATCTAACACAAACCATGCATATCGCGAACTAATGACCAGCACCAAATACTATTTGTGCTAGAAGCTATGCCGTTGAGTA
The DNA here is from genome assembly GCF_963082655.1 of Stomoxys calcitrans. Lineage (NCBI taxonomy): Eukaryota > Metazoa > Arthropoda > Insecta > Diptera > Muscidae > Stomoxys > Stomoxys calcitrans. Next base: position 36,838,308 of record NC_081553.1, on the reverse strand, counting down.
TCCAAATCATCAAAGTCAGATTTCAACTAGCAAAAGCATCCATAACTACAATGCCAAAATAGTAGTTCTTTTTTATGCAATCGATTTGATTCGTCACTTAATGATATATAATAATATCGAATATATAATAATATCGATATCAATATTTGCCACTAACTTATCTAGAACCACTCACTCATATGACAATAGAGTGAGTATCCCGATCGTTGTACTCATCTTCAGAGGAATAACACAACAAGAAATATTGAGCTACACATGCGAACACTCCGTTGTTGTTGCACTTGTTTTTATTAATAAGAGCGTCGTTTTAGGGGGTTTCTAGCGAAACTCTACAACAAAAAGTTTCGTAGACCGAGGTGGCTGACTTTGAGGGCAAATTTATAGGCTCAATTGCAATTTTCCCATGAAAATTCCACTAAGGAACACATCAATGAGTGCAGTCCGATTCAAGTTTAACTCAATGGTAGGGGGTTTTCTTTTTATAGCCGAGTCCGAACGGCATGCCGCTGTGAGTCACTTCTTTGGAAAGAAGTGTTTACATGGCATTATACCTCACAAATGTTGCCAGCATTAGGATGGGAAAACCACCGATGAGAAAAATTTTCCGATTATCTCGACAGGATTCGAACCCAGGCATTCAGCGTCAAACGGTGGCCTCCACAAAAAACCTACAAAGTACCATACCAAATCCGCTTGGCCATTGGTTATTTAAGACGTGAATAACTTCCCTTCTCGTAGGCAATCAGTATTTATGCAAAAGCAGGTCCCGCCCAGGAACATTGCACTATCCGCAACCTGTGGACCGTATCACAATGGACGAAAAAGTTCAAGTTAGTCTGATGGCAGACTACCGCTTAAACCTAACCTAACCTGTGGAAGGTAGCTCACAGCTAGGATTCTCGTGACAGCGATGAACACAGATCTGACCTCAAAGTTCCAGGCTGTGTGGTGCCCACAGCTATCCCGTGGCGGGACTTTGTTTCTGTGCCCATCACTGGTGTAAAGTGTGAGTATGCCATTCGCCGCATGTTTATGGTGTGCACTTACATACATTTATTTATAGTGGCTTGCTGCTGTTCTCTGATAGGCATCTGGCGATTGGACAACCACTGTGTGGATGAAGTGAAGTGCCCAACATGATTTTTTAGCCATTCTTGGTTTACAAGTGTTTTATGTGACCCATTCCAAGTCTTGTTATCACGTCCATGATCTACTAACGAAATGTTTGCATGGTCACGGATCTAAGCAGCTTTCAAAATGTTTTCCCGATCAAAGGTTGCATTTACTTTGAGGACAGGCTCTATGAAAACGATTGCAGAGCGGCCAACGTGTTTTATTCTAGTACTATATAGTTAATCGGTTCTCATTTGTTATCGCATGATATCGATAACTATTCAGGAAAACTTTGCACAAAAATTCTATACAAAACGTCTGACTTGCACTGGATAGGAATAAATTGAAACAAAGTTAACCTATGTATGTTTATACAAAATACAACATTACACAACTTGACAAGAATTTATTTGTCACAAGGGTGCGGTGTTTCACTAACATTTTTGTACTTGTGGTCAATACTCCGTTGCCTTGGTATACAATACTTTGTGGCTACCATAAAAATTTTAGCATGTTGCATACTTTTAGGAGTATTTCAACAAAAACACTCCTAAATTAAATGCGTTTACTTTCCTAAACTTGAATGGTAAATTTCCCGGCAATGAACAAAGAGAAAAAAGTTCAAGTACCATTACTTCGCTGCTATGAACTCATTGAGCAAAGAAAAAACTACCATAAAAAATGTTATACATGAAGTTTGGCGGCAAATGATGGGCCGCTGTTGGTTGATTACTGGTGGGTGATGCCTCTGTTCCCAAAGAATGAATAAAACCAAAAAAAACGTACGAATATTTAAGTGGACTATAGAAAAACCACCATGGTCACTTGTGTAACACAACCACCATTACCCAACGATAACAACAACAAGACGAATTTAATTGAAACAACACAAAGTTAAGTGAAGACAATGAAAAGCAATTTTAGTTTTTGCCAAAGCCAAGAGTCCACACCACCACCATTATACACCACACCACTTTTGTCGGTGTATTTTTTGTTTTTTACATGAAATGGTCATCGACGTCGTGTATGCCAGTAAAATAAAGAATTGGTCAGCACAATTCTTTATTTTACCGTCATCAAACATACATATGTACGTATGACACTCACATAATACGCACTGAGCACTTAATGAGAAAGTAATTGACAAAATGAGAAAGAGACTGAAAAAATAAACAAGAGAGAGAGAGAGAGAAACTATCAATATGAGCTTTGCAGACAACCCTGAGATGCAAAGAAAGAGAGACATAAACATATGGTTAAAACTAAATCAAAAATCGGATTTATTAAAAAATTGAAAACAGTTACAGCCTTATTCACAAAAGAAGTCATTGTAAGTTTGAAGTGCATTTTTGTTATTCAACAGTTGTTGTCTAATAAACTTATTTTAAAATTTTGTATTCAAAAATAGCGAAAACAAAGAATCAAAATGTACATTATGGATGAAAAAAATCCGGGTTTTCAGATATTTCGACTTTTTATAAGACCTAAACATGTAATATCAAAATTGAATATTTTTTGACATGTTAAAGTTCTGGTACATACACTGTCAGAATTGACGAACACATTTTTTTCCGATTAAAAATATGTTCTAAACAAAATAATATTCAATTTTTTGAGCACAAAATTGGCAGAAATTTCCTTCGCATAGCCAGAAATCGAATTGTCCTGCTCTGGAACAAATATTCATTGCTGTCTAGCTGACTTAGTGTAAATTTTCATCTGTAATCCATTTTGTAATTTTTTTGAATTTACAAAAAAATGGGCTTATTAAACTGTTAAAGAAGGGTCGAGCATACAATAACTTTTTCAAATTTTAAATAGGTTTATTAAAGGAAAAATAGGCTACGATTCGTCTATGAATAACAAAAAGACATATTTTTTCTGTTTTCGGTTTATTTTTTGTGAATAACGCTATTGAATAGTATCATAAAATAAAGAGAAAATCTCTCTCTAATTGGAAATTGACAATAATTGAACTATTTTGACAAATTTGTTAAAAAAAAAATAAAAAACAAAAGTAAAGGAAGTTAATTTTGAAGCCCGTTAAAACCTTAAATAAAGATATGGCCCCTAGCTGCAATTATATTTTAAAAAGTTCGCTTAATGGGTTCAAAGAAGTTCTTCTTCAACAAATTTTTTGTAAAAAAAACTTAGTCAAAGTAGTTAAAAATCAAGTAAAACGGCGTTAAGTTCGGCCGGGCCAAACTCTGGATACCCACAACCTCGGGTATGTATGTAAACAACCTTTCGTCAAAATCCGGTGAAAAATGCATACTTTATGCCCCCATAGCAGCTATATCGAAATATGTTCCGATTTGGACCAAATACTAATAAGTACAAGTCAATGTTCAATTGTGTATAACAAAATATTGGTCTTTTTAGTAGCTATATCTAAAAAAAGAACGATCTAAACCATATACGACAAGGATGTCGAAAAGCCTTACATAAGTCACTGTGTCAAATTTCAGTGAAATCGCATAATAAATGCGCCTTTTATGGGGCCAAGACTTTAAATCGAGATATCGGTCTATATGCCAGCTATATCCAAATGTAGACCAATTTGGGCCAAGTTGCAGAAAAATGTCGAAGAGCCTGACACAACTCACTGTCCCAAATTTCGGCGACATCGGACAATAAACGCGCCTTTTATGGGCCCAAAACCTTAAATCGAGAGATCGGTCTATATGGCAGCTATATCCAAACCCGGACCGAACGGTGCTATATTGCAGAAGTATGTCGAGTGGTTTGACTTAACTAACTGTCCCAAATTTCGGCGACATCGGACAATAAATACGCCTTTTAGGGGCCCAAAACCTTAAATCGAGTGATCGGTCTATGGCAGCTATAACCAAATCTGTACCTATCTGGGCCAAATTGTAGAAGGATGTTGAGGGACTTAACTTAACTCACTGTCTCCAATTTCGACGAAATCGGACAATAAATGCACTATTTATGGGTCCAAAACCTTAAATCGAGAGATCGGTCTCTATGGCAGCTATATCCAAATCTGGACCGATCTGGGCTAAATTGAAGAATGATGTCGAAGGGCTTAGCACAACGCATTGTCCCAAATTTCGGCGATATCGAATTATAAATGCGCTATTTATGGGGCCAAAACTTTAAATCGAGAGATCGGTCTATATGGCACCTATATCCAAATATGGACCGATCTGGGCTAAATTGAAGAAAGATGTGGGTTTTATGGGCCAAATTAAAAAGATGTCGAAGGGCCTAATACAACTCACTGTCCCAAATTTCAGCAAAACGGGATAATAAATGTGGCTTTTATGGGCCTTAGACCCTAAATCGGCGGATCGTTCTATATGGGAGCTATATCAAGATATAGTCCGATATAGCCCATCTACGAACTTAACCTGCCTTTGGGCAAAAAAAAAAAAAGAATCTGTGCAAAGTTTCAGATCAATATCTCTATTTTCAACAGTCAAGCAGACGGACATGGCTAGATCATCTTAGATTTTTACGCTGATCAAGAATATACATACTTTATAGGGTCGGAAATGGATATTTCGATGTGTTGCAAATGGAATGACAAAATGAATATACCCCCATACTTCGGTGTTGGGTATAAAAATCTTAGTTCAAACGAAACGTGAAGCGAAAATTTATTTGAATATTATTTGCAATGAAATACAGCATCTGCCCAATTAAATGTTTAATTTGCATTTTTATATGTATGTTATATGTAAATGTTTTTGTTTTAATAAAACAAATATATATAACTTATCTCGCACCTTTTTAAATTAAAATTGTATCAAAAAACCGTCTGCTTTCTTCAAGTCAACGTTCTTTAATACAAATGTTTGATACATACCAACTCGTAAAGCAATTAATACCTCACATTCACAGCGTTATTTTAAATGTATACCTTTGTACGAATGTACAAGGTTAAAAGTGAAGGGTTTAGGGTGTATGGGGGTTGCATATTACTCTGATACGTCAATTTGAATGCAAACAATTAAATGTTTGTAGAAATGCGGCGTCAACAAATATATTTGCATATAGTATATTGATTATTAAACTACATCAAATACTATATAAAATACAGGCGCATATAAAATGTCAAATTGAACCGTTACTGGTCTTTAGAAAAAAATCGATAACACATAATCGATATCTGTCAGGTTAAAAATATATCCATTTTATCTGGTCCTGTATTTTAGTTGCATCTAGTACATGTCAGATGTACTGTTCCTTAATGGAGTGTTCATATGCTAATTGTCACTGGTTGGGTTTCCAGTACTACGTAGCACTGGGTAATAATCGATGTCATGCCAATAATAGAATTTAAATTTTAAAACTTTTGGTTTTTTATGTTTATAAATGAAATTCAAACATTCGACCAAAATGTATAATTCCGGCTTTATTTGTCTGTGTTAAATTTTATCGTTTGTTTTTTATGTATGTATGCGTAGAAATTGTGGATATAATATAGTAAGTCATATAGAAACAAGTAAAAACGCATTAAATTCGGCCGCGCCGAAATTTTGATACCCACCACCATAAATATATTCGTGAGTCCTAATACAATTAACTGTTTCAAATGTCACCCAAATCGGATAAAATGCGCCATTTATGTGATTAAGCACTAAATCGGCTGATCGATCTGTATGGTGGCTACAACTAAATATGGTCCGATCTTTACCATATTTTTGTCGGGTCTCGGGACCCGAGCAGCTCGTTGTTTCAAATTTCAGCTTAATCAGATAATAATTACGCCTTTTATGGTCTTTAAAATTAAATCGGCAGACCGGTCTATATACCTGCTATATCTTAACAAAGCCCGATCTGCACCATATTCAGGACAGATGTCGGGAGTCCTAAAACAACTCACTGTTCCAAATTTTGCAAAATTGGGTAAAAATGGGGATCTTATGGACTTAAGTCATTAAATCGCCAGATAGTCCGATTTGGCCCATCCAAGAACTTAACCAGCTTATAGAAGAAATACGGATCTGTGCAAAATTTCAATTCAAATCATTGGATTTTTCTTTTTTTGTTAATGGATTAATTTCTACAAAACAACTCCTTATAAAAGCATACTTTATGAGCAAACGAAAGTGGCAGATTGGCCAAACGAATGCATAGTTTTTTGTCGCGCTTGAGATTCTATATATATGCATACTATATACCATTAGACCAAACCGGTCAAAATGACCGGGTTGATTTTTAGCTGAAAATTTTATGATTGAAAATTTTTTTTAAATCATGCTCTTTTATCAAAGCTTAACATATTTCGGTTAAGAAAATATAGATGTATATATTCACATAAAAATATATAGATTTTCTATATACTAAAATGAATTTGTGTTTATTTGTTTGTACCGTATGGACTCAAAACGGCTGAACAGATTTTCTTAAGTTTCTCACTGATTGTGTAGGTTGGTTTGGAAAGACAAATAAGCAATATAATTTTTTCATATCAGAAGGAGGGGGGGACCCTCACCCTTACCATCAAAACTCCACCCAAAACCAGTGGGCCGATCGGTACAATATGGGACTAAAATAAAAAGTATTTGGGAGAAGAGTTTTAAAATGATATAAAAAGTTGGGTATAAGTACCTAGCGGACCTCCTCGACTCCAAAGCTCACCAATTTCGGCAAACTGTACCATGTCAATATGGAACACAAATGAAATTTATTCGGGAGCAGATTAAAAATATGCGATTTTGCGCTCCGATAAACAAGTGGTTGGTTTTGCACAGAATAAATATTACAAAAATTTTTTCAATTAAAAATTTAATTGAAAAAAAATTTTTAAATCTAAAACTAATTGAATCCGGATTTTTTCAGTTACGATCGTGTAGATATTCAGGCAATTTACAATCAAAACAGAAACATTTTGTTCACTTTGTGGTGTTAGAGTTCACCAACAATAGCCAATTGTGATTTTCTAGCCAAATATAACGCAATCACATTATTACTGCTTTTGATAGATGGCACATAATATAAAGAGCTGTTAATAAAACAAATATCATATAGCTGTCATTTTACGGATATACCAGTGTCATTTGATGGATATAACTCATACGTGATCGAGTGCGCTTTTGTATCGAATGATATTTCATACCGTATTTAATGTATAATTATACGACATATACACATTTTAATGTAAATATTTTATAAATTAGGATCAATTTAATCGCGTTCGCGTTCTTAGATTTTAAAAATTCTCGTTCAATACAAATATATATATAATTTAGAAAAAGAGAGATTTCGAACGATTTTCCTCGTTCACGTATGCGACAATCGGCTACCTATATGAATTTCGTAACACTTCGTATCAGCACCCCTGTATATTCCAGAGCTGTTGTATAAATTAAAGCTTACAATTTTCCTAGGAATTTGCGATCATTATGCTTTTACTTTTTTTCAATTCCAATTTGAAGAAAATTTAAATTTTTCTTCCATCGATATTTGCTAGACCATACAAATTTTTGGCATCACTGCCAAAAAATATGCAGATATGCAAATGTATGGCTATCATTTGTTTTCATGCGTTGTTAAATATTTTAAGTACGTATTTGCATTTTTGAAATAAGGTTTGTTCCTTACCAAAAGGTCAAGTACTCGAATTTGTTCATCTACATACAAAGAAAGGCAAACAAACTTCCCACCATCAATACCATGCGTACATATATACATGCATGCATCATTCATATTTTATTTGTATGTATGTGCATTTGAGTATTCATGCGCACACACATATTTACCTCTTTCCTCGTAACATTTATGGCCGCTCCATTCATTCATTGACTCAATCAATTAAAGCGACGATGATTCATAATGTTATTCTTGAAAATTCCACTTTATTCTTCAAGCAAATAACAAAAAAGGCAGCAAACCTCAAACAACGACACAGTAAACAAGTCAACGTCACTTATAATACCAAAGTCAAAAAAAGAACGCTTATCCGAAATACCAAGAAACTAAAATGTTTTTTCAAGAATCTCGAGGTCATGAAAAATGTTCAGTTGCATGTTCTCGACGAAGCAAGGAAACATCCTTTCTAGCCGCTAGCAGTTTCCATTTGCAAAACAAAAAAAGACGTGGATTTAATATAACTGAAATTAGCCTGAGAATACAGGTACCAAATTTACCACATACACGAACGAAGAAAATTTATCGAAATTTTAGTTTTGACATTACGGCATTAGTTAACGGGTGCATAATCAAGTAGCAGCTGTTCAAATTCACCTCGTGAGCGTCTTAGCGCTGAACACCGGCAATCGCCTGCTGGCGACATTTATGAGGCACTATGGCATGTAAAAACCTTTTTCCCAAAGTAGTGTCGAAGTGCTGCGCGTCATTCGGACTCGGCTATAAAAAATATGACCATTATCATTTAGCTTAAAACTTGAATCGGATAGCACTCATTGAATGTTATTAGATTGCGCCTTGTTCCTTAGTGGAATGTTCGTATTCCAATTTACATTTGAGAATCACAGAGTTCATAATTGTAAAAATTGGATTTTAATAAAAAAAACTGACAATTTAAAAAATTATTATTCAATTATTTTTAATCGTATTAAAATGTCTTTAAATTTTCCTTTGTTTCAGTAATTTTAATAATTACAATTTTCAATATTTTGTTAGTTCAAAGTTATTATTTTTAACTTTTTAAAAAAAGTGATTGGTATTATAATTTTCGTAATTGAATAGTTTTAATTTACAAAAAAAATTATTTTCTTCACCTTCCGTCTTCGATCCCATAACCGGCCCAGTACATCGAACGAACATCGTTTAGTTAAATATATCGACAAAAAATCGTTTGCACTGACGATTATGTTATTCTCTAATTCCTCGTTAAGAGAAATCGCTATCTATTTTTTCTCTCTGGTAACTCTATCCAAAAAAAAAACATTTTTTTTTTTCATATTAAGAAACACCCTCATTCATTGATTGGTACACACATATATCCGAAGTGTTTTAAGAAAAAAAAACAAGAGATAAAAAGTAAATATCTTTATATATTTCGTTAAAGTAAGCACCAAAAAATTGTCCTAAAATTTTTACTGAATTTCACTACAGATGTTTTATTTTTATATCATAACAAATAATGATTAATCGATTAATCTTGATCTTTCAAATAATCGAACAAAAATGTGTAGAGAAAAATTCATGGTTGAATTAAGAAGGTAGTCACTTAAGCACAACAACAACATAATCAACGATACCACCCTAAGGAGATGGTGGCGCAAATTCCCACTAGGCAGACAAATTTCTGGACTCTTCCTAATTGACATTCCTGTTTTTATTTGCAATATCACGTGTAGCAGCCACAACATCAAAAGATTTATGATTATAAACGTGTAAATTATAAATTAAAACAATTAAAATGTGAAAAACTAACAAATTGTGAACAAATTTTAAATCCAAGCATAGCATTTGACGTTTTAGCGGGATTTGGATACAACTCTAGAATTGGAAAATTCCATCAGCTGGGCAATCCGTGTCATTTCTTTCACCGTTAGATGTGTGAAAACCTATGGAAGGTTCACACTTAATACATCATATTTCGAATGCAATAGATCTGTTTGCGTACTTATCCGGTAAAAATTAGCAGGAGAGTAAGAACAGCCTTTATTCTCTTTAGCTATTTATTTTAATAAAACAGGTAGTCAGCTGGGAAAAATACTTCCAGCAGAAATTTGCAAGCCCCCAAATTCCCAACATTTTGCTTGCTCTCATACTCTCTCTCTCTCTCTTTCGCTCTTTACTTCCAGTAAAAATTTGTACAAATTAGCACAAATACACGAACACACTTATTATAGCAGTAACCCCATTTGTTTTTATTATTTCTCAATGGGGTGTTCACACTTAAAACACATAAGTACGTATAAATGGGTTCTGTAAACGAGATCATTTTTTATTTCCTTTACTCGAATGCCCAAATTTTAGCAGAATTTTGTATTGTTTTCCTTCGGTTGCAAAAAAATAAATCCTTTGTTTTGCACCACACAAAAGAGGTGCAGCAGCAAATTGTGTTTTTTTAACAATAATGACAAACATGGCCGAATTCTTCTGTAGCTGAGAGTGTAATGCCTTTGAAAGCCACATTGAATTTTTGTATTACAAATTTGAATATTATTATTACTCGACAACATGTATAAAGGGGAACACAAAAGTGTGTTTGTTAAACGGAAAACCACAATGTCGAAAAGAAACGAGACGAAAATGAAGGGGTATTTCCATTTTTATTTAATTTTTTTCTTTTTTGTGTTTGGACTAGAGAGTTTCGTCACACATATTTTTGTTGTTTTTAACACAATTTACTGCTATTTTTTTATTTATGTGTGTTTGAAAAATACAAATAAACATATATTCATGCATACATACATCTGAATATATTTCACCTCATCAAAATAGAAATGCTAAAATAAATACCTACATATGAGCTCTTAAAATTATTGTTTTTGTCGACGTCGTCATTATCCATATCTATTTTTGCTCTTTTTTGGCAAACATTTTTGTTTTCTTTTTTTCCTTCCCCAAGATAATTTCGTTTTGTGTTATTTTTGGGTTCATAGTAATAGTGTTGCCAATTTTTTTTTACAAAATTCCTTATCTGTCATTCATAAAAGGGTTATAAAAATGTGCTCAAAAATCTTGATAAATGAGAAACGATACTTTATGTAAACTATGACTTTACAACGCCGTTCTATTGTTTATTTCGAAATTTTAAATTTGTTTCTATACCCCATATATATTAAAAATTCTCCATGCGTATATATGTTTGTGATTTATTCAAATTTTTTAATGTTATCAAGGCAAAACATGTCATTTAAAAACGAATAGAATTCCCCCAGAAAATCCCCACATTGGAATTTCATTTCTATCATGGCAACCGAGCGAGTAATTTTTGCTTCTTTTTTGCTTTAAAGAGAAAACGAATGCGCACTGAATGAGGAGGAGAACTGCCGAATCAAAGACGACAAGCTGCTGCTGCTACCAGCAAAGCAGGCAGGCAAATGTAATATAAAAAATATGTTTAGACGACAAGAAAGAGGGAAGAGTACAAAACAAAATTGTAGGTTGATGATGATTATTTGTGAAAACAACGTCGCAGCACAATATTCGCAAAATTTGTAGAGTATAGCGCTAAGATGTGTTAATATAAAAGAAAACGAAGAAAAGAGCAAAAAAGAAAGCTGAACCTTTGAACAAAAAACACCAAATGCTGATTTTTTATTTCATTTTTGTTTGTGTCAAAAACAAATATTTGGAGATAAATTGTTGGGTAGATAGAGTTCAAAACTAAAGTCATATATATAGGGTGTCCCAATATTAAGTAGGACATTTATGATATTTCTTGTCGAAAGAAATTGATCATACTGATAATAATTGATAATACTGTGAACTTCACACTATCGTCACATGTTTAACATTTAGTGACAGTTGCGCAGATGATTTACTTTCACATTGTTTAATGTACAGTACACAGTTATGTGAACAGCTGATTATTATTGTACCCACCACCATAGGATGGTGGGTGTACACTAATCTAAACATTCCGTTTATAGCATCTCGAAATATGCATTTGCGACCACATAACGTATATACATACATATATTCTTAAACGTCTTGACATTGCAAGTCGATTTAGCCATGTCCGATTTTCGAAATCACTATAGCTGTCGAAAGCGTAAAGCTAGCCGTTCGAAATTTTGCATAGATACTTTTTTTGATGTAAGTCGTTGAGTATTGCAAATGGGCCATATCGGATCAGATTTGGATATAGCTCTCATATAAAATGGTCATTCGATTTTACTTCTTCAGCCCCTATCGGCCAATAACCTGATGAAGCTCCCATATAAGCATATCTCCTTATCGGTCTTCCACGGTCCCTAAAGCTTCGAGTTTCCATTTTTCACCGGACATTGACAAAATATATGTTGTTGTAACAGTTTATGTATCCCTCCTTAAATGGCTCTCTAAGTTCTGTTCAATGTCCAGATCTAGGAACACTGCTACTTGAATAAATTGTGCCCGAGCGATCTGTTTGTTAGTCTGGTAGGATTACCTGGGCAGATTAACAAAAGATATGTGGCGTATGGTCCCAGACTACAAGCAGGACACACACTTGACACGTTTGCCATCAATCCTAGCCCAGTAACAATTGATGCAGCTGCACCTGCTAGACTGTCTCGGTTTCGGCTAGAACAGAGGTGTACAAAATTAACGTGGGATTGTATGCGTGAGCTACTCTCTAAAATGTTTCAATTCTCTTCAAGACTAAAAATTAGCAGCCTTTCCAGCTTTATGTAGAATTGAAAAAAGGTTTATTTGAATTATTTACTTTACAGAACTGTCAAATAAACTTATTTTAAGGCTTCACAAAGTTTTGTGAATAAGGCCGTTAATATTTTGATATGTAGAACCAATTAAGTTTTGTTAAAATTTAACATTAAATTAAGAAAATTAAAAAACTTTTTCTTTCTTGTCCAGCGTTGTCAACAACGACTGAAGCCAAGGTAATAAGAAGACGTTTTAATTGAGCATCAACGCTAGCATAAAGAAAAATTTAATTATGTGCACCACTGGGCTACAGCTAGCTACCATATCGTGAATGCAATTTAGATTCAAAAAAACCTTGCAATTTTGAGGCTTACTTATGCAGTCCTCAGAGAAGTTTTCTATTCACAAGAATATGCTTAAGATGGCTTCTGAACATAACAGACCAGTAGATACTACTTATACAACATAAAATTGCAGTTCATAGAGCAATATTTTGGCAGTATTCGCCTACGTGGCGGTTAGCTGGAGTACACAGTGGCGCTGGATGTCCTCTATCGACCACTAAATTGCTTTATATGTCATCAATAGCGTTTCTTAGCGTTGCCAGCAAGTGACTAGAGGACCTTTTTACTTCTGATTTTTTCACAAATTACAGTAACATGTGACCATGACAGCCGGTTGTACGTACCGGGTTAACCCGATGAGGTCCTTCATCGGCAAGGGCTGCGGGCTCAGTATATAATACACGGTTACAACAACAACAAAAAGTATTTTTAGCCCGGCGCGGGATAACTATGAGCATAACACAAGGTGGAACTTTGAACTTCAATCTGTGTGGGGTTCTTCGTTATCGCGAGAAGCATAGCTGGAAGCTACCGCGCGTCCAAAGGTTGCGGATAGTGGAATGCTCCATATGGAGTAGCTGCAACTGCAACATAAGGAGTTGGCAATCCTCGTCAAATGTGGCTATTACAACAACAGGTATTTTAGGATAGCTGTTGGTGGGAATCTTTACCTCATCGACCCTCACATTCAATTGTCGATGTATTTCCGCTGTATATGTAGCTAACCATGCGGCGGCAAAATCGGTAAGGTAAATTCCTGATGCAATTGCCAGTCGTGAGCTTATGATACGATCTCGATGCCGTCTGATGGGTGTAATAGGGGAAAGATAGAGGTCAAACCATGTGGATGATATCACGCCACATGGGAAAATCACTTAAGCAATCTACGAGGACTCTAGGGCGTTGTCGATATCCGTACCGTGCCGACATCCATAGCTGCATTCAATAATAATAAAAGTTAAATCAGGATTCACTAATAGAAGATTAGGTGCCTTATGAAAACATAAAGTGGATAGGCCCCTTAAGGACGTCAAATCTGCCGATTGAAAATGTCATCAAATAGGAAAAAACGTAAACAAAGAATGAATGTAAAATTAGCACAAGTTGACATCCTCAATGCCAAGTACTGACAAAAATTGAAAAAAAAAATTTTTGTCGGCTGATTGCTTGCCCTAATCTTATTCAGTGAATCCTGTTCACTTGCCGAAAACAAATACACATTAGAAAGGCCCCATGAATGTCACATATAGTCTTATACTGACTTCGACTTCTCGGCCGAATAACTGTCAAAACGCATTTAAAAAGGTGTTGAAGCAGATAATGCGAACACATTCCGTAGAAGTGGTACTGGATTGGAAATGTAATGAATAATTAGTTGGTTAGCATGTCCGCCTATGACGCCGAACCCCTGAGTTCAAATCTCGCCGTGAAAATTTGTTTGCGGTGGTTATCCCCTTACTAAAGCTGGCTACATTTGAGAGGTATACTTCCATGTTAAAACTTCACTATCAAGTGGTGTCGGACACAGCAAATCTGTCTCAAGTAGTTGTATTTGTTGTGTTGTTTTATGACTTTTGTTCACGTTAGATTAGATTAGGTTAGGTTGAAAGGGGGTGCGAATATTAGTTCGTCATATGCCACTATGGACATACACCTAGGCCAGTAATCGGCTTGTTGTGCGCTTTAATTACTAACAAGTTAACTCCAAAAAGAAAATTTAATTACTAACAAGTAAACTCCAAAAAGGAAATCGAGACGAGCTCAATGATCTGATATTTTTCTCTGCACATGCAAAAGGAAAGCCAGAGATTCACGAGCATTTGAAAATGCTTGTCAAAATTATCAATTTACATTCGATTCAACATTTTTGCTATCACACCTGTATGTTATTCTCGTAGCACATAACCTAAAAATTTTAACAAAATCTAATTTTTTTTATGATTTTTTTCCACGCTCGATAAACCTGTCGTTTGGCTGTACTTTTATCTAATAAAACAATATCTATGTATTCAAACCTCCATCCTTAATTTTCTCATTTTCTATTTATGGCTGATACTATTTTCGTTTTTCGTCACATTTTTTCGTGATTACTTTTTATTTTTCAAGTTTCTTGCCTATTTCGAAGCAGCGAAACTTGCTGATTTTATTAAAAGGACATTTCTTCATTACTTATGAAAAAATGTCTTGAAACTATTACGTTTTCATTGAGATTTTTGTAGCGCTTCAAAAAAGTAACCGTGAAAAATATGTGGTTTTCAACTGTGAAAAACGAATATATCGGGTTGCCCAAAAAGTAATTGCGGATTTTTTAAAAGAAAGTAAATGCATTTTTAATAAAACTTAGAATGAACTTTAATCAAATATACTTTTTTTAGACTTTTTTCTAAAGCACGCTAAAATTAACAGCTAATAATTGACAGAAGAAAGAATGCAATTGCAGAGACACAAGCTGTGAAAAAATTTGTCAACGCTGACTATATGAAAAATCCGCAATTACTTTTTGGGCAACCCAATAGTACCAGACTTTATGGACTTTTTTTTATCAATTTTACGTTGTGTAAAGGTCCCATGTTTCACAGAAATCAAAGGCAAATCAAAGGAGCACTGAATAAGGTTAAGCCAAACGATCAGACGACTTAATTTTTTAATTATTGGCAGCACTTGGCACTGATAATATCAACTTCACATTTTACATTCATTCTTTGTTTACGTTTTCTCCTATTTGATGACATTTTCAATCGGCAGATTTGACATCCTTAACGATGTTCATGGGGCCTACCCACTTAATGTTTTCGCAAGTGACCTAACCTGCTATTAGTGAATCCTGTCAAGGTAGATTAAAATAAGTAGAATCACTGTCCCAACACTAAATTATAAAGGTACCCAAATGTGTATATGGTACTTCATAACAATTATTCAAATCCTTGTCGATTATTAAATTTAGTGGAGCATACAAATAGATTTTATCTATTATTTCAATTACAAAAACCAACAAAATATAAAAAAATCTAATTGAAAATTTTTAAATCAGCTGATCACTTTGTGCTAGTTCTTGAGAGTACATCTTGCATCTAAGTGTAATGCAAATTTTCCCTGTTCCATTAAGGAACAGGGGCAAGCTTCTCACATCCTGCATACAAAAAAAAATTGTCTATTTTCATTGAGGCATTAATATGTTTCATATTTCACGGAATATACAAAATAGAAATTTTGTATACCACAAATGCTGCAGCACCTTTAATTACAACTAAAGTACAAAATGTCAGCAGAAACATATGTTAAATTGAAAAGCTAAAAACCTTTAATTACACAAGGCGCCACAAATGCCTTGAAGACGAACAAAATAATTTCACATATACATTTATACAACAGTGCAGTCGAGTAATTAACATAGATATAGCATACACACTAGAGTGGGTAAATTTGTGTGGACCAAAACAAACCACCAAGCAGGTTTCAAAATCGAAATCTATGACGAATAATAAGAAAATTTACCAAGCAATCATAAGTCTAAAATCAAAACCGTCCATTCATATATCCTACGCCCAGACGAAACGGCTGAAAAATCCTTTGCTATGTCGGTCTGTTCGAGTTTTTTCCGTATCATTTGCTGCATCGGCCACGACTTATGAAATTTTATTAAAAAAAAGAATTACAAAACAGAATAAAGATTTGGATAAAGCACTTATATATAGATTCCATCGGACCTTGTCGTTAAAAACAAGAAACTCAATTGCAATTTGAGACGCATGGTATTTTGGGCAAATTTTTTAGCATTCGTCGAAGATTATGATATTGATAACTTCTTTACCGCTTAAAAAAATAATCCATAAAGTTTCCATCGGACCTTGTCGTTAAAAACAAGAATCTCATTTGCAATTTTAGACCTATGGTTCTGGGAAAATTTTTTTTGCATTCGTCGAAGATTGCGATATTGATAACTTCTTTGTCGATTAAAAAATTGACCTATCCTAATACACACATTTCCGTTAGGCGTAATCGAACATAATTCAAGATTTTCATATAAAAAAGTTATTTATGATTACTAAGTTTTGTGCAAGAAACCCTATGTTTTAGATAGATAAATTTGCAGTGCAAAATTTTACGATGTTTTGCAATCGCAGGATTCAACGAATAAAGTTGGTAAAGCAATCAGCCGATATAAAATTTTGTGAATTATTGACAAAACCATTGAGGATGTCAACTTGTTCTCCCTTTACATTCTTTCATTCTTTGTTTACGTTTTCTCCTATTTGTGACATGTTTTATCTGCAAACTTTGGCATCCTCAATTTTCATGGGGCCTTTCCACTTTTTGTTTTCGGCAACTGACTGAACCTTTTATTATTCATGATGCAATAGTTGACTATAAAACGTGTTCCACATTAAAATAGGTGTTCAATTCGTTCACTGTGCAAAGTTTTCGCAAACCATTGTTTCCCTTATTGTAGAAATCCTCAAAAAGAGTTTTTTACAATAAAAAGATATAGGCAACAACATCACCACCAGTTTTTATTTTGTTTGTGTTGTATTATCATTGGGAGAGATTAATTTTCTAACAATAGTAATTTATTTAAGACAATGAACGCAAATGCGACGAAATTTCCTTCCTTTTAACGGTAAGCGAAAGCTAACTTAAAAAGTAAAAGCGTGACAAGTTCGGTCGCGCCAAATCTTATACACCATCCATCAATTTCTTGGCACGGCATTTCTTTATATATACACAACGGATAATAGATAAGAATTGCTATGCTATTGGAGCTACATATTTCAGATTATGAAACTATTTTTGGCAAACTTGGCTTGGTTGGCAGATGCAATTTTGCAATATTTCAACCAAGTCGGACAAGAATTACGCCCTTTGGAGGCTCAAGAAGTAAAATCGGAAGATCGGTTTGTATGTGCCAGCTATATCGGGTTATAGACAGATTTAGACCACATAGAAGAAGTCGTTGTGCAAAACTTCAGCCGAATCAGACAGGAACTGCATCCTCTAAAAGCTCAAGAAGCATGATCGGAATCAATATCAGGGTTTGGGCCGATTCGGACCACACTTAGCCATCTGTTGAGTGTCATAGAAAACGCCCTCTAGAGTCTCAAAGAGCAGATAAAGTAAATAGAGAAAGTTGGGAACCACAACTTTGAGATAGTCAGTAACTTTATCTACCTCGGCACAGCCGTAACCGAAATGAATGACACCAATTTTGAGATTAAGCGAAGAATAATATTGGCAAACAGATGCTACTTTGGACTAAGTAAGAATTTTAAAAACAAGGCCACCTCTCGACAGACGAAGATTACACTATACAAGACACTTATACTACCCGTGTAGTTATATGGTTCTGAAGCATGAGTACTTGTGCAAGCAAATGAGGCAGCGTTTGGAGTATTTGAGAGAAAAATTCTTCGTAATGTATATGCACCAGTTTGCGATAATGGAGATATAGGCTGCTTTTCGCAGCATTTGTGGTCCCATTTTTAAATTTTATGTCTTGTTTGAAATTGCTTACAAAGTCCTACAAAATATAGCTTCCATGAATGAGATATATTTCTAAGAGAGCGCAAAATATAGACCTTCATCTATATCGACATATTAGCTTTTAATTTTGAATTTTGGAAGAAAATCCCCTCTAATGTATATTCGCGTACTTGCTTTCACATGCATGGCTATACATACATATATATGTATTGTCTCACCTACAAACTTGTTAGTACATACAATGATTTTAATTTGTTTATTTTGACAAAAATTAATCTCTTCGTTTTTTTTACTATAATAAAACGGACAAAAAACCAATTCCTTATTATTAAAGCAAAAGAAATAAAAATAAATATTAAAAAATGGGTATTATTCAGGGTTCACTTACAATTTATAGTATTGTTGACAGTTTTCGTCATTGGGATGTGAATTTCCCTTTGTTTATTTAAACGACTGTATATTTGAACTTCGATAAGGGGCGCCAAAAGATTTTCTTCGTTTCTTAATAAGGGTACGGAAAGCAATAAGCCGAAATAAAATTTTAAGAATTTTTGACTGACAGCCCCAATGACGAGATTGGGGCTGTCAGTTTTCACTTTATTTTGCATTAATTTGTGGTTTATGTTTTCTCCTATTTGTTTCATTTTTCATCGGCGCATTTTGACAAACTTAATGTGCATGTGGCCTTTGCACTTTTGGTTTTCTGCATTTTCAAACTTTTATTACTAAATTAAATTAGAAAGTGAGGGCATTTTTCTCAAAAACTGGCAAACTTTGCTTTATAGGCAATTGATAAGAGAAATAGAAAATTGCATTGAAAGAAAAAGCAGAAAAGCTGACCGCTTTTGCGATTCAATTGAATATGAAACATCTTTAATTCGAACTATTATAATTTATGAAGTCAGTTTATCCAATAAAACAATATTTCTGTTTAAATAAAACCATACGTCAGCAGTATTATATATAAATAAATATACGTGTTTGAATGTATATTTGGTCGAGTACCTTTTTTATTGCTTTTGAAACTTTAAGCAAAATTCTACTTACTATAAACTGTTTTCGCAGGTGTTTTGCAAATTTTATGTCAAGAACAAGCGTCATTTAAGAAGTACGCAACACATGTTTTGAAAATTACCAACAAAAATTAGTAACATGAGTGAGACAGCGGTAAATAAAAAAAATTGGCCTGCATAAATCCAAAGTACCTGCATAAAAGTGATAATTTTTATTGATCGAAAACTATGTATTTAGAAAACGCTTGAGTAATGCATGCAGAAAATGTGAAGCTGTTTAATGTGAACTTTGTTTGCAATCCATATGGGTTTAATAAATCTAAAGAATGATGATAATCACGTGACTTAAATTGATATTCAAATGTATAAATTTCAAATAACAAAATGTGTTCGATTGTTTAAATTGTAACCGGTTTCCATAAATTATTTTCCTATACATTTATCTTTGACAATATATTTGCCGGTAAAAGTTGACTAATGACGTCATCATTGTAATGTGATTCTTTCTCATTCTGTTACACCTCTAAATTCCACAGCACTTTCATAAATATCCAAATATGATGGGCGTTTCGATTTCCAAATGAAACCATCGGTGAGATTTTCGGTTACAACATAAATACGGCCTTTGGGATACGAAAGTAACAAGAGAAAGAAGGATTCCTTCTATTAACATCTAACTAACGTCGAATGAAAAAAATCTCTTGTAACTTACGAATTTTCTCATCCGCTAACCCAGACATATAGAACTAGTTCTGCAAATGTTCCATAGTTTCTTCCAGGACTCAGTTGCAACCTTAGTAAACCATCATGTTTTGCATTCAGATAGTACTCTGTCATATGAAGGGTGCTATGTGGATCTGCCCTGTTTAGTTTAGTTTTCAGCCCGGTTTAGTGATCATTATGACCGCTTTCAGAAGACAAAAATCCTTTCCGAGCGTAGACAAAATTATCTGCTGTCCAAGCAATATCTTATCGCAGCATCCATACAATTATCATTTTGTGAATAAGTAGCACTGTGCAGAGACAGCAGTGTGGATATTTTTGATCTAGGAGACATAGGCGGCCCACACCTGAATAAGTAGACCTCCCTCGGCATAAGTCGTGATAGATTCAAACACCTCAATTTTATTTCTGTTTTCTAATAGGAATGGATTGGCGCCATTGTTGGATGTATTAATCGGTGGTTGTTGGATATTATTCGTCACCTGTCACCTGTCTCCTGCAACCAAAGTTGCAGACTAATAAATACAAAATTTCGAAATGGACAAGTACGGTCCATTTTGGTCAACAACTTGATGTAGCTCATATATATATATATATATTGAAAAAGTCATTCAACGAAGTTGACAAATGTGATCCATGGTGGAGGGTATATAAAAATGGGCCGGTCGAACTTAGCACACTTTCTTTTTTTAGCTATTGTTGAAAGAGTTACAAAATCTTTACAGGGAAACATACCTAACTCGATATGGATCATTTTTAAAAAAGAAAAATAAACATATCCATTTGTTGGCGATTTGTCGGAGGCCCCATTTCACGCCCTAAAAGAACTCCTCATTACACTAATTTTCAAAAACCCAAGATCTCGGAGATGGGTGGTGTTATTCAAGCGAAATTTTTTTGTTTTGTTCGGTTGGAGTGCCCAAAATCCGTAGAATGAATTTATAGACCAATGACGACTATATGGGGATTCAAATGAACGGTACTTGAGCGTATAAAACGTATCTGGTAATAATGGACAGACTTAGCAATAGCTCACAGATTTGATTTTTATTCGGATTAGAAGCAGTGTCAAATTGCGGAACGAATTAGGGCGTTCTTGGCGCAGATATTCAGTCATATCAATTGGGTTAAAAATTGCGTTTCGTGACAATAAAAAAACGTATTAAGTTTCGCCGTGCCGATTTTTGGAAACCCATCACCAGGGATAAAATTTCTATCCTGTGTTTTCACAATATGAGACTATTTGCATCATATTTGTTTTATATGCCCAGAAACCTTATACTAGTCCCGGCTTTAAGAGAGAAATTGGTTAAAAAAAATGCGACTTTTATGGGCTTAAGACCCTAAATTGACGGACCGTACGGTATGACAGCTATATCTAAATATGCTCTGATTTGGACTATATTTGGTTCGGATATCGGGAGGCTCAATACAACCCACTGTTTCAAATATCAGTGAAATGCGATTATAAATATGCTTGTTATGGCTTAAAGGTGGATGAGGTTTAACTAAGTATAGTACGACTAGGACCAAATTTAGCTAGGATTACGAGGGGTTTAAAAGGATTCACCGCTTAAAATTTAAACAAAATATTACAATTAATACGCCTTTTATGGGTTCAAGATCCTAAATCAGACATCGGCCTATATGGCAGCGAAATCTTGAAATAGACCTCGAATTTTACAACGACCAGAAACATGTATATATACCTTGTACGGACGGAAACTAAAAGAATATTAATCAAATACGTTGCTTTAATGGCCTTTACTTGCCGGAAATCGAGTATGATTCTTTAAAAAGATCGAAACGTCAATTTTTTCTGAAAAAAAAAATTGACTTTTTGTTTATCGGAAAAAGTCGACTTTTTAATTTCACTTTTGGTCGTTAGGAGTTACAATAATGATGTTGGTACCAAAGCCTAATTTGAATATATGTATACTTTGCCTATGAATGAATATTTGTTTCTCGACAAGTGTTGTTCGGCGAAAATTTCACTGCCGCTGGGTGTCGACTTTAGTAACAAATTGTTTTATTCATCTTTAATAGTTAACTAACCTGTGAACCACTGTCAACACTTCGCCAAGTTAAGACTTTATTCATTCATAGGAACAAGTATACAATACGATTGTCCAAGTTGTACATTCACGTGTTTTTTGTTCTATATTAACATATGTACAAACATTCATACAACCTATTTGGTAGAAACAAATAACGATAAGTTTGCACTAAAAACCTATGCGTGTAGTTGCTGTACGACTCTTTGTCTCTTAGTCCATATTTCCGGCTACGGCCTTCTTACCCGCGTATATTCACATTCGGTTGTTCGTTAAAATCCGTCCTTCCTTCTCAGCATTTATCATCTGTCTTGGTCAAAATTTTTATAATTCAACGGCAACAAAAAGAAGAGAGCAATCAAGCAAGCAGACAAACGTTTTTTTTTTTTTATTTTACTTTTTCTACTAATATATCTGGCCTCTTATGCTTTAGATATTTCTCCTTTCTTATGGACAGACGGTGGCGAGAGTGTAGTGAGTCAAACTGTCAAGCTCACAAACAGAAATGCTGCCATTTCTTTACAATCTTCTTTGCTGTAGTGTTCGTTCATTCGTTCGTTGTCGTTGAGAAAATGTACAATATCAACAAATAAAGTGTCCAAACCGAAAACTCATAAAATACGCAAAAATATACATACACTCACGCCATACACATACAATGGGGTATGTATGCACATACATACATGCACACGTACAAAAAAAACAGCACAATCATTTCTCATTTCAGTCTTCAAAAACTCGAATGGTCGTTGTCGTAAACAACAAAGTGCAAAAAAAAAATTAGGAATACTACCATAAAAACGCGCTCTGTTATTTGATTGCCTTATAGTCAGCCATCAGCCAGAGACAGCGACAGCGACTGCAGAGCCAAGATCCGATCCAATCCGATCCGGTACCTCCGCCATCCATCTCAACACCACACCACTACTACCATCAGAGTCAATCAATGTTTATTTTTTTCAATTCATTTTATTTTTTGGTTTTTTGTGCCACTGCGAACCATCGAGCAACGAGCGAGAGCTGTTTAATGTTTTGTACTTTTTCTTTGTCGTTCCTTGTCCGTTCTGTCAGAATTACAAACGCCTGATTTTAAGCGTATTTCGAGCAAAAGTATACGCTTCGTACGTGCGTGTGCAGAATAAATTCGTCAAAAAACACACGTAAATTACAAAGCAACAAACAGGAATCACCATCACAATCATCATCATCTGTTTTTAAAATAACCTTCAATATTTTACAAGTTTTAATAAAACACAACAACGATGGACGGACTACTTTGCATTGAAGGTGTTATTTTGCTTTAAATCAAAATATTTTTCTATTTCAATACATGTCATGTGGCAGGCAGAATGGCAAAACTTTTTTAGATTTATTCTGTGACAACCGGAAAATAGGGGTAAACCAATGAAGGGTTGATAGAACATAGCTCCGTTCGTGTACTTCACCAATAAAAATTTGCAAAACCAAACACTAACTTAATTTACTTTTTTTTACTAGTGCATAGGTATGGAGGCCACCGTAGCGCAGAGGTTAGCATGTCCGCATATGGCGGTGAACGCCTGGGTTCGAATCCTGGCGAGACCATCAGAAAAAATTTTCAGCGGTGGCCTTCACCATCTAATGCTGGCAACATTTGAGGTATTAGGCCATTTAAAACTTCTCTCCAAAGAGGTGTCGCACTGCGGCACGCCGTTCGGATCGGCTATAAATAGGAGGCCCGTTATCATTGAGCTTAAAAACTTAAATCGGACTGCACTCTTTGATATGTGAGAAGTTTGCCCATGTTCCTTAGTGGAATGTTCATGGGCAAAATTAGCATTTTCATTCGCATAGGTATGGGCTCTCCTCTTCAAGAGGCGTTGCTCGGTTAGTTGTTCGAATTTCAGTTGTTATTATGTTTGGAGTTTTCTCAATAAGATTACATACATTTTATTTAAATTTCAATGTAAGTAAAAATAAAATCAGAATTTTTTAGACCGCAATGAATTATATGACAAAACTACTAAAAAAATTTATATATCCAATTGTTATCCGTACTCTTTCATTTAAAGTATCTACTTAAGTCTGGTACTATCTTCGTTTTTCACATGGGTTTTCATGTTTTTCACAATTATTTTTTTTAAACGATACACAAATAACAATGTTATTATATTTTTACCATAAGTAATGAGGGAAAGTCCTACTGAATGAAATCAGCAAGTCCTCTATTTGCTTTACAATTTATAATCTAAAAAAAGAAATCTGTGAAAAATAACGCGAAGAGCGAATATAGAACCAGCCCCTTCGTGAGGGATTCTGGTCATTTGTAAAAGGAGTAAAGGCCAACTTCTCTGGCTATACGAACACTTTCATAACACGATCAGATATTCAATTTCATGGCAGCCGGCTATACGTACCGGATTGACACGAAGGAGGTCTTCATCGGCAAGGGCTGCCGCCTCAGCAACGTTACCGTTGGAAATTTTCAAAAAGTGACACAAAAAGTGTCATTTGTTAAAAAAGAGTGGCATTTTATTTTTTGAAATGTGGCACAAAAAGTGTCACATTTTTTTCGTTTTTAATTTAAAAAAAAACTGGAGTAACAATAACAAAAGCATACCTTCTGCTTTTTATATAAACAACATAAAAAATTGGTCCAAAATTTGGCTCAATATTTTCATAAAAAACAACAATGAAACGTGTATAACAAACACAAACAATTCAGTTCTTTTATAAAAAACAAAAAAAGGCGTATAAAAGATAAGTTCGGTCAATCCAAATCTTAGATTCCCACCACCGTAAATCAATCCTAGGTTTTAGGTCGAGGCTTTTTGTAACCAAAAACCCAATTCAAATTTGGACGGACGCACGGACTTCGCAAAATCGATCTACGATCTACAGAACGTTTATTGGTAGGTTTTAGAATAAATGTTTAGGCGAGTTGCAGTGGTGGGTATTTAAATACTTAAGTGATATATGGCACAAACATAAACAAACTCTTTTTTTTGTCCATTTACTCTCGTTGATGTTAAATTTTTCAAAAAATTTGAAATTTTTATGCGATTTGTTGGACGACAAACAATACATAATCTCTACATAGTTGCATTTTTGAACAAGTGGCACAAATAGATGGAAAAGTGGCGCAAAAATATTAAAAGTATTGCATTTAGTATCAAAAAAAAAGTGGCGCCCAAGTGGCACAACGGTAACGCTGCGCCTGAGTGTATAACATACTGCTACAACAACAACAACGATCAGATATTCAGTCACCCGATTTATAAAATAATTGAAAAATTAATTGAATATGGTCAATCAGATACAAAATCTAGTAGAAGATGGCGTCATGCGGCCAGTTGCCTATAATTTTTCAACTTCAATTTATTTTCATTTTTCCAAAATTTTAAATGGAATTGTTTTCTATAAGTTTCAGAATGATTCCTCACTCTCTCTATACATAAAAAACGGGTTAAAAAATCTGGATGTATGCTTGTAACCGTGGCATGTCCGGTTATACTCTTACGAATGCTGGCTATATTTGTGAGTTATCCTGCCATGTTAAAATTTCTCTACCAAGCGGTGTTTTTATGCGGCACTCCGTTCGGACTCGGCACAAAAAAAGGAGGCCCCTTACCATTGAGCCCAAACATTAATCGGATTGCACTCATTGATATGAGAGAAGTATTCCCGATTACTTCATGGAATATTCATTGGAAATTCAGTAAGTAGTAGTAGTATGCTCTGAAAACCACATAATGGAAATTAATGTGTGTGACAGTGTTCTAGTTTTGTTGTTTCTAGAAAATCACTCAAGGCCTTTGGAAATCTTTACTTTAAAACTTAAAATAGAGGCGAAATAATACGACATAGGTATACCTGGATAATGCAAAATGCAACCAAAATGAAAAGATGACCTTAAAACGTTCTATTATAACATCAGAATAAAAAATATATTATATACGTGTAGTAAAAGTGCTGACTTACCTCTGAAACGGATTCCTCGTCGGATTCCGAAAGATCCGTAACTGGCGGGGGATACAATTCGGTGTCGGTATCCGAATTATCGCTTGTGATTATGTTCTGCAGGGCATTCGAAATTGCATTCACAATGCCCACCGATGATGAATTCGAAGATGTGGATGTTGAGTTTGAGCGGGAATTTAGTTTTTGTTTAAGTGCTGCAGCAGCAGCGGCGGCCGCCTGCGCACCAGCGCTCGATGAACCACCCCCTTTGGCTGCTGCTGCGGCAGCCGCCGCCGAACCAACCAGCAATGGTAACGCGGAAGAGAATTTCAAATGGGCATCTTTCGACGACCCCCCTTTGGCCGATGATGAGGCAGACGATAACGCAGATTTACCGGTTGATGCAGCAGCAGCAGCCTGTTGCTGCAAAGCCAAGGCTGCTGCAGCCGCCGCAGCTGCTGCGGAAGAGGATTTCTTCAATCTTGAAGAATTGCTGCTGCTGTTGCCACTGGCTGTGGTATTGGAGATTGACGCTGCAGATGGTGAAGATAATGATTTACTTGAGGTAATTGTGTGTACAGTACCGGTGGCTGTTGATGTAATAGCCGGTGATGGAACTGTATTTAAGGCTCCCAAATCAACATCTCCAGCAGGTATTGATGTTGCAGATGTCGATGTTGTTGATGCTGATGTTGTTGCTGCTGCTGACGATGATGCAGATGATGTGGCGGAATTGTTGTTTGTGATGGTTGCGGTTGTGGGATTAGCGGTTGAGACATTCGCGTTTGATGTTTTTGACATCTTATTGCCATGGGCAGTGTTACTGACTGCAACGGAGGTGGTGGAGCTTGTTGAAGCGGCGGATGAGGTGCTAGTGGAATTATTATTACTGTTATTATTAACTTTTAACTTGATTTTCGAAATGGCGTTATGGCTGTTGGTATTTTTCACCCTAGCAGCATTGGCCAAATTCGTGGCAGCGGCAGCAGATGCAACAGCACTATTGTCCAACAAATCGTTTGACGATGTCGCTGGTGTTATTGATTCCGTTGCATAGGAATTGGAATTGGAGGCAGAGGAAACTGAGGAGGAATTTTGACGACCTGCTGTTGCTGCAGCAGCAGCATTGCCCTGGCGTGAGGATTTCTTGCTGTTGCCGTTGTTAGCGGGAGTAGCGGCAGGTGTTTGCTGAGAATTTTGGCTATTGTTGTTGTTGTTATTATTATTAGTAGCAATCGTGGCTATTGTGGCAGCTACTGCGGTAGCTGCGGCCAATTTTAAACTATTGCCGTTGCTGTTATTATTATTGTTGTTGCTATTGCTATTGCTATTGTTTTTCTTATTTTTATTGTTGGACTTTGTATGCTGCTGTTGTTGTTGGTTAATGTCTACTGTTCCTTTGTTAATGTTGTTGTTATTTTTCGAATTTGTCCCAGCCGTTGATTTATTCAAATTTTTGTTTTGATCATCTTTATTCATTTTCTATTTTTTTGCGATTTTTTTGTTTACTTTATCTGCACAAATTTTCGAAAGAATTTTGTTATATTCTTGATTATTATTATTGTTGTTGTTATGGTGGTAGTATTTTTTTTTCCTCAAATTGAATCACTTTTTCGTTTATTCGTTATTATACTGCTGACTTCTTTTTATGTATTTATCTTTTTTGTTGAATTTCTATAACATTCTTTCAAGCTCTTTGTTCAATTTTCTCTATGGGCAGCAGGAGAATAAAATACAAAACACAAATAAGAAGGAGGAAGCAACACTATTATAATTTTAGTCATTTTTTACACACTATGCTTTAGCGAATGTAATTTAAAGAAAAAAAAAACAAGTGGAAGCGACACAAAAGAATATGGGCACCCCATAATAGAGGAGCGTACGCAAGATTTAGAGAGACCAAGAAAACGACAACAAAAATTTGTGAAAAAATTGTTATCCATTCCTAATACGACTATTGCAATTTTTTTATTAATACTCCCTGATTTTAGGAAGCTAATAACGCCCGTCCCCCAGTTTGGCCGTAAATGCACAAAAGCTTTCTGTGAAATTGAGTTACAAATGTCAAGACTTTAAAATCACAACACTTACAAACATTTATTTCATTACAATGTCTTGTTGATACGTGTTTGAAGACCCCTACGATACGATTACGAATAATTCTTTGTTCACATATAAGAGGATGTGAGAAATATATAAAACAGCTGATAAGTCATGTTGCTACGCTCAGGCAGGGAATGCGAACAAAGGAACATTATTTTAATCATCGTTGCAGGGATAATGAATACACAACGAAATAATATCAACATTTAGTGAATAATAAATAATTGCAATACAAAAAACTAGTACTAAGATCGACTTTCCATACAAAAAATTGCAAAAATGCACAACGAAGGTTTTCTAATTGAATGAGAGAATCTTTCCCATTTTCTTAAATGAGAGCAGGTTATATGTGTGGCATTTGTATGTGTGTTTAAAAATAACTCCCTCAGGATTCACTGAATAAGATTAAGCCAAGCGATCAGCCGACTTACAATTTTTTCATTTTTTAGCAGTACTTGGCATTGTGGATGTCAAATTGTTATCTTTTTACATTTATTCTTTTTTTACGTTTTCTCCCAATTGGTGACATTTTCAATCGGTGTTCATGGGGCCTATCCACTTTGTTATCGCAAGGACCTATCCTTCTATTAGTGAATCCTGGAACTCTCTAAGCCGCTATTACACGGCATGTAGTTGTCTAATGACATCTCACTTTTTGTATTCACATGTAATTTAAAATGCTTGTCAAAATTGTCGATTTACATACGATTCATAATTTTTCCCTCACACCTGTGTTATTTTCCTATGACATACAAATTGTTAAAGTTGTGAGAAAGGTTGTTAAACGATAAATTTGTGTAAGCAATTTTATTTGGGTTTGCTTTCTTTTATTCGACTGGCAACAAAAACAGCTGATTTCTGCTGTTGGCAGAAGGAATAGAGCAAACTCTAAACCAAAAAATTACATGTGCTATTTTGAAAAGCTGTAGTTGTTGTTATTTCATTTGTATCACACGACATGTACAACATGTGCTAAATTTGACATGTCATAAGACACGTACATAATGTGTATTGGTACTCTATTCTGCTTTTCAAAAAAAAAAATAGTTATGGGGTCTATTTCTTAATATGAACCGTTTTCGACAATACTTAACAACCTTTGTGGTCGTCATAGAATAAAAGATTGTGAAAAATTTGAAAATACGCAATATGTATAAGTTTTTGGGCCTGTTCGTGATTAGAATAATGTAAAAGTGGGAAAATTTTAATCGATTGAGATTTACAAAATTTATTAACTTTTCTAGGTAAGATAATAAGGTCACGCTATGCAATGATTCT
This sequence comes from Stomoxys calcitrans, assembly GCF_963082655.1. Classification (NCBI taxonomy): domain Eukaryota; kingdom Metazoa; phylum Arthropoda; class Insecta; order Diptera; family Muscidae; genus Stomoxys; species Stomoxys calcitrans. Next base: position 36,809,007 of record NC_081553.1, on the reverse strand, counting down.
CATAAAAGCTTTTACAACACTACAACAATTGGTACAATAATTACCCAAGTATGTATACTCAATGTTGATAGTTATTATAAGAAGCAGTGCAGTAAAGTAATTATTTCATAGGAGTAGGAGAATTGATCGCAAAGATTACTGAAAAAATATAAACTTTAGAAATCCTTATTTAGGACTTGCAAAAAGTAGTCTAAACGCATTTAGCTTAATAGACTACAATGCAAGAATGCGTATCTGTTCGAATAGCAACTTTAACAACTGACTTTATAAACCTCGCAAGTCGGGATGTGTATATTATAGGAACGATATTGAAGTAAAAAGTGTGTGGAATTATGTATGGGAAAGTCAAGAGTCTGAAAATGTCTTAAGCCCAAACCCAAACTTTATCCCTATCAGGGCAATATGACTCCAAAAAGATTTGAGTTGCACAAAGGCTCCGCTAAACTCGACAAGAAGTTGTGGGTACCCTAGCATTTTGTTCTTTCAATTACCATCTTGTTTTTCAATTTGTTAAAACAAGAATATTTAAAGGAAACAAATATTGTCGATGTTTTAGCAACATAATTGCAAGTGGAGTAAGCGATCCTTCGAAATATCGAAGCAAGGTCGTTCTGGTACAAAGACCCGATCGAAAGTTGCACACACAGCATTAACAATTTATGTACACAAATAAAAGCTAAAGAACAGTTGATCTAATCAATTATTAAGTGTATTCGTGTATTCAAACATTTGTGAAAATTTGCACAAATTTTAACTGCAATTTTCTAAATCACTTTCGTTGTTCATTCGCCCTACTCTTATTTTAATTTTCATCATTCGTATCTTTGCACAAAGTGCATTTAAAAATTCCGCAAACACACCTATCTATACTAAACATCTGTGACACAAGTGCTGCAAGCATTTAACCGTCAGTCCTTAACTAAAAGACTTAAAATACTACTTATAATAACAAATACCTACAACGAATTTAAGAATTCATTACTTTTAATTTCTGTACTTTGAAAGGTTCAATCGAATTCGCCCTCATAATAAAGCAACGAGTAAGTGTCATTAAGAACGAATGTTGCAGCCACGATCAATAATTTAATAAAAAAAAAACAAGTCGAGACAAATGGGCCACATGATTGACTGATTCACTGCTCAACTCAATGCCTGCATAAGTACGGAAATAGCGGTATAAACTCAATGCAACTCCCAACAATTATGGAAAGTGAGGTTTTTTAATTGATAGCATTTAATTTTCCTATTAGGGAATATGAGGAACATGGTCTTTTGGTCGTTCAGTCGGTCTTCGTCTATGTGCTCTATGCCCTCATATATAATCATACTTTTTGACTTTTGTCCTTTCTCTTCTTCTTTAATTACACGTTTACTCACTCAACAACGCTCTCAAAGACGAAAATGGTGCATGAGATATCAACTTAATTGTTTGTGCTCTTCCCCCATTCTCCTCACACATTGATATTCATATGAAATGCATTTTTTGTTTTCATTCTTCTTAAAAATTAGCAAACAAAAAAACTAATATAGACAAAAAGTGTGGCCACTAACTAATAAAAAAAAATTCAATATAGCACGTACAGGCGTAAAAACAAAGCAAAACTCAAGGAATTTCTAGCAATTACGGCGATGACAAGCAACGTCTGCGACGAGTATGGCGATATGATGATGTTGAACTATTTCCATACCACAGATTCTTCTGCAGGATATTAGATACTGTAAATGAAGTGCAATTTTGCCACAAACTTAATAGGAATCGCCAACATTTTAAGTGGAAAGGGTAGAAAATAACGAAATTATTGACATTTTCTATAGATGAATAATAATAAAAGAATTCACAAACACTCGCACCACAGTGAACAAATACGGTGCGGCGAAATCAAATAAACCCAACTCACATCCACTCGGCACAAATGTTCACTCTCTTACACACACACACAGATAAACGTCACACATCGGTGGGTCATACAACACACTTTTCGAAACTCACGACACAATGGCAACGACAACGGACTCCGACGACGTCGGCCACATTAACTACACCACACAAAGAGAGACGTGCAACGAAATTGAACTCAAAAAGGAATTGAAAGATGAACAACGACGATGATGGAAAAATGTTGATTAAAGGGGCGTGTTGGTAAAAAAGGGCGTTATAAATTCATAAGAATTTTATATAATTTTTCTTAAAAACATCAACGTTCCCGTCTCCACACCAAATTTAACACTTTTTCTTTATAATTATCAATAGAAGCCACAAATTTGTTTCATCATAATGCTTCGATTGGCGACGTCAAGAAATTTTTTCTTCTCTTCACACAGACAAAAATCAGGTTTTCAAAGCCTTTCATTTTCACATTTTTTGCCTTTGATTTTTTTCTTTGGCATATTCTTTTTACAAATTATATAAATTCCATTGAATTCATTGAACTGCACAGCTATTGATAATTTGAATATTAGTTTAGATATTCCTGCAGCAGAATTAGAAGAAATATTTTAATTATTCACCAAATTTTTTCAAGAATTTTCACGATGTGCTAACGAAACTTCAACGAAATTCATTTACACACATTTTTACACCGACTTTAACGAACGAAGACCAGAGTACCATTTTGCGGCGAATTGGTCATACGGCGACATTGAATTGTATGAAAAATTTGCACAGGGCTGCTTAGGAACGTACTACAACGGTTGATTTCCAAAAAATCAACTCTTCGCTCACAATTATCATTAAGAACATTAAGGCCAGCCACCGTCATTTATCCCAACACACGGGTTTCGCAACCTCTGATTTTTTTAGGGGAAAACTTGATAATGGATTTTACCAAACACACTTCTCACTTGCCATCTTTTTAATAAATATATTTTTACTTCTGCTTTTATCTTCTCCAAAATACACACAATAAATACCAGGAAAAAGCAGTAGTATTTTTTGTCTATTTTTTTCTTCACTTACAAACTAACCTCAATTTGTATGCAAAAACGCGTGTACTCTTTGTTGTGAATTAAAAGTGACTGAGTTTTAAGTTTTTCGCTATATTCTCACTCACTACTTGGCACACAACACACACAGTTGTTTTATGGTGTCACTGCTCTTTTTGGCCGAAGAACAAAGAAATAAATCATTAATTTTAAGGTCTTAGAGAAGCGTTTACCATCGAAACTTTATTGAAATGTTAAAGATTGAGACTTGAATGTTGGTTTACCAAAATACTTTAAAAGTTTTTTGTGATTGAAAATGCTTTTTTTTACAAATTCCCGGATCTAAATTTTACACCCATCTACAAAACTTACACAGTTGATGCCACTGTAGTCGTAATTTTATTTTCGGCGAATTGAGTGCATGAGCATGGTTGTATGTTTAGGTAGCATGCGGGTTTGTACTAGGGTCGCAATAAATATATAAAGAATCGTCCATTTATTATTTGCAATATTGGAACGATGCTTGCCATCGATTTATTGACTTCAAACAGTTTTCGGCAGTCCCATACACTCAAATGTTTCGAAAACAATGTCAAAGTAGTTATAAATTGAAGATTTACCTAACGTGAAACTCGATGATCACTCAAAGTAGGAAAAAAACTGCGTGGCTTCAAACAGGGAATTGGACTTTGAAATCAATTGGTTGGTCGTTGAACATAAGATGCATTTATGGATAGATCACTTGAAAAGCATGTAACTCAGTAAGGTAAAATTAGTAGTAAAAAGCTTTTGCTTTTTAAGGAACTTGCTTGATTGAATAAGTTTCGTTATATTAATTTAACAGTAAGAATATATTGACATACCTTTAATAGGGTTTAAAAATACCATGATATTGACTGTAGCTGGTACGAATGTTAGGGGATCTCTTCCAAATTTCGTAAATTCTGGATAAGAAATGCGGCTTTTGTGCGTTCAATGCCTTCAATCGGAAACAGGGCTCTATGGTAACTGAATATAAAAATGGACGACCTACTCCATACTCAGACGTTGAGGGGTCCATGCAACTCACTGTAACGCCGAAAATGGGTACTAAAAATGCATTTCCTGGCTCAAACCATTAAATCGTGAGATCGCTCTATTCATTTACTCATCGCATTTATTCACACTCGGCATGTTTGTTCTTTGAAATCGGGGTAATAATATGACTTTTAAGAATTTATAAAATCTTATCGGTATTAAGAATGCTATATGGTATATCAAGATATAGGTCATCCTTAAACTTTAGGCCTTAGAGCGATTTCCACAATCAGACGGACGGACATGTCTAGATCACCTATGAACACAATAACGATCAAGTAGTAGCAGTGTATACTTTATAGGGTTGAAAATGTATAATTTGATGTGATGCAAATGGAATGGCAAAATGGCCAACTTGTAGAACATTTGGTCGGGGTTCGGTAGGATTTGTCTTACATTTTGGTAGGAAATAATTTTATAACAAAATCATTTATTTCATGAACATTTATCTTTCTGTGTAATAAATACTTCAGATAGATTTTGAAGCAAAAAAACTTGCTGATTTCATTCAGTAGCATGTTCCCTCATTACTTATGAAAAATTTCATAAAAGTAGTATGTTATCATTGAGATTTTTGTAGTGTTTCAAAAAAGTAACGGTGAAAAACAAGTGTTTTCACCTTTGAAAAACGAATATAGTACCAGCCTTTAAGCTGGGCATTCTGCAAGGCGGATTTAAAAAGGTGGTCTCACGGGAACAGCTGTTAACAGCCGGCCAGGTTTGACGGTACTAAGATATCAGATTTTTGTTTGCATTCTCTTTGTTGTCATCTTCTTTCTTGTATATTCTCTGCTCATATAGGTACACGTATACACACACTCACACAAAATTGTTTGTGTGTGTTGGCAAAACGTCGATCAGCTTGATAGCAAGATGGCGGATTGTACCATATGATTTGTGGTTGTTGTACAAATGAGACCACCTTTAATTGTTTCGCCATGGATATTCTGTTCAGCTTTTGAAATAGTTGCGATAAACTTTAACAAAATATCATTTTTTTTAACATAATTACATAAAATTTTTAGCACACAATTTTACCTTCATATTACACTAGGATTAATTGATTTCAAGGGCTCATTTCAAGTCATTAACGTAAAAAAGGCTTTTTTTATTCTACATGTTTTTAGCTCATACGTTTTTTTATGTGAAGTTTGACAGATTTCCGAATGAAAAGAGGAACAGAATACCAACCCTAGGCCTAATTTTTTTTTAATTTCTCACACATTTTTCATTTACAATTTTTTTATATGGAGCTTGACAATTTTTCACGCGAAAGCCGAAAATAGTACCAACTACAGATCTGTACATTTGCTTTTCGCGACATTTTTCACCGTTTACTTTTTTAGATAATAGATTTTTAAGAAAAAAATTTGCTGCTTTAAATCAGTAGGACATTCCCTCAATACTAATGGTAACAATTTAACAAAATTGGTCTTTAATCATTGTTATTTGTGTAGTGTTTCAAAAAAGTAATCGCGAAAGACATAACTGCGAAAGATTTTTCGTGTAACTATTTTTTAATAGTAGATTTTGAAGCGAAAAGACTTGCTGATTTCATTCAATAGGACATTCTTCCATAACTTATGAAACAATTTAAATATGTTAGGTTAGGATAGGTTGAAAATAGGGTGCGGATATTAATCCGCCCCAGACCACTATGGACATACACCTAAGCCAGTCAAACCCATGTCAGCCGGTTGTACGTGCCGGATTGACCCGATGAAATCCTTCATCGGCAAGGGATGCCGCCTCTGTGTACAACACGCTACTACAACAACCTAGGCCGATAATCGGCTTGATGTGCGCTCTAAATACTAAAAATTCAACTCGAAAAAGAAAATCTATTTTAGGATTTCCGTGCTACTTACAAAATATCTAATTATCTTCCATATCACGCCCCCAAGTTGGTTCATGTCTGGTATTGTGTCTCCACCTAAGTACCGATTTCTGTTAGCCGCGAAAGCCGGGCAATGTCATAGGAAATGCTCCAACATCTTATCATTTTCCCCACATGCTATAACTTGCCGCACCGATTTTACATAAGTGAGCTCGTTGGCTTATTTGTGTCATGTTATGATACAGAAAGCTAAACTGACCTCCTGCTTACTTCCTTTCCGCAATTCAATTCAATAATTTTAATAAAAGTATCTTTGATATTTTTGTAGTGTTTCGAAAAAGTAATCACGAAAACCATGTGTTTTCAACTGTGAAACACGAACATAGTACTAACCTTAAGATTTGAATTAAGTTAAATATCAAAAAAAAATTGCATCAGTAAATTTTATTCTTTTTTCGTCTCTAGAATTTGATGTTAGAAACCAAAAATATGATTTGTGAGCCTAATTTAAATTTACCTCAACAAATTAATTTGGTCCTACTTCAAAAATCTAGTGAGCCCCAAGATCCAAATCAAAATAGTCTCGATTGGTCAGATGTTGTTAAAAATAAAATCTCCTACACACAAAACGAATACAATGTCTTGCCAAAATTTCATGACCAATTTGAACATTTGAATACAATGCTCTCGTTAAGGGATAACGATTATTTGAATTGTAGATGGACTCAATTTTTGGATAATACTCCCAAAGAATATATCAAGATTCGGATGTTTGAGAATTTTCAGGAGGAGAAAAGGTATACCATTAAATGATCGCTAAAAATGTATGTTCCACAGAGTAAAAGTCATTCGAAGAAAAACCTTAAATGGAAAATTTTATGGCGTTGATAATAAATTGGCGCCCATACCGATGATGGATGATCCTCGTAAGGGAAGCTTACATTATTAAATGAAAAGTTTATTTATGACATTAACATAGAACAATGGCAAGTTTAACATCTGAAGGGGGTTTCCTAAACAGCCTTAAAAAACTACTAAAAATGCTTAGCACTGAAAATCCTTGTATAGAATAGTTGCTGTGTTTTACTTATGCAAATCAGCACTAACGGATAGTAATAACCAATTTATTGTGATTTGCATTATACTCGTATAATACTAAAATAAAACGCGGCTAGTATGTTGTCTAATGGTTAATCGAAATATATAATAAAAAGATTTTAAGACTTCGGCGTATTATCATACCGCATCCCAAAACAAAACATTTATTAAGCAGCCCTGTTTTACATCGTTAAGAAAAATATCGAAAATTCGATTATTAATCGCAGTGGATTTCATCAAGTTTTTTAGTCATCGAAATGTATACACAAACAACTACAACTAGTAAAGAAACGACGACATTTTACAAATTTTATTTTCGGCGTGCAAAGTGCTTTATTTAAAAAGAATAAATTAAGATTTTAAATCGATTTACAAAGTTTCTAGCACCTGCAATAAGTGGGGTGGGGTGGTTGTTAAAATAGCCGCCACAGATACCAAGCCACAAACAAACAACAAAAGTATCTAAACAAACGTCATCAATATCGCAACATTGAAACTATCGCAACATTGAAAACTGAAACATACACAAAAAATACTTTTAAATAAATAAAAATAAATTTTGAGGGGTAAACTTCCAAATATCCGACATGACAATGGAATGGACTAGAGATAAAACGTTGGCTCTCATACAGGTAATGTCGATTACTAATATGGTTATTTTGAAAAATTGTTTAATAATCATAAATGTTTGCTCCATTAAACACCAGGAATATCGCAAACGTCGTGGTCTCTGGGATATGACCCATGAGGATTATCGCAAAAAGGATGTAAAACACAAATTGCTAGTGGAAGTCAGCGAATCGCTGGGTGGTAATACATCGATAATGGAAATAGAGAAAAAATTTCATACTCTACGAACGCAATACCATCGCGAGATTAGTCGAATGAAGCGCAAGGAACCCTATAATTCCAAGTGGTTTGGCTTCCACCGTTTACAATTTTTGAGTTCTCCTCGGGCCTGCAGAGCCAATAAGGGGGGTCGCATCAAGGCAGAAATAACCGAAGATGGCACAGTGACCACAAAATATATAATTAGAGAAGCCATTCCAACCCATCACGACACTAGTGTGGGTTCGGCAAACGAAAATGAAGAATTCGTTACGGTACAGAGAAGACCCACCACAATTACATATGAGGCATTACCGACGGGAAATGCCACTTCCACTTCGTCCAGTAGGTCACAGGAATTGGAAAAACTCATTGAAGAGACGACTAAAGATGTTGAGGAAATAGAAGATTCCAAGCCAAAAATGACAATCAAAGAACTATCCATACCCATCGAACATCAACATCATGGGGGAGATAATTATACCAATACAGGAAGCGGCGACTTGCAAATAACCAATGTCGAGAGCGAACATGAGGATATACATCACATTGAGGATGATAGTGAAAATATGGACACTATAAATATACATACAGCTTCCGATGAGGAAATTACATATCATCAAACCACCAACAGTGGAGTAGTGTCTTCAGGAAATAACTCCGCGACCACCACAACAGTACACACTATACCGGCTCGTATAATCAAAATACATCGAAGGGATACGCATCATGATCAAAATGAGTACTATGAGCAACAGCATCATATCCCACAACATCATCACCATAGCGGTGTGCCCACAACACATCACATACAAACTGTTTCTCCAGGTGGCGCCACCAAACGTATTTATTATGATGCTTCAGGTCATCACCATACCGCCACCATATTAACCGCTTCTGCACAACAAACCCATCAACAGTCCCCATCGGGCATGACGATTTTGAATACATCAACATCGCCGCAATCTTCAAAAATTCATTTACGCAATAGTTTAAATTCCACCATACAAACGTTAGAATCCTCAACGCCAATGGCCCCTTCGACGCCTTCTGTACAAGTTTCAAATGCGGCAATGCTATCAACGTCGACTACAAATAATACAACACTTAACCCAAGGGACGAATATGTCACCTATGGTGAATATGTTGTCAGCGAAATGCGAAATATTACAAACCGAGAAATTTTAATATCTTTAAAGCATAAAATCAATACAGCTCTGTTCGAGGCCAATATGCAACAACTTCAAAAGTAAGAAAATAGACCTGCAGAATAGAGAGTTATATTCAGAAAGTGGGAGAGAGAGACAAAAATAAATCAAACTCAGTGAAATGTAGTAAAGAGGTGAAATTTAGATTTCCTTAACGAATGAAATCATTGTATGGATCTCTCTTCGAGGTCCTTATATAGAGAGCGATCATGTTCTGGTGTTCGCATATCTACAACTTGAATGTTTTTAATTCTTGGAAATACACGAAAGACCAAAATAAAACTTCCATATAAAAAAGAGGAAAAACATTTCCTCTCTTTCAATAATTAAACTTAAGAATCGACAATTTTTTTTGAAAGATTTTTAAACTACTTAGATTGAATCATTACAACCTTTTAAATTTTTAAGTAGATTTGAGAAATATCAGAACATGAATGCTATTTTAAACATTAAAGTTAAACAATTTTAAATTACTAATAATTGCTCCCAGATTATTTTTAGTAGTATCATTTACCTATATGTTTGTATGTATGTAGATTATAATTAGAATGCAATGTACTCTTTACCAGTGTAAGGTCAACAAATCTTGAACACACATTTCCGTTAATATTTTAAGCGGCTTGTACAACAAAGAATTTAAGAAATGTCCATACTAATTTCACGATTGATTTTGCCCTAAAGCTCATCAATTATTATTATATATAAGGTTTGGAATTTATAGAAAAAAGAACATTTTGTTTTAATTGCAACAGTTTTGTTTTAATAATAAATCCAACAAAATACAATGGTATATTCAAATTTGTGTTTTCTATAATAATAACTTAGATTAATAAAACTGATAGATTTTAACCAGACAACAAAATTTTCTTTGAATAATTTACAAAATTTGTATAATAAACAACTTAAAAAAAGAGATTTAAAAACATATTTTCAAGAACTTAAAACATATGTTAAGAACTCCGTGATACTTATAAATTTCTTAATTGTTTTCCATTGTGTCCTCACCTACAGAGACGTAGCCAGGATTTTATTTTTTTTTTTTTTAAATATCCCTTAATTTTTTTCTTTTTTTTAATTGTGGTAGCTATTTGGTGCAGGAACTGGCGCATTGGCGGTGACATTTCGTCATAAAGTCAAAGCTGAATTTTACACTGATTGCCAACACAGTGCAAATATCTTTTGGAAGTTGTATTGATGGCTTCGAACGCTAGACAACGGCAATGGATCTAGCTGCTGCTCCGTGTGTCCTGCCTTTTAAACTGCCTTTTAAAAATTCTAACTCGAGTTAGGAAAGAGGTATCGTAATGAAATTTAGATTGGTGTAAAGTAACCGACTGAAACCAGTTAAAACAATTTTCCCGTCATTTTAGTACTAAATAGTACCAATTACAGCACTTGAGTACTTTTTATTCCACTCCTGGTACGATCTCAACATTTCATATTTGGTACAACTTATCGTATATTTGTCAAGACATTCATCGTTTTTAGAAAATTTTTTAAATTTTACCCTTTTTCGTTGACTGTAAAAATAAATAAGCTATTTCGTACTTTTTGGTATGATTTGTTAAAAATAACTTATTCAGCCAACATATATTTCTTAACAGAATCTACGTGTTAAATTTCAGTGCTTCATACGGTACTAAACTCACGTGTCTTCCGTTTCCATTACTACTTTCCATATTTTTTCTATCTACTTTGTTATTTTGCAAAAACAATCATTTAAGCCAAATTTCGAAGTTCTAGCTCTACCCGATCGCCCTATGCAAAATTCACTTATTTTGTGCCTTTTTTGTTTCTAAATGTAAAAAAAAAACTCTTTTGGCATCCCAATATGGCATAGGTTGCCATATTGTACCTTAATTCCAAAATTCAAAGCCCTAGCTCAATGAACAAACAAGATACCAAAAAGTACCAATTGCGGTACTAAACGTACCATTTTTCCCACTTCCGGTACGATTTTGGGAAATTTTTGTCCCCAATTCTTATTTTTTCGAGACGCTCTTTAATCTGAGCCCAAAATCATAAGTCTAGTATCATCCGTTCGCGCTGGGTAAAAAGTCACCATTTCGTACCTAAACGTACGAATATCACAAAACACCGCGCTCCCACGACCCCGACCCATATTCACGCCAAATTTAATGACTCTAGCTTTAATCAATCAATCTCGCGTCTCTTTTATATACAGAAATAACATTTCATCAAAATCGGGCAACGGAATGGGTTAAAATTTTGTCTTTAAATTTTTTTTTTTGAAATTTTTCAATAAGAATATTTTAGAAAAATGTCTGTTCCAAACAACATAAGCATAAAAAAAAGACATTAAAAATGTTTATGCAACATTTAAATGTTGGTTTTAAAAAATAATCTCGAGGTTAGGTTGTCTTTAAAGAGATTTACGCTGAAAGTTAGTCCTCCAAAAAAATCATTAAAATGTAGTCTTTAGAAAAAGTTAAATAAATTTTTTTTATAAAAGAAATGTTATCTTAAATTGTAATTTCGAGGGGGATCCGGCCCGTGCTGAAGTTTTATCATTAGAGAATATTACGCTGAAATTTTGTCTCTAGAATAATATCATTATTTTTTTTTTTTTAGAAAAACTGTCATTAAAGTTTTGTTTTTACTAAGATTTTTATTACAATTTTGTCCTTAAGAAAAATAATTTTAAGGCGGCTCTGGCTTCAGCAAAATGTCTTTGCAGAATATTATAAATATGAAATTTTGTCGTTACAAAAAATGTTAATGAAATTTTTGTTTAGAATAAATTAAATTTTTCCTTTAGACAAAATCATTTTGGGGCCCGAGGACCCCCACCCTCGAGCTACGTCCCTGCCCACCTAAGTATCGGTGCACAGTGGGCCGAACGGCAAATATTGGTCTTAAGATAACGGGGTGTTTTAATATCAAAACTTGTAAATACCTCTACTTTGTAAAAATGGAAAGAAATGATAATACTTTCATGGCCAAAGTTTGCGAAAATTTGAAGGAAATGGGAGTATTTTTTTTTTGAAAAATTTTGTAAAATTTTTGACAAAGGATTTTTTTTTTTGAAATACTTTGTGAAATTTAAAAGAAATGATAATACTTTCATGGCCAAAGTTTGCGAAATTTTTGAAGGAAATGGGAGTATCTTTTTTTTAAAAAAATTTTGCAAATTTTTGACAAAAGAAATTTTTTTCTTTTTATTCAGATAATGCTCCTTGAACACAGTGGCCAATTTAAACAAATTACAATGAGCTTCTCCTTTTGTTCATATTGAAAACGATGTCATTTTTAAACGGTAAAATATATATGACAATATTATTTCTTTATGTTGTGCATACATGTACTGACACTGAAATTTAAAGCTCAAAAATGAACGATGTTATTAAAAAACAGTGAAAAAACCTAAGTCAAAATTTTGATATTTTAAAATTAAACAAATCATGTCTCGTTACCGGTACACGATGGCATGAGACGTTGACATATTTATTTAGATCTCGTCAAGTTCTTTCTCTAGAGTCCTAAATAATGCAAATCTGTTCAGTAGACCAAAGTTATGGCCCCCAGAAGGTTGGAGAAGTCAAAAGCGGTCAACTTTGTCACCCTGTATTAAAGATATGGGCCTACAGCAGCACTTTCCTGAAGCCTATGTCTCTACAAATGTCTAGAACATTTTGTACCGCTAAGATCAACAGATAAAAAGTTGTGGCAGTTTTTTGCAGTTTAGCCCACTGTGCCGTGTCTGTTAGCCGCCAAAGCCGGGCAATGACAAAGGAAATGCTCCAAGGTCTCCATCTTCCCCACATGCGTTACAAATTCAGTAATAGCTTCGTCTTCACATAGGATTTACGCCGTCCTACCTGAGGCTTCGCTGTTCCACAGTGTTACATGCACGTTCGTTCGAAAAGCTTCGACCATCACTGCCAAATCGTCTGCTCTTTAATTCCCCCTTTCTCCACTATGACCCCGAACCCAAACGACGCGGGTTCTTCTCCTTTTCGTGATCTTACCGTCTGTGTTGTTATTACCCTGATGGCTAGCTTACTGTCCGTAAAGATGTTGGATGGAGACCACCGTAGTGCAGAGGTTAGCATGACCGCCTTTGACGCTGGGTTCGAATCCTGGCGAGACCATCGGAAAAAAATTCAGCGGTGGTTTTACCCTCCTAATGCTGGCAACATTTGTGAGGTACTATGCCATGTAAAAACTTCTCTCTAAAGAGGTGTCGCACTGCGGCACGCCGTTCGGACTCGGCTATAAAAAGGAGAGCACTTATCATTGAGCTTAAAAATTAAATCGGACTGTACTCGTTGATATGTGATAAGTTTGCCCTGTTCCTATAAAAAGTAAGCGCCGTACCATTGAGCTTAAATTTGTAGTAGCGGGTAAAATTATAATTCTACATGTTTTCCGCTTTTTGTGCCAAAATCTGAAGTAGGAACCGACAAAGAATGCGTGCTGTCTAATAAACCTACACAGAAAAAAATAATACGAAAAAATAATACAAAATTAATTGAAACAATCATATTAAAATTGAATCCGATTTTTACACTACGATCGTGGTTGATATTTAGACAATTTTCAAATAAAAAATTAATTTGTTCTATCAATTTTATTAATTAAATCTGAACTTTTTTCAATTACGATCGTGATTGTAATGTTCAATTAAAAAGTTAATTGATTCAATCATTATTTAAATTGAATCTTAAAAATTTTATATATAAAATCTGATTGAAAATTGTATATGTTTCAATTAAACAATATCGGCCTAGACCACTAACTTTTTTTCTTTTTGTCGCTCGATTCGCTCGCCAATTCATTGAAAACAGAGTATTTAATAATTGAAATGGCTAACGAATCGAGTGACAAAAAGAAAAAAAAATTGCGGTTTAGGTAGTAAGTTCTTTCAATCATTTTTTAATTGAATTGGCATCTTTTTTAGACCCAACAGCACCATGACTGTCCGTTTTGGAAAAAGTCTAGTCGCTCAAAATTTTAACAAATTCTTTCTATATATAGATGATAAAACCCTTCACAAACGGCTTCTTTAGCATAGATCTAATTATAATATATTCTCGATAAATATTTTTCTGTTGGGTTTATTTTCCTAATGCATGTAATTGATAAACTTACTGTAATAAAATATGGAGGCCACCGTAGCGCAGAGGTTAGCATGTCCGCCTATGGGTTCGAATCCTTGTGAGACCATCAGAAAAAAATTTTCACCGGTGGTTTTCCCCTCCTAATGCTGGCGACATTTGTGAGGTACTATGCCATGTAAAACTTCTCTCCACAGAGGTGTCGCACTGCGGCTCGCCGTTCGGACTCGGCTATAAAAAGGAGGCCCCTCATCATTGAGCTTAAACTTGAATCGGACTGCACTCATTGATATGTGAGAAGTTTGCCCCTGTTCCTTAGTGGAATGTTCACGGGCAAAAATTTGCAAAAAAAATTTACTGCAATAAATTTATGTTAATTACTGATAGTGTAGTTTTACATATGTGAACCATGTAAATCGAGGGTGCGCCCTATACAGCGCGTCTTTCATAAAAATTTTAATAGAACATTTGCAGAACATAAATATTTAATTGATCCAATTAAAATATTGATTGGATATTTCGCAAATTTAAATCAATTTTTAATTGGATCAATCAAAAAATTAATTAAAAATTTCAATAATTTTTTCAAATTGGATCAAATAAAAAATTAATTGTGTTTTAATTTTTAATTGAAAAAATTTTTAATCACCATTTTCAAACGCTTTGGTTGATATCATCGTTTACGTGATTGACGCAATTTAAATTAAAAAAATTAGTTGGATCTATTAATTTCATGATTAAAACCGATTTTTATTTTTTTCTGTGTAGTTGATTACATTATGCAGAGACAGTGTTAACTCTCCAGTTGAGCAACACGTAGTTCGTGTAGTAGAATGCTGCTCTGTGACAGATTGTCTCCTTATTTTCTCATGGGGAAAATTTTGATGAGAAAGTAAAAAATAATAAATTATACGTAAATATTAGAAAGTGATTCGCAGCAGCCATCCAAATGACCATCTCTTGGACGGCGACTGGCTGCTACAAAGAAATTTGCGATTGAACGACACAGTTATTGCCAGTTTACATATTTTCAAATAATGTAAGCGAAATTCTGTTTAAAAGATTTATCGGTTGATACGAATCATCAGAAAAATCAAATATATTTTGATTTTCATATATAATAGATGATCATGATGCTTATACCGTAATTTTCGCAATACAATTATAAAGAAATGTTAGATCACGAAGTATCGCCTTGTTTGCCTTTTAAGGCTCATTGGGTTTTAACGATATTACCGACATAATTGTGCAGTTATGTTTATTTGTCGGCAATGTTGTTTCTTGATTGTTATCGTCATAAATATTAAGGCAATGGTAGTGCAGTTTTATTTATCGATATTCATAAGGCAGCAGTCGCTAACAAGGAGGTTGTGTTGTACCCAGTTATCGCATGATAACTTGGAAATAAAATTTAAGCACCATCTCTTTTATCTAAAAAGAAACTAACTAGTATTTTTGAATTTTTCAAATTCTTGCAATTTATGTATAATTGAAAAAAACTATTCGTTAATAGAAATAATCTTAATTACTAAAGTGTACATATTTAAGTAGATCGAATTGTTTCATATATTCAGTGAAATCCATGTTCATTATCGTCGTTTGGAAGCTTCTTATTGGGTCTGATCAATTTAGTTTAATTCTCATGATAAATCATCACATCGGTGAGGCACACATTCGGGAGCATAAGCATTTCTTGCATATTTATGATTTGACGATCCATTGGATAGTGTGTGGGAAGATCATCTATTAACCAGGAATCCATACCCAAGCGGGTGGTAGTCAAATCTTGTCTCATTTCGGAAGCTGGAGTGACAACCACCATTAGTTGCATTGGAAGACCGTCGACATGGCCACGAGGCAGCAGCAGACGATGGGGCATCATATTTGTTTGACCAACAATGACATCAGCCATCCAATCCATTTCTCCTTGTAAGGCTTTCATTACACGCTGATACATTTCGGAATATGGTGTAACATCTCGGCTGGTCCATGTTATATCACGCGATTTACGTTTGATGACATTGCGACCTGCTTTCAACTCAATATTGACTATATCCAAGAGCATAACGTGTTGCCTCAACTGATCCAATGAAAGCGCATTGCCCATGGCATCGTTTTTAGGTGCCAAGAGAAGCCGTACAACTACACGTTGATTGCGATCAGAGTTCATATCCATGTTGATGGAGAATGTTTTATGATTAAGACGAGGCATGCGACCAATTATTGTTTGCTTGGTTTGAGTTTCTCCCCTGCCGAGCATATTGCTCAAATCTACATCGGCAACTTCTATAAATGTCTGTAGCTTATCAACCTTGACATTGTTGATATGGACTCCAGCGACCATTATATCCTTCACAGAACGTTCTCTTTGTAGTTTTTGCATTTGTTGTTCGACACAATTAACAATATGACGCAATAGAAGCTGAGTCACAGAGTTTTCCATGATGTTTGAAATCTGTCCATCTTGAACGTATTCGCTAAGAGCCATAATCTCATGTAAAATTTCTCCCATTGCTATTTGGTCCATATGCAGAGCGTGAGTTTTGTCCATTTCTACATTCATGAGATCATTATACGATTGCCTATTGGATAAATGTTGTATAGCCTGTTGCATTGAGCTTTCCAAGCGTGCAGCAATTTCATTCATTTTTTCCATAACCACAAGTCTTGAATGTTCATCCATGTGCATATCATTGAGCATTGTGTCAAGAGACATTTTGCTCTCGGTCATAATTTTCTTGTTGTCTTTGAGCGTGTCCTTTTCTAAGGACATTTGTTCCACATTGAGACGAGCTACCAATTCCTGCATGGAATTCAAGATAATTTGTCCCATGCGCATACGGTCATTGCCATTTAGCATTCGATCGATGCTTCGAGGAAGACGTCGAGGCATATCTTGAGATGTCCACCAATTGGGTGTGCCATCTTCATTGTCTCGCATCATTGCATTACTGTTTAGGTCGAGACGATCTATATTCTTCTTGCCCAGCATATCGTTATGGATTAAATGTGGGTTTCTTCCCCCACTCTGAGGCAATCGGGGCAGGACGTCATCCAAGCGCTCGTTGGTGCCCTCTTGCATTCCCCAGGAACTTCGCATGTTGGTATTAGCTTGGCGCTCTAAACTTGGGCGTGCTTGGAGTGGATTCCAACTTTCCTTACCATGTAAATCGGCATGAATTAAATGCAATCTACTAGCTCCAACTCGGGGAATATCCTCATCATCATTTTCTTCCATGCGTAAGTTTGTAGTTTCCTTACGCTCCCAAGGAAGTCCAATATTGGATCTAATATGACTGTTTTGATTTTGTTGCATTTCTATTGGATTGCGGTTCATTTTTCCCATTAACTCTCTGTGTAGGAGATTAAGTCTTCTGCCACTATCATGAAGCAGTCCGTCATTATCAATTGAAGTCGTAGGCAATTCCTCATCTAAGTGCTTTCTAAGCATCATATTGGGGGTCGTGCGAGCATTTGTCCAATCATCTTCATCGGTTGATCCTCGTCTCCTTTCGACCATGGGCAAATCTTCGTCTAAGTGCTTTCTGGGCATCATACGGGCATTCTCCCTATCACCTTCAGTGGTTGATTCGCGACTTCTTTCCAACGTAGATAAATCTTCATGTATGAGCTTTCTGGAACCCATACGGGCTTTCATCATATCACCATTACTATCATTTTCTTCCTTCATGTTGGGAATATTTTTTTCAGCGTACACTCGAGTTGTTCGATATTCCATTGAATCGAGGATTTGTGGATTGCTCTGAAAATTAGAAAGTTATTAAATTTTAAATATAAGAAAATTGATCACCATGAACTCCAAGTGGCTTAGTAAAATTTCAAGCCACTAAGTACGCTATAAAAAAAGAGTCTACAGGCCCAACCTATGCGGTGGCGATATCAGGCCATAGCACGCAGTTTGCTTCTGAAACTTCAACTGCAAAAATGGTGATTTCGTGATACAGACGGACATGAGTGGGTCTTACAAAACAGTTTCCAGGTGTTACAAATGAAAGGACTCTAGCCTCATCCTATGATTGATTGATTCTTTTGGGATTATGTATACTTCTTACTTACCCTCTTCATCATATCATCCTGTTGTTGTTGTCCAATCATAGAAACATCGCGATTCCATTCTTTTTGCATATCTATATTGGATTTTCGATTTTCCATATCAGCATTACGATCCATAGAGTGGGGCATTTCTTCTCGCCTTGGCATTGGAAGATTTCGTCTATTGTCGGTTGATGTTTCCCTAGCCATATTATCGCTCCAACGATTAAGATTGTTGTTCAAAGAATTACTTGGCATTTCGTTTTCAGCTGGAATATTTTTGCTCCTTATTTGGTTAACAGGCCTCGACAATCTTTGATCCATGTCAACATGGCTTAGAGCATTTTGGCGATTGCCTTGTTCCAAAATAAGTTCATCTAGTAAAATGTTAAGCCATGCTCTCAAGCCCATATCATCGGCCAGTAAACCCATGGGCTTATCATCATCAGCCATGCGCACCATTATGCGATGCGTGGGGGTGCTGGTGGTATCTGTTGTAGTTGGTGGCATAATAACCCGACCACCCAGAGTCTTTTGAAGAGCCAACTGCATACGCATATTTCGCCATGGCATCCACAATTGAGATTTGTCTATCATTCCATTCGCTGTGGTAGGCATTTGGGAGAGACGTGATTTCATTAGCCGCGATTTTTGTCCCATATCAATTATATCCATAATGTTGGAGCGCATTGTTACCACATTGCCATTAATCATCACATCACGTTGTACATTTTCCACTTGTCGAAGTAAAGCAGCTTTGTTATATAACCGAGGAAGAATTTCATAGATGGCTGGTGTTATCAGCATTCTGGTATCCTCACGGTCAGCTATGGCTAAGGTCAATGCATTCACAAATAGCACTGGATTAATATTTTGCCGGGCATAGATAGCTAGACGCTGAAGCATTTCAAAACTGCGGCAACGAACCATCAGACGATATAGGCCTATCAGTTGACGAAGATGTTGCTCTTGGGTTAGGGAGCACATTTCATTAGCACCCAGCACACGTTTGGTACGCATTAAATCCAACATAACCATCATGTCCTCGTCAAGTGGCCCAATGTATTGAGTTCGATCGATGACATCCTCCAGCTGTACCTGTAACCATTCAGGATTTTGCAAGGGCAACTCCACCTGATTTAGGATATCCAGAATAAATTTTTGTCGCAGCAACTCTTCCCTGGACATGGTGGCAAGGCGGCCTAGATCTGTTTAAAAAGACACAAACTTTAGGTATCAAAATTAAGACTCATTTGTATACCACCCACTTTCAGTTCCTGGCATCATCACATTGGGATTGACTTCTGTCCTATCCATAATGCTTGCACTAGCCGCAAATCCAGCTAGGAACAGTATAGCCAATATACATTTCATGGCGAATCGGGTTACGTTTCTTGCTACCCAAGGACTTTCTTTATACACTCACTCGAATGGAAACACTTGAAGCAACTGTGATAGCTTTGCCGAAAATTTTCAATATTTATAGACGGATTACAAGAAAATCAGCAAACCCTTATCTCAGAAAGAGGTTATTTGCATCAACTTTTTTTTTCATTGTTGCCTATAGATTTTTGTAGACTTTCCTACCGTTTTTGATTTGGAACTTTCTTATGTGATTGATATGGAATGATGCATCAATTTATTGGTTGTAATAAAAATTGACATCAGACAGGAGAATGATGAAATCTCATCTTGCAGGTTGATGATTGAAAAATATTGGGAAAATTCTGGCATTGATTATGCTACTGATAGTGAAAATTGAATCATGTTTGTTACTATGCGGAATAGCTAATACTCCAATTCTTTAGAGAATTTGAACAGAACAGAAAGTTACAGGAACAGGTAGATTTCCTTTAATTCCTAATAAGATTGGAGGCAAATCGCTAGTGCAGGTAGGTTATTAGTCAGTGCACAAGAAGGGAGACATAAAGGTATGTGCGAGCCACAAAGGAATAAGGAATGTATTGTGCGAGAGAATATTAAGGAATGTATTGTGTGAGAGATTGAGATTTCAATTCTTTGAGACATCCAAGATCCAAGGAAACCAATCCCTGATTATAGTATAGAATGTTTACCTCCTAGTCCGAATGAGGTCCAAATAGCAGTAACCCGACTGAAGAACAACAAGGCAGCAGGAGCCGTCGAGTTACCTCCTGAACTATTTAAGACCAGAGGCGACACGCTGATAAGGCGTATGCATCAGCTTGTGTGCGCAATCTGGCTAGAAGAACGCATACCCGATGATTGGAATCATTGGAACCCCAGCATACTATGCCCCGTACACATGAAAAGAGACAAGACGGAATGTGCCAACCACAGAGGAATAACTCTCCTCCCCATCGCATACAAGATACTCTCCAGCGTACTGTGTGAAAGATTTAAACCTAAATTCGATGAGATAATTGGGCCCTATCAATGTGGCTTTAGACCTGGTAAATCCACCATAGACCTGTAAAAGACCCGAGAAGGACATATAAACACCTACCATCTCTTTGTTGACTACAAAGCCGCTTTCGATACTCCCTTAGTTTCAAAGGTATTTCAAGCCATGTCTGAGTTTGGTATCCCTGCAAAATTAATAAGACTCTGCAGGATGACACTTGCTGATACGTGTTCCTCAGTAAGAATAGGAAAGAATCTCTCGGAATCTCAAGAAGTAAAATCGGGAGATTTAATTAGGAAGCTATAACAGGTTATGGGCCGATTCAAATGATACTTGAAATACTCAAAAAGGAGGACGATAGAAAAATGTATGATTGGGATACATTAACGATCGGATCGCATTTTGTTAAATTTTACAAATAGTGTAACTTTGCCGATAGTAATGATATCAGTCGATATTCAGCCAAAAACTAAAATATCGATAGGTTCGATAGTGCCATCGATATTTTGGCAGCACTATTTCAGGTGCTGTGGGTGGCGATTGTGTCCAAAAATTACGTTATGAACGCAAAGATCTGAAGCCATGATCTTACGTATTTAACTCGATCTAGATGACGTCTAGATCAGATGCCTCTACACCCTCACCTGAAAAAGTGTGACATTGCTGGCCGTATCGAAAACCTTAGAAAAGTCTAAAGCCACGACGGTCGTCCTATGAAACGACTTGGACTGGCTGAAAGACTGGTTGAGACCACGGCTTGAATGTGCAGTGATAGTGTGCAAAGTTATCGGCGTGCTATGCAATTTACAAAATTCATGTTATTGCTTAGCAAATGAAAATTCTTATCGATGCTCGGGAGGAGTATCTTCTCAAATGTCTTGACTACTTTTCAGAGAAGGAAAATCTCTCTGTATGATTCCCTTCTGCACGAGTCCTTTTCAGGCTTCAATAGCGGGATCACTTTTCACATTTTTCAGACATCTAGAACTAAGAGAGTGGTCAAAAACAGGTTGGGGACAATTGTAAGGTACTCCCCTCCCGGAAAATAGGGAATCTTCAGCATCTATGTAGACTCTAAAAATATGGCAAAAAATTTTAATCTAATTTGATTAAATTTTGTTTATTACAAGGTGGCAAACAGTTCATAAACTTGGGTTTGGAAAGTCAATATATGCGTCTAAGATCTCATAAAGTATATATATTCTTGATCGTCATGACATTTTAAGTCGATCTAGCCATGTCCGTCCGTCTGTACGCCCGTCCGTCTGTCTGTCGAAAGCACACTAACTTTCTAAGGAGTATTAGCGAGTATTATTATTAGTGTAGGTCGGTTGGGATTGTAAATGGGCCAAATCGGTCCATACTTTGATATAGCTGCCATATAAATCGATCTTGGGTTTTGACTTCTTCAGCTTTTAGAGGATGCAATTCTTACCCGATTTGGCTGAAATTGTGCACGTGGTGTTTTGGTATCACCTCCAACAACTGTGCTAAGTATGGCGCAAATCGGTACATAACCTGATATAGCTGACATATAAACCGATCTCGGATCTTGATTTCATGAGCCTTTAGAGGGCGCAATTCTCACCCGATTTCGCAGAATTTTTGTACAACGGCTTCTCCCATGATCTTTAACACACGTTTCCAATATTATCTGAATCGATCTATAGCTTGATACAGCTCCCATATAAACCGATCTCCCGATTTTGCTTCTTGAGACCCTACAAGGCGCAGTTCTTATCCGAATGGGCTGAAATATTACACAATGACTTCTACAATGTTCAGCATTCAATTCATTTATGGTCCGAATCGGACTATAACTTAATATAGCTGCAATAGCATAACAATTCTTATTCATTATTCCGCGCAAAGAACTCGACAAATGCGATCCATGGTGGAGGGTATATAAGATTCGGCCCGGCCAAACTTAGCACGCTCTTACTTGTTTGAGTGTAGGATTAACGTATATGGTATTTTTTAGGCATTAGAGAAACCAACAGGACTGAATCCAGTTAGATTTATATCTTTTTAATAAGATAATAATCGGCCAGAGACGTTGTGCCTAAACCTAATCGGAGAAAGATGATTGGAAATTCGCAATGGGAAATCGATGAATCATATATTAAGTTATTTTTTGACTTAATTGTTCACAGTATTGAACTGTTTTCAGCAGTAACATTATCACCGTTATAACGCACTTGATTATCTATTTACTTTGCCAGTGTTACCCACATATTTTAGCATTGCCAAACCAATGCTGTCAGCTGTTTTCCCTTAAAAAATAAAAGTCATCAGCGAGAGAGAGGTTAAGCATTACAAAGTACCATGTCAATACCCCAAAATATTAATCAATTCTCAAAATATACTGTATCCATTATCATCATCATCATAGGGAATTACAGGGCGAGAGGGTGGGGTGCATAATCCGACCTCTCTTATCATTTATTTGTGTTGTTGTTGACACAGAATTCCCAACAATAACATACATGACAAACATGCCAGCACCTTACCTACCCAGAAAGGAAGATGATTTTTTCTACAGCCATCCAATGTGCTGATGCGTAATATAGCCAGCATATATGTAGTACAAAACAGAAAAATTAAAAGACCATGTAAATTTTATTTGGAATCTTCCATTAAATGTGTATTTTCATTATTGAAATTGAATTAAATTTTGCAAATATGTTACTTTTTGTATTTTTTGCTTTTGATTTGACATAAATTATTTATTTGTTTGGTTGCATTTTTTCTTTTTGGGTTGGTTGGGTTTTTTCCCCCGAAAAACAAAATACATGCTACTAAGGGTGTGTTCGGGTTTATGTGTATGTGTGTGTGTGGGGGGGAGGTGTGCTAACCTTTTTGGTTTTATTGCACTAGAAAAGCAGAAACAAACTATTACAAAAAGGCTACAGCGCCCTTAATGTGGCTCTTGGTTTGGGTAGAAGACATCTCTTTATCATAGAATTTTGTGCTCAAACATCTACTATAGATAATAAGTAATTTTTATTTTAATTTCAATTTCAAGTTAATTGTTTTTTAAATCGCAACTTTTTTATGTTGTTGTTAATTCCTGTTTCATTTAGTTTTTATAGTTAAGCATATTGTGAAAAATTAAAAAACTAAAAAAACACGTCTATCCTTAATGCCTAGGCCATACAAAAATCTTGTCCAACTGCCTCCGAAGCTTTGGAATACTTTGTCTTCTAGTGTACGAGTATGTGTGTTATTGTTGGTAGGTGTGTGTGTGTGTGGAGTGCTTATTCCATTCCTTTTTCTTCTAATTCCGTTGCTGCTCGTATATAGTCAATGGCTTCTTGCTTGCGTGCTTGCAGTCACAGTACGGCGGCTTTCTCGAATTCGTAGTGCATCGAGTCGATCTAGATTCTTCATCACAGCAAATATTCCCAAAAAAGAACAGAAACAATAATAAGTTTATTTTTACTTGACTTAATTGAATAACTTGTAGTAAGCGCTAGTTTAACAGGCACAGCCCCCTTCGGGATCCTTTTGCTCGTTCTGTTGTCCCAATTGTATATCCTGCATGGCCTCCGATGGTTTATTGTCGGCTGCCGAATCCATGCCCGGCAAGGCGGCAGCCACACGCCGGAATAACAATTTCACATTGTAGCCAGATTTGGCACTGGTCTCAATGAACATGACATTCAACTCCTTGGCCTTGCGCTCACCTTCTTCGGTGGAGACCAAACGTTTGTCGGCCAAATCGGTTTTGTTTCCCACCAACATGATAATGACATCACTGCCCCTTTCGGTGCGCACATCGTCGATCCACTTGGAGGTCTGATAAAATGAGTTGGTATTGGTAATGTCATAGACCACTACGGCCACTGTCGAGTCGCGTATGTATGAGGGAATAAGTGAGCGGAAACGTTCCTGACCTGCTGTATCCCATAGCTGTAAACGCACTGTACGATCCTCCAAATACATGGTCTTCGAGAGGAAATCAATGCCAATGGTGGCCTGATAGGTGTTGTCAAAGCTGTCGTACATGAAACGAGTGATCAGTGAGGTCTTACCAACACTTTGCTCCCCCAGGAATACTAGCTTGAATTTACGCAAGGGATTTCCAAAGTCACCAGATGACATAGTTGCCTGTGGCAATGGTGAATGGGGGTTGGGCGACATTTCTGCAGCTTTTGTTGTTTTTGCTGTGGTGATTTAGTAAAATTTTTATAAAACTTATTTCAATTGAAAATGTTTTACTAAAACAATAGGTAATTTAAAAGTTGTTTGCGTTTTTTTTTACTCAAATATTTTTGCTATGAAAAAAAATTACACTTATAGATTTTTCAAGGAGTTTGCTGACCTCTTACGTTTGACGTTTATCCAAATGTATTACTGGTTATGACAATGTATAAATTGTGAATAACCAGGATAAGCGAATGCAAAATTCCTTTGGAGTTGATGTGTGTGTGTGTGTCAAGGTATGGCAACACTATGCTATTCAATATGAGATGGCAACCAAATTGCAATGTCATTGTGAATATTGTATTACAATAACGGTAACGCATTGGTGGGTGCCAACAAGTTGGCAACACTGTTGCAATGGAAGTAGAAAACGGCCAAAAAAGTGTATTTAAAAACTTATATAAGTTTAGGAGAAATTTTGAGGATGGTACATTTAACAAATTTTTTGATTACGAAATACATATTTTCCGAACATTTTAATAAAGTTTTTTAAAGAAAAAAATAAAAAAAAACTTTTTACTTTCTGGTCGATTTGAACCCGTGTTTGTAAGTTAATGCTTAATGGCTACATGGTTGTACGCATATTTTATACTGCAGACCTCGCAGAGTATACATTTTACATCTAAAAAGGAAGTATTATTAGAGAATATTGCACCAAAAGTACGTCTTGAACACTAAAATGTGGCTTAAACTTTTACTTTTTTTATGTTTTGGTATAATATCTTTTTATACCCTTCACCACCACTATGGTACAGGGTATTATAACTTACTACATTTATTATAAGTAAACCGATCGACTCAGAATCACTTTCTGATTCGATTTAGCTATGTCAGTCTGTCCATGTTAATTTGTGTACAAACTACAGGTCTCAATTTTTATCCGATCGCCTTAAAATTTTGTGCAGTTACTTTTTCCGCCTAGAAACGAAGCCTAAGGAAATTGGAAAAATCGGAAAAAAATCAGATTTGGATATAGCTCTCATAAATATGTTCGCCCGATCTGGACTAATATTGCAATAATGTGGCCATTTGTAAAAGGATTCTATCGAATTTTGGCAGGAAGGATTTTCTCTCGACTTTCGAGACGATCGTGAATTTCATAGAAATCGTTTTAGATTTAGATATAGCTCTATATATTTATCGCCCGATTATCACTCCTAGAGCCACAGCAAACTCATTTATAGACCAATCTTCCCAAAATATTGTACAACTCTTTCCTCGACGACTACTACAATATTTAAGAAGTTTGCTCAAAATCGGTTCAGATTTAGATATAGCTCCCTTATATATGTTCGTACGATATTGAGAAATATTGCAATAAAGTGTTCATTTGTTAACCGATTCTCTTGAAATTTGGCAGGAAGAATTTTCTTATGACTCTTAATATAACTGGTGAATTTCATAGAAATCAGTCCAGATTTAGATATAGCTGCCATATATGTATATCGCCTGATTTTTCCACTAAAGCCACTGCAAGCGCATTTATTGATCAATCTTGTCAAAATTTTGCACAACGCTTTCCTCGACGACTACCACAATATCTATAGAGTTTAGTCAAAGTCGGTTCAGATTTAAACAAAACTCCCATATACACGTTCGTACGATTTTGAGAAATTTTGTAATAAAGGGCTCATTTGTAAATCGATTTTCTCGAAGGAAGGAAGGGTTTTATCTTTGACATTATGTATTACTGGTGAATTTCATAGAAATCGGTTCCCATTTAGATATAGCTGCCATATATGTATATCGCCCTATTTTCACTTCTAGATTACCACAATAGCTGAGAAGTTTGCTCGAAATCGGTTCAGATTTAGATATAGCTCTTATATATATTTTCGTCAGATTTTGGGTAATTTGCAATAATGTTGTCATTTGTCAACCGTAGTTATTACAGTTGGAACATAATTGCTCGAAATGTGATACGGGATGTTCAATAACCTATCTGAAAACATACGCCGAGTTCCATCAAAATTGGTTCAGAATTAGATATAGCTCCCACTTTGTACTTATAGGGTAGGTGTAGGGTATTATACAGTCTGCACCATCCGACTTTTGCCTTTCTTTACTGTTTTTTTTTTTAATTGTCTCTCAACTTGCTTGATTATCAACGTGTGTTAATTTAATGTTCATGTTTACCTCCTCTATTGCATCCCACTTAGATATTCTTTTAATTTTACTTGTGTTCATATAAATATTTTTTAAGAGCAACCACGAGGACTTAGGTTTGCTGTGTGCAAATCAATTGATTGACAACACTGTTGGCAAGGGATATATGGATTTCCGGTTTGCGATATGCTTTGTGCAACATAAACACTAGTGAATGAAAAATTTCAATTATAAAATTAAAAATTGTGACTGCTTTTCTTTATTCCTTTAATAGGGGAAATCGTCTCATAAAGAAGTTCAAATCTCATCTCCCCTATCAAAATACGCCAAATGACATAAAAAGCTTCTGCGCACTAACCAGGAAGTACGAATGTCATTTGCTATGTAACAAACCCAGTCCTTGTTAGTTCCTTGTGAGGTCGGAGGAAAAGGACATTGCACATATATTGATTTTCGGTACAAAAACAAAACAAACTAACTATACACACAACTCAGTGGCACTGGGGGAATCCTTAGATTCATTAGCATATTCCATGTAACTCCCCATAGTCTTCCCCAATTAGTTTGTAAATCAGCACTCGCACAAGAAACCCTCAACTAGACAGAAAAGCTATTGAATGCTCATTGAATCCTATCGAGATTATATCGTTGAGTTTGTGATACAGTGCAGCAATATGAAGCGCCAGAATGTGCGGACGCTTTCATTGGTGGTGTGTACCTTTACCTATCTGCTGATTGGCGCTGCCGTTTTTGATAGTTTAGAATCGGATTTCGAATCGAAGCGATGGGACTTCCTGCAGGCAGTCAAGAATAACTTTATGAAGAAATACAATGTGACCACAGAGGATTTACGTATGATGGAGATAGTGATAATCGAGAACAAGCCGCATAAAGCAGGCCCCCAGTGGAAGTTTGCTGGGGCATTTTACTTTGCCACTGTAGTCTTGGCCATGATTGGTTATGGGCATTCGACGCCAGTTACCATAGGAGGCAAAGCCTTTTGCATGGCCTATGCCATGGTAAATAAGAAAATAGAATGCTTTTAAGAAACTGATGTGATTTTTTTTGCATTTACAGGTTGGCATACCCTTGGGATTGGTTATGTTCCAGAGCATTGGCGAACGTTTGAATAAATTCGCATCGGTCATTATACGCAGAGCAAAGCGTTATATGCAATGCAGTCACACGGAGGCCACGGAGATGAATCTAATGTTGGCCACCGGCATGCTTTCGTCAATCATAATAACCACAGGGGCGGCAGTATTTTCACGCTATGAAGGTTGGAGCTATTTTGATAGTTTCTATTATTGCTTTGTCACACTGACCACCATTGGGTTCGGTGATTATGTGGCTCTACAGAATGATCAGGCGCTTATGAATAAACCGGGCTATGTAGCTCTAAGTTTAGTGTTTATCCTATTCGGCTTGGCCGTCGTGGCTGCCAGCATCAATTTGTTGGTATTGCGATTCATGACCATGTAAGAAGATTTTCTTTGCTCCACGAGTTTGTATTTAACAAAATTCCGTTGATTTTTCTTGCAGGCAAGCTGAGGATGCTAAACGTGATGAACAGGATGCCCAAAACTTGGCAGCAGCCAGCCAACCAGTCACTTTCGATACCGAGCATAGCTATAACATTCACGGCAAGCTATTGAATGGTTCCAACTATATGACGGAATTTGATGAAACCGCTTCCATATGCTCCTGCACATGTTTGGGCGGTACACGCTGCATGAATCATGAGACCTTTGCCGATCCGGATTTTCGTCCAACCGATATTATTGCCAGTACCATTAGCCTTAAGAGGGCCTCAGTTTGATATCAATCTCTGCCTGAGTTGGCTGATTGTGATTGTTATCGTAGAATGTCATCCTCGTCCCATTGTTATTTGAATTGTTGTGCCAAAAATGAAACCTCCAAATCATCGGAATGCATTGGTTATCGCATTTTAAAATATTCTTCCGATAGTCCTAGTCCCTATAGTACTCCATAAGTCTAAAAGAAAACTAAAAATTATCTCTCTATCGCCAGCTCGCTCGCTGTAGAAGAGCAGCAAAACAAACGCCAAATCTACCCAATTAGAATTTGAGCTGTATATGTGTTAGTGTATTCTTCCATATACATTGCAATAAAGTAAAAAAACTTAACAAGCAACAAAAACTGTGTTTACTTACTTTGATGGAGTCAAAGTCCAGGACAGTATAAATGGTTGCAGGGTTAAATGAAGTCGTTTGTTGGTTTATTATCAAATTTATAGCACCAAGTTTTGAGACGTTTTCCTTCACTTGATTTTTTTCCCTCGATGTAGCGAAAGCCCTGAAGGACTGGCTTAATTCCGCATATCCTAGGACCAAAGTCACAAGGGTTTCTTAGTACTGGGTTATTTATAAGACAGATTTAAGAAATTACAAGGTAAGTTGAAGAAGGCATAGAGCAAATCCTGGATAGGATTGCGCAGCTACCACGATGATACATCCGAGGCCTTAGGCTCCGCACCTTATAGTGAACTACTAAAACTATTTTTGGAAATACATTTCCCCGGAATCCAACTGACATCGTGCTATTGGAAGATGTTTCACTGCTACGTAATCGTCGGAGATTGTCAAGGAAATTGGAGAATTCATATCGTCAGTTATTTTTATACCCTCCACCGTAGGATGGGGGCATATTAATTTGATCATTCCGTTTGTAACACATAGAAATATTATTAAAGACCCAACAAAGTATAAAAATTCTTGATCGTCTTGACATTCTGAGTCGATTTAGCTATGCCCGCCCTTTCGTCGAAAGTACATTAACTTTCGAAGGAGTGAGGGTAGGCGCTTGAAATTTTGCATTAGTGTAGGTCGGTTGGAATTGTAAAGTGGTCCATGTTTTGATATGGCTGTCATATAAACCGATCTCGGATCTTGACTTCTTGATAGTTTTCCAGCTCTACTTCTTGGGCTTCTAGAGGCTGCAATTCTTAATCGATTTGGCTAAAGCTTTATATGAGGTATTTTGACATGCTACAACTATGCCAAGTATGGTTTAAATCTCTTCATAACATGATATAACTTCCATATAAACCAATCTCCCGGTAATACTTCTTGTGCCTCTAGAGCGCGCAATTCTTATAAAATTTGTCTGAAATTTTGCACAACGACTTCTCTTATGACTCATGGCGTGCCAAGTATGTTCTGATAATTCTTATTCATTATCCTTTGTTGCCTAAAAATATATACCGGGGAAATAACATGACAAACGCGATTCAAGGTGGACGGTATATAAGATCGGCCCGGCCGAACTTAGCACTCTTTTCTTGTTATGTTTTATTATAGCTTGGGTACAACCCAAAAACATCACTTACCGCCATCACCACACATATCAGATATGTGCTGAATAGGAAAAGACCCTGTGAACAGACTGTTTCAGTTGGCCTTGATCGAACGTGTGAGGTCGACAGTCATTTATGGGGGGTTCGCACCGCGATCCTTTTTTCTGGCGTACAGATCGTATGCCGATAACCGTTCTACCATGGTAAAGGGCAATATGATCGTTATATCTATCGTCAAGATTATCGGAATTTTTCAGATTTCGTAATCTGAAAATAACAATTTACTGGACGAGCGATGCCTCACTGGTGCTGGGATGTATGTACCGATTGTGACCATGGACGACACGACACAAGTCACCTATTTAACTCTCCAGCCAGACCCAGAACCCTCTCGACGCAACCCATCTTAGTCGCAGAATTCCTGGATTTGGATACTCAACAGAATCAAGCAGACGAGAGATTGAACAAGATAGAGCACGACACACTGCTAAAAAAAAACAACAACAACAATTGCAGATACACGTTCCTCAGTACGAATAGGAAAGAATTTCTACAAATCATTATGCAATATCAAACGAGGTTTCAGACAAGGAGACTGCTTATGGTGTGATCTCTTTAATATCCTGCTGGATAAGATTATACGAGATGCAGATGTGAATAGATATGGCATACTACTCACAAGATAACACATACTACTCGCCTATGACGACGACATCATGGACCGGTCACCGGAATCATGGACCGGTCACCGGAAGAAATTACTGCCGCCTTTTAAAGAATAGAAATAGTCTCATTAAAGTATGGCAGTAAATGGAGATAAGATATAATGGATGGTATCAAGTGCCACAACAAGCGAGTTCTTCAAGGCGGGACTGTTTAACCTCTACCTATCCTCCATTCCACCCCTCCCAGACGGCATAGAATTCATATCATATGCGGACGATTGTACGATCATGGCATCAGGCCCCCCACCCAATGTTGACATCTGCGATAGGTTGAACGTCTACTTGCCTCATATTTCGCTGCAAGAAATCTGAAGATATCCGCCACCAAATCTTCAGCCACACTGTTCACTACAAATACGCGTGAGGTGAATTCTGAGCTGACTGTGATGGTCGATGGAGAAATGATTCCGACCATCAAGTGTCCCAAAATACTTGGCGTCACATTTGACAGCTCCTACACTTTCTCCCCACATGCCACAGCAATCTGCAATAAAGTCAAAAGTAGAAACAAGGTCCTCAAGACACTCGCTGGCAGCACTTGGGGTGCAGACAAAGAAACCTTGTTGACCACGTACAAAGCAATTGGCCGGTCTGTGGTAAGTTATGCAGCGCCAGTGTGGTCACGTCAACTTTGTGACACGCAGTGGAATAATATTCAGATCTGTCAGAATGCCGCCCTCCGAACAGCGACGGGCTGTCTCCTTAGTTCTCATGTGGACCACCTCCATCAGGAGACAAAGATCCTACCAGTGCGAAGACATAACTACATGCTGTCTAAGCAATACCTTTTGGGCTGTTATCGCAGAAATCATCCAAATCATCATCTTGTGGATAGATACCCACCGCCCAGAAGCCTTAAGGTTGATCTACACGATCTAGAGCGTGAGGTCCAGCGCTACAAGAGAGAACCTCTAGATCAAGCGGCATATCAAGCGGGTCTGAACAACATTCATGCAGACACGGTAGCAGACGCGTTAATTGGCTACCGGGTGAATGTAGTCCTTGGAGAACGACCGCCACCCATTGCACCCGAAGAAATCGACCTCCCCCGGCAAACCAGAGTGGTTCTGGCTCAATTACGTTCCGGCAGATGCAGCCGCCTCAATTCCCACAGAGCTAGGATTGATGCCGACGTGCAAGATGTATGTCCCGATTGTAACCAGGGACCGCACGATACACGTCACCTGTTTAACTGCCCGGCCAGACCCACTCGACTCAGACCCTGATCCCTGTGGACGCATCCCATTTTAGTCGCGGAGTTCCTGGGTCTTGACACTCAACAGAATCAAGCAGACGAAAGATAGTACACAATAAACTGCTACAACAACAACAACAACAACTGTACAATATTCAATAGAATCCAAATAATGGCATGTTTGTGCATAACTGCCACACTACAGATGACACCATCTTATGTAATGAATTTAATGCTGCACCAATTGCCTCTGACATTGTTGCTAGATAAATTGCTGCGACCACTGTCGTGAGATTGAGGGAATGAGCATAGCAAGAGATGTGCTTTCGAAGACACAACATTTTCATTTTTAGCCTTCTAAATAAATCAATGTTTTCCAAATAAGTTATATGAGTCATTTATTTAAATGTTATCAATACATAAACTGCTTACAAAACAAACAAAAAACATATTGGTTTTGTAAATACATATATATATATATATATAACTTTATACTGTTCATCACTGTCCGTTTAAAGTAAAGTTTTCTTCCTCTTCTTGTTTTATTGATATTATATAATGAAAATTATCTACTAATGCATGAAATTCAAACCAAAGTCTATCAGATGAGATGTTAAATAAAATTCTTTCCACATGGGTGTTTGTATCATGGGTACAATGACGTATATCTATGTTTTATATGTAAAACTAAAAAGAAAATTAAATAAATTATACTGCACATACCACAATGCATCAATAGATCAATACTTAAGCTCTAAATATATGTATGTATGTATACTCTATATGTAGGTGTAATGCAAATTTAAACGCTTTCAAAGGATGCCTTTTAAGAGCTTCTACTTACATTAAAATAATGATAATGGCGAGAGAGCGGCAACCACAAAAACAAAAATCTATATGAAAATAACGTAAAAAAATTAAAAAAAAATAGTAATAATAATAAGGCCAATGATAAGTGTGGTGAGGCTACCGAGGGCGATTTTTTGTTTGTTTACAATAATATTAACTAGAGAGTTTGCTATATATTATTGGTTTCAATTGTGACTACAATATATGTTTGTGGAGATAGAGAGCATGGAAAGCGCCTAAATGGACGCCAGAGAATTTCTGTCTGTCATACGATTTACACATCATCGAAAAGTCCTCGAGGCGGCTCTATACGATTGGATGCTGAGGTTGCTGTAAAATCATCTTCTTCATAATCTCCAAATTCCAAGCGGTAATGACTGGTCGAAGGCGGTCCCTTAAAAGCCACCTGTGCCGCCGTGCTTACCCCAAAGCGTTCATTTATCTCATCCGACAGCGAACGAGGCAAGGTGTCATAGCGTAGATTGTCGCCATTTCGTATTAGATCATCCGAGGGCACATTTGAGCTTATTCGATTGGCCGCCGATGTACTCGTGACGGCATTGCCACTATTGCTATTGTTTAAATTGCCATATTTGTTGACATAGATGTTTGCTGTTATGGCCTCATTGTTGCGTGAGAACTCCCTTCTGCGATTCATAGCCTCTTCGGCCCTTTGACGCCTTCTCTTTTCGCGAGCAATTAGATCTTTGCCCTCTTGTACCAATTCAGTGGCAATAATTTCGTTTTGCAAAAATTGTTGAAATCCCATGGCGCTTAGGGCACGGGAGCCCAAACTAAACCATGTGGCCAGGCAAAAGGCCAACATGCACATGGGAAAGTATATATTGAAGCCATTCGAAATGATACCTATGACATCCATGTGACCCATTATTTGTGTGTAATAAGTCTCCATTACGCGTTCCTTTATGATGTGCGAGTCCATGTGAATCAGGCCCAAGAAATTCAAACACATGGGTGGGGTTAGGCGACAAAGCAGCATACCACTGAAAATTAAACTGTGCTCGTTTGTCTGATGGTGCGGAGCTAAATAGTAGAGATTCAAGAAACGTATCCTCAATATGGTGGAATAAGTACAATAGAAGAGGTAACACAGCACTACCATTGAAAATACTTCAATGGTAAAGAAATCGTAGCCATGTTTGGCCACATTAATGACATTGGCAAAAATCGAAAGTACTGGCCGGCGCTGGAAAAAGGTTAACTCACTCCACACCACCATGCCAGACATAATGGCTGTGACCACGCACAAGGACTTAAGAATGGGAGCTCGCAGCAAACAGGCCCAATACCAATGTAGGGTAGGTGAGTACATAAGCCTGCTTAGTTGGGAGCGGGCTTTAGGAAATTCCGTTTTGAAACGCTTTTCCGCCGAATGCATATTTCTTGCCACATCTTCGAGATGTAACACCGTATCGACTTGTACACTCCACAAGGCCTCGGTGCGTTGCAACGTCTGCAATGACTTAATGACCTGTCTGTGTATACGTACCAGTGCCTTTTCAGAAGGTACTATGGTTGAGGTACCGCCCCCATTGCCACCACGTGAGTAATTGCGGGCAGCTCTCTCCTGTAGTTCTGTTGGAACTTTGCGTAGAATGGTCTCAACACAGGGTCTTAGATCATGATTATTAGGAACTGAGCGACTCATACCTTGTAAGGATTCCAAAACATCATCTACATTTTCTTCGGCTTCTGCTTTTTCGGCACTCAACTTGGCTGCTTTGAAATAGGCATATTGCAGAGTAAATCCTGGTTTGGCATTGTTCCACAAAGAACGCGGCACCTCGACTAGGGCATAACCTGCAAGAAAAAAAGGAAAAGGCTTAAGTGGGATCTAAGCTAAAGATTTGTTATTTGTTGATATTGTCTTTGAAGATTTATAGCTTAAGTAAAATTGTATGGATGTTTAAAAACAAAATTAAGTCATCATATGTATTAACATTTTGGTCGCTGCAAAGATACAAAATGATATAGAAAATGGTTTGCATATGCAATGGGACTTTAAATTCAGGGTATTTATTGATAAACAAGTTAAAGCGCTTAAAGTTCGGCCAGACCGAATCATATATACCCTCCTCCATGGATAGCATTTGCATAGAATACACATCCAGTTATAGACCACAATGGACCGGACTTGTCATGACTATAAGAAGTCATAAAATAATACCACGTTTAAAATTTCTGTCAAATCGGATAATAATTTCGCCCTCTAGCGACTTAAGAAGTCACATCAGGCGATTGGTTTAAATGGGGGCTGTATTAGATTATGGATCGATTTGGACCAAAGCTAACGCTGCTTCTGGAAATTATAGGAAAACTTTATGTACAAAATTTCTATCAAGAATTCAGATTCGACAATCGTTTTATATGGCAGCTTTATCAGTGATACTTGGGCCTTCTAGATGCTTAAAAGGACAAATAAGAAGTCATAAAATAATACCACGTTTAAAATTTCTGTCAAATCGGATAATAATTTCGCCCTCTAGCGACTTAAGAAGTCAAATCAGGCGATTGGTTTATATGGGTGCTGTATTAGATTATGGATTGATTTGGACCAAAGCTAACGCTGCTTCTGGAAATT
Organism: Stomoxys calcitrans; assembly: GCF_963082655.1. Lineage (NCBI taxonomy): Eukaryota > Metazoa > Arthropoda > Insecta > Diptera > Muscidae > Stomoxys > Stomoxys calcitrans. The sequence continues at coordinate 36,773,524 of NC_081553.1, read as the reverse complement.
ATAGGAAAACTTTACGTACAAAATTTCTATCAAGAATTCAGATTCGACGATCGTTTTATATGGCAGCTTTATCAGTGATACTTGCGCCTTCTAGATGCTTAAAAAGGACAAATCTGACGATCGACAGCTAAAACTACGCTTTCCTTAGGGAAGGAGTACTAAAACTACTCTTTCTTTAGGGTAGGACTACTAAAACTACAGTTTCCTTAGGTAAAGGCTACTAAAACTCGCTCTTCTTACTTTAAGTAAAGGGTACTAAAACTACCCTTTCCTTTGGTAAAGGGTTCCAATATTACCCTTTCCATTCCTTAGGTATAGGGTACTAAAACTACCCTTTCCTTTCCTTAGGTAAAGGCTACTAAAACTACCATTTAGTTTTGTTAGGGAAGGGGTACTAAAACTACCCTCTCCTTGGGGAAATGGTACTAAAACTGCCCTTTCCTTAGGTAAAGGGTACTTAAGCTACCCTTTATAAAGTGAAAGGGTACTAAAACTGTCCTTAGGGAAGGGGTACTAAAACTACCATTTCCTTCGGGTCGAAAATGCTCTTTTGATGACATCGCCATGTCCAGCTGAGACCGAAACGTTGGATAGTATACTATTTATGTTTTCGGCATCCCATGCTATGTCCAATCTTAGTATTTCTTATACTCGGCCCATTGGAATATATAATGCACATCAAACACCGTAACAAGCACATTTTAACAACATTCATGAGGATGCAATTAACAGAAAGGGCAAAAATCAATGAGAAATACAAGGGAAATACGAGTGGAGAATCTCAGCGAAAGACCAGACGGCACTGGCTCTTGCTTAAATTCAGAGTGCCTGTGATTCTCAATTGCCCAAGACGAGTTATTGGTTCCGACCACTATTGTTCGCTTTGGACTGACACTCTGTACAACAACAACAACAACAAACTAAAATAGTTTTGGCTCAGCGAAATGTGGTAGATAAAACCGCCAAAATTCTTATTGGAAAGAAATACTGTCTACGACAATTTCTGAACAGTTTTCTTTATGAAAAGTGTGTTAGATACACTTTAATGTATATGGGTTCATGTTAAACTCAAAATCTATTCTAATCTATCCCATGCTCTTGGCTTACTTTAAATTATAAATGTTATAGGTCATTTGGCAAACTATAGGTCATTTAGCAAAATATTCTTTTCTTCTCTTTAGTTAAGTGCTAATATGAGAATAAAAAAAATAAAGTAACACCTTACTGACAAATGATATGTCCACCCTTTCAATTTACTTACCTAGCAATAATACAAGCAAAAATAAACCCCAAGTATTTGAGGCTGATGATGCTATGGCTTTTAATTTTTGCCAATCCAAGGACACTCCTTTGGCGGCAATGTAAATTAAAAGTATGCCGCATATGAAAAGGTATGAACCATAATAGATGGCATTTTCAATTAGAGCCGATTTTAGCTTCCCTTTAATGGTGAAATCTCCCGCCTTCAAGTACGATTGCATTAGGGGCATAATCAACCAGGTAAGAAATTGCGAAGTCCAATAAATGATTCTCCATAAATTAGGAAAAAACTTCTCGGGTATCATGCCCCATGGCTTTTGGCATTCGGCAAGTTTTGCGTGCCACACCATTGATGACTCATTGTGTTTAAGTGGATGATGATGGTTAATTGTGACGGCACTTGTGCTAATCGTCGTTGGTGCTGCCAAGGCCGAAGTGTTGATATTATGCTCCTGTATGCATTGACGATAAAGAGTCTAAAATGGTGGTCATAATAAATTATAATGACAATTAAAATAAATTTTAAATTTAAAACTTACCGAGGTGACATCCAATGGTATGGTGAATACTATGAGAAATGAGAAACACCATGCTGCCAACACCGACAGAGTCACAATAATATGTTGCCGTGGAATATTACCATAGCGGTATAGGGAAAAGCCGGCTAAACACAATGCCAACGACACAAGACATGGTAAGAGATAAGCCATTATTAAATGTTGCTCGTATTATCTGTTACGTGATTTGTTTGCCGTGAGATGAAGAGATCAGGGTGGAGAAAGACAAGAGCTGAAGTTTTGCTACTGTCGAGTGTGTGACTAAGATTTGTGTATATGGTGTGTGTAAAATCTTATTGTTGTTGTTGCTGCTACCACCACTGCCGCTTTTAGTTCTTCTTATGGGAGCCTTTCAAACGTTTCTCCTGCAATTGACGTGCTGTTTCACGTTGCATTTCCTCCAAGCGTTCCAGCGCTTGAGATTTCAGAGGCATCAAATGGGGTTTACAAAACACCAACTCCGATTTATGTTCGAAATACAACTTGCCCGTTGTCGGTACAATAAGTTCAATTTTTTCTTTGTTATACAAATCCTCTTCGTTGGCGGCAGCTGTTCCTCTGGTTCTGGTGGATTTATTGATTTCTACGTTGACATTATTATTACTGCTTTTTGTCGTCATAATCAATGGCACAGAAAAAAGAAAATAACAACAAACTGCCGTTGTCAATGAGGATCTTAGTATTCGTTTCTTGCAACTTGGTGACTCCAGAAACGCCACCACCACACTCACTCACTCACTTACTACAAAGATCCGACTAGCTTTATTGTTGTTATTGTAATTAAAATGTTCTTTGTGGGGGGGTGGATATAGAACTATGGTGTTTCATTAAAACGTGGTTTATCACAATTACATCGATATTATCGTCATATTTTATACGATCCCTTTTGCAAACGTAAGATAATTTTATTTATAATTTTTTCACACTTCAAGCAATATATTTATTGTTAAAAAAATTTAATTTATTCTCCTTGTTCTTATTCTTTGGTGTAGGGATCCAGAAGTCAATCATCGATTAATCGAAAAAAAGTCGATAAATCAAGTAAACATCGTTGAATGGTGTACCGAGTATTTGTTCTATTCAGTATTTCCATAGTTACATGAAAACCAAGGCGGACTTAAAAAGGTGGTCTCAAGTGAACAGCTGTTAACAGCCGGTCAGGTTTGACGGTATTAAAATTTCCGAATTTGATTTGCATTCTCTTGGTTGTTAATTTCTTTCTCGCATGTTTTCTGCTCATTTATGCACATGGCGGATAGCACCATATGATTTGGAGACCACCTTTAATGGTTTCGCCATGGGCAAATATCTACATTGACTCGTTTAGCTTATGTCGTTTTGGAAAACATCTCAACCTTTCACACTAGTTGACATGTTTTGAAAATTGCACTTTTTCACACTCTAACATCAATTTTATGATGGCCTATTGTTAAGATTTATTTTTTCTTGCTTTATCTGTACAATTTTGTTGATTTTGTAATTTTTTTTTTTTTTTGAAAAAATTCGATTTTTATTTTTTGTCATTGTACAGGGCTGGGTTTATTTAGCACAATTTGGATTAATTTGGGCTCACATGCTTTGAAAGACTCGTTTCTATGGCAAACGAGTCGTTTCGCCCTTATAAATCGTAAAGGAAAAACGAGTCGTTTTCTGGGCATTATAAAGGGAAAACGAGTTGTTTGCTCAAAACAGCTTTGGTCTGAAAATAGTATTATACAAGGTTTAGTCATTAGCCCAACAACAACGAAATCAACTATACAACCTTGTGGGAAAGTGTGCCGCAAATTTCCAATAGGCTGTCAAATTTCTGGACATTTCCTAATTGTTTTTTTTTTTTGCATTATCATGTGGTTATGAAGGTTGGCTCATTTGCTCAACAACAAAGAAATCAACGATACAACCCTGTGGCGATGGTGGCGCAAATGTCCACTAGGCTGTCAAATTTCTTGACACTTCCTAATTGACATTCTAGTTTTAAATGGCATTATCATGTGCAGGGCGCACTTATAAGGTGAGGCCATTCAAACAGCTGAGTACAATTTTTTTGTAAATCTAAATGTCAAAAGCTTGATAACACAGCTGGGATTTTTTTTTAAATCTTAAAGAGATGTTCTATTTGATCCAATATTCCACACATTAGCAACAAAACGGTGTTATAAGGATGAAAATACAAATATAAAACACATTTGAAGAAGATAAGATGTAAAACAGTTTATTTCTAAAACCACTTTGTCATTTCAATTTACAGCATTTGCCACTCAAGGTAGTTTCGTTGGGGGTGGAATTATGTTATTGTGCTAATGACTTTACCTCTAAATTGTACCATGTATCATGTGTAGCAACCACAAGATCAAAGGATTTATTATAAACGTGTATATTATAAATTAAAACAATTAAAATGTGAAAAAAGGAGTAGAATATAAAAAACAAAATTTTTAAATGCAAACCAAGCATTGGACGTTCTAGTGGGATTTGGATACAACTTTGAAATTGGACAATTCCATCAGCTGGGCAAAAGAGCCAACCTTCTAAATTCAACCATGGAACGGAGTGTATACTTAGATAAAGTAAGGCAGTTGCCCAACAAGAAATGGAAGATAAAACCGTTTTGATGATGTTAATGTAGGCTATTAAAATTTCAAAAGCACCCACACATTTTTTTAACATCAGGGTCTATTAAAAAAGGTTTTTGTCACTGCAATAAATATGCTGCACCAGATTTTGCATCTCTACATCCAATAAACGTTCTCCAAAGCGCTAAAATGAAAATAGTTGCCGCATGAACTATGAGCTGTATGAGTTCCACAGAATCAGACGGAAAGGACTATACCTCCTATGAAAAGATCGTAATGAAGATTGTATATTGAATTTTGGTCTATACCTTCTATGAAAAGATCGAGTGGAAGATTGTATATCGAATTTTGGTGTTAAGGATACAAGAAGTGTACAAGACTAAAGTGCTTGGAGTCATGCTGGTCGCCTAAGTATGTAAGTAAGAAATAGTTTCAATGACAAAGAGATAGCTATCCCATGTACGTACCGGATTGACCCGATGGAGTCCTTCACCGGCTAGGGCTGCCGTTTCAGTGTACAACACACTGCTACAACAACAACAATACTAAAACAATTTTTTTAAACTTACTGGTTGCTAAAAAAGGGAAAAATATTTTTACACAATTATTTGATTTGTCTAAAGTTTGTTTTCTGACTTTTTTCTATGACATGTATGGTACAAATTGGTCGATAAAATCTTATGGTTCCCATATAAAACGATCTACAAATTGGAATTCTTGACCTTCTTGGGGGCGCTATTAATTGGCTATGACAACATTTGTCCCATTAGCCAAACGTAGAATAGCTTTCCAGGCGCCCCGATCTTCTGCACTCCTTTTATAATCTCAGGCAACATATGACAACACGGTTGTATCAGTGTCGTGTATAGTGTGATCTTTGACTGTCAAGAGATTTACTCAATCCAAAGCCGCATCTGTTTGCCAGTATTATTCTTCGCTTTATTCTAAAACTGGTGTCATTCGTTTCGGTTACGCCGGTGCCTAGGTAGATCAAGTAACTGACTATCTCTAAGATGTGGTTCCTCATTTTCTCCATTTTCTTTATTTACCCGATTATAGTCTCTGGCACCATATAACAACACGGTTGTATCAGTGTCTTGTATAGTGTGATCTTTGACTGTCAAGAGATTTACTCAATCCAAAGCCACATCTGTTTGCCAGTTTTATTCTTCGCTTTATTCCAAAACTGGTGTCATTCGTTTCGGTTACGCCGGTGCCTATGTAGATCAAGTAAATCACTATCTCTAAGTGGTGGTTCCTAATTTTCTCCATTTTCTTTATTTGCCCGGTTATATAAGGCGGTTTGGCAGTTGATACCAAGGCGTTTTGGGAGTTGATAGCAAGGCTTTTGGGAGTTGATACCATCTATTTCGTTTTATCTCCATTTACTGCCAGACTCATTTTCATTGATTCCCTTTCGATTATTTCAAAGGCTGCAGTTACTACTTCCGGCGAACGACCCATGATATCTATGGCATAGACGAATATTCACATATGTATCTCGTATAATCTTCTCCAGCAGGATATTAAAGAGATCACACGATAAGCTGTCTCCTTGGCTGAAACCTCGTTTGGTATTGTATGGTTCGGAGTGATTCTTTCCTATTCTTACTGAGGAACGCGTATCAGCAAGTGTCATCCTGCAGAGTCTTATTAATTTTGCAGGGATACCAAACTCCATGGCAGCCGGTTGTACGAACCGGATTGACCCCATTAAATCATGAGTCATGAGCAAGGTCTGCCGCCTCAGTGGGCAATAATGCTGCAACAACAACAGCCAAACTCAGACATGGCTTGAAATACCTTTGAACGTATAGGGCACATGTGTTAGTGTGCGTAATATTTCCAAACCCATGGGCTTATGCTCTTGCACACTTTCACAAATATGTACTATCGAAAGCGGATTTGTAGTCAACAAAGAGATGCTAAAAGTTGAGCTGTCCTTCTCGGGTCTTTTCCAAAATTTGGCGCAGTGTGAATATCAGTTCTATGGTGAGTTTACCAGGTCTTAAGCCGCATTGATAGGGTCCAATTATCTCTATTAATTTTTGATTAATCTGAAATTTGGCACATGTTATGATTTTGACTTCAACATTTCCCATAAAAACCAACAAATCCACCTATGAAAAAAATCGTTAAAAAAACATACTTATAAGAGCCATGGAGGAAGGTATATAGATAAGACCTGGCTGATCTAAACACTCTTACCTGTTATAAACTAATGTGTTTTTTACAGATTGCAACTCATCTATTGTTGGATTGCCACGAATCAAACCATGAAATATTGTAACAAGTGAAAAGGCATTAAGTTTGGCCGGGCCGAACTTTGGATACCCACCACCTCGGGTATATATGTAAACTATCTTTGGTCAAAATCAGTTGAAAAATGCATACCTTATGCCCCACAACTCAACTCACTGTCCCAAATTACGGCGAAAATGGACAATAAATGCGACTTTTATGGCCCCAAAACCTTAAATCGAGAGACAACAACAACTCACTGTCCCAAATTACGGCGAAAACGGACAATAAATGCGACTTTTATGGCCCCAAAACCTTATATCGAGAGATCGGTCTATATGACAGCTATATCCAAATCTGAACCGATCTGAGCCAATTTGCAGAAATTTGTTGAGGAGCTTAACTTAACTTACTGTCCCAAATTTCTGCGACATCGGACAATAAATGCACCTTTTATGGGCCCAAAACCTTGAATCGAGAGATCTGTCTATATGGCAGCTATATTCAAATCGGGACCGATCTGGTCCGAATTGAAGAAAGATGTCGAAGGTCCTAACACAAAATACTGTCCCAAATTTCGGCGACATCGGATTATAAATGCGCCTTCTATGGGCTCAAAACCTTAAATCGAGAGATCGGTCTATATGACAGCTATATCCAAATCTGGACCGATCTGTGCCATATTGCAGAACTATGTCGAGGGGCTTAACTTAACTCACTGTCCCAAATTTCGGCGTCGTTGGACAACAAATGCGTCTTTTATGGGCCCAAATCCTTAAATTGAGAGATCGGTCTATTTGGCAGCTATATCCAAATCTGGACCGATCTGGGTTAAATTGAAGAAGGATGTCGAGGGGCTAAGCCTAACGCACTGTCCCAAATTTTGACAAAATCGGACAATAAATGAAGAAAGATGTCAAAGGGCCTAACACAAATCACTGTCCCAAATTTTGGCAAAATCGTATAATAAATGTGGCTTATATGGGCCTAAGACCCTAAATCGGCGGATCGGTCTATATGACAGCTATATTGAAATCTGGACCGATCTGAACAAAATCGGATAATAAATGTGGCTTTTATGCCACACGGCGGGTCGGTCTATATGGGGGCTATATCAAGATATAGACCATCTTCGAACTTAACCTGCGTATGGACAAAAAAAGAATCTGTGCAAAGTTTCAGCTCAATATCTATATTTTTAAAGACTATAGCGTGATTTTAACTGTCAGACGGACGGACATGGTTAGATCGTCCTAGATTTTTGCAATGGTCAAGAATATTTGTACTTTATAGGGTCGGAAATGGACATTTCGATGTGTTGCAAACGAAATGACCATCCTTCGGTGGTGGGTATAAAAATTATGAGTCGTTTATGGATTTTAAATTTGTTACAGAAATTTCCATTTTTCCATAATTTTTCTAATATATTTAGTAACTGAACGTTGATATTGAAAGAAACATAGAAAAATGTGTAATTTGTACTAATTTTTATTTCATACTTTTATCTCCTGGCAACGCAACTATAGATGAGTTGCAATCCATAATCGACCCCTTGGCAAAAAGTTCGAAATGTTTCTCATTTTCATTCAATATCAACAAAAGAGTATCCAATTCAACATAGAAATATAAGTTTCTTTAACATATTTAATGGTTTTATCTCCCACACACTTATTTTATGGTTTATGGGTCGTTTATGAATGGCAACCCAACTTCAGTTGCGTTACCAACGGCCAAATTTGTTACTTTTTTCAAATTTCTTTGTATCTGAACTTTAAAAATACGGATATTGAATGAAATTGACAAAAATTTTTGACTTTATACTAATTTTTGCTTCGTGGTTTTGTCTCCTGGCAACGCAATTGTAGTCGAGTAGCAATCCATGATTGACCCATAAATCTCCCGGCAATGCAGCTACAGTTGAGTTGCAATCCATTATCAATTCCTTAAAGTCGTAGGTATTTCTTACAATTTTTGCAAACCAAGACACCCTCATATTTCATAAGCTTTTCCTTTGTATGAATAAATCCAAACACATTCCAAACCCATTCATCCAAACTAATTCATTAAGCCAACCAATTTGTAAACCTTTAAAACCATTTTCGACACAGTGAAGTAAAAACAGTTTGATTTTTGGTTCAAAATTAAAATCTTCATCATTCGATTTATTGGGAAAACTTTTTAATGCATCTTCATTTCTTCAATTTGTTATTCTACTTAAAATAAAATCGCATAACAAAACTAACTTTTTACAATCATAACTAATGCTGCATGTCTTATATCTACAGAAGTCTTCTTTCTATTAATTTATGATTTAATCCACTTCTTCGACAGTGGGTCCCGATCGACCAGCTCCAAATCCTCCAGCCTGTTGACCACATGACGCCCCAGCTCCTCCACCGTTATGCAACTTAGTCATCAGTGGTGTGCACAATTGCGTCAGGCTCTTCATTTTATCCTCGTACTCCTCCTTCTCAGCCAATGAGTTGGCATCCAACCATTTGATTGTATCTTCGCAAGCTCGCAATGCTTCACTCTTTTCTTGTGGTGAAATCTTGTCGCCTGCTTGGTCTAATGCCTGCTTCACGCCAAACACATAACTCTCCAGATTATTGCGGGCTGCAATCTTATTTTTCTGTTTCTCATCCTCCTCGGCGTACTTCTCCGCCTCGTAGACCATGCGATCGATCTCGGCTTGGGACAAACGTCCTTTGTCGTTTTTGATGGTGATATTCTTGGCATTGCCCGAACTCATTTCCTTAGCAGATACATTGAGAATACCATTGGCATCCAAATCGAAAGTGACTTCTATCTGTGGAACACCTCTTGGAGCTGGAGGAATGCCAGACAAATCAAATGTTCCCAATCTGTTGTTGTCTCTGGTCATCACACGTTCTCCCTCGAATACTTGAATGGTGACTCCAGATTGGTTGTCCGAATAGGTGGAGAATGTCTGGGTTTGTTTGCATGGAATGCGCGAGTTGCGTTCGATGATCTTGGCCATTACACCGCCTGCTGTTTCAATACCAAGGGAGAGGGGCGCCACATCAACCAGAAGCACATCTTGGATGGCACTGCTCTTGTCGCCACTGAGTATGGCTGCTTGGATTGCGGCACCATAGGCTACAGCTTCATCGGGATTAATGGACAAATTCAGGCTCTTGCCGCAGAAGAATTGTTGAAGAAGATTTTGAACTTTGGGAATTCTGGTGGAACCACCAACCAAGACGATATCATGAATGTCGCTCTTGTCCATTTTGGCATCGTTGAGTGCCTTCTCCACGGGTTGCAATGTTTGACGGAAGAGATCGGCACACAGTTCTTCGAAACGAGCACGACTTATTTTGGTGTAGAAATCTTGTCCCTCAAACAATGCATCAATTTCAATGGTGGCCTCAGAGCTCGATGACAATGTGCGTTTGGCTCTCTCTGCAGCAGTTCTCAGGCGACGTAAAGCTCTGGGGTTGGAACGAAGATCTTTCTTATATTTGCGTTTGAACTCCTCTGCCAAATGGGTGACGAGGCGGTTGTCGAAGTCTTCACCACCCAAATGAGTGTCACCGGCAGTAGCCCTTACTTCGAACAGAGAACCTTCGTCGATGGTCAAGATGGAGACATCAAAGGTACCACCGCCCAAATCAAAGATCAGCACATTGCGTTCACCTTTCAAATTTTTGTCCAGACCATAGGCCAAGGCGGCGGCTGTGGGTTCGTTGATTATTCTCAGTACATTTAAACCAGCAATGCGGCCGGCATCCTTTGTAGCCTGACGCTGGGAATCGTTGAAGTAGGCTGGTACTGTTATAACAGCATCACTAATACTCTGACCCAAGTAGGCTTCGGCTGTTTCCTTCATCTTTGTGAGGACCATTGAACTGATTTCTTCGGGGGCAAAACGTTTCTGTTCTCCCTTGAATTCCACACAAATTTTGGGCTTACCACAGTCGCTGACCACCTTGAAGGGCCAATGTTTGATATCCTCCATGATTTTAGGATCATCGTATTTGCGACCAATCAACCGCTTGGCATCGAAGACTGTGTTCTTGGGATTCATGGCCACTTGGTTCTTGGCGGCATCGCCAATAAGGCGCTCTGTCTCCGAGAAGGCCACATAGCTGGGTGTTGTACGATTACCTTGGTCATTGGCGATAATTTCCACTTTGCCATGTTGAAAGACACCAACGCAGGAGTAGGTTGTGCCCAAATCAATACCAATTGCTACCATTTTGCTTGCTTTTCAATTGAACTGTACTCGATGGAAAGTTGTAATTATTCTATGCAGTACTTGATGTCTTCAAAAAATCTCTTCTTTCTGTAGGTGTTTTCTTCTTATGTCTCTGTTGTTGTTCTTTTTTCTGATTGCAATATTTTTACTTTTATAAATTTTCAAAATTTGCTTTTATTCGTCGTTGTTTTGTTGATATGAGCTTTTTGGCTCTTTCACTTGTTTATGTTAACGCTTTGAATGTTTTGTCAATACTAATGCCGAAGAGAGCCGTGCGACTGCTATTTATACTAAAACACACACAACAACGAATATTCGAGATACTTCATCTGGTAAGTTCACGAATTTTCTGAGTGTTTAACTTGGGGTAGTGCTTTGTTAAATGAGATGTTTTTTTAAAGAGTATAAAAAAATAAGAAAATAAAATAAGATTGAGAATAAAAGAGATATGTTTTTGTGGTATGAGTGAGATGTTGTAATTGCCTCAACTTTGCTTTTTCTTTAAAGAGAAAACTGTTGATTGCGTTTGAGTTAATAAATAAAGAGTGGTAGTGCAACTCTAGTGTAGACAGAGAATACTAAAATCGGATCCCCCGTTATAGGGTACTATACTACTAAATATCCCATGAACATTCCACTAAGGAACATGGGATAATTCTCTCATATCCCATGTGCAGCTGATTAAAGTTTAATCTCAATGATAAGGGGCCTCCTTTTTATGCCGAGTCTGAACGGAGTGCCGCATAGCGACATCGCTTGGTAGAGCAGTTTAAACATCGCAGGTTACCTCACTAATGTAGCTAGAATTAGTCAGGGGTAACCAGCGCTGAAAATTTTTTTGATGTTCACGCCGGGATTTGAGGTCAGGCTTCGGAGTCATTGGCGGACATGCTAACCACTGCGCCATGGTGGCCTCCAGGTATTAAGCCCATAAAAGGAGCATGTTTCATCCAATTTCGATGAAATTTGAAACAGTGAATTTTGGTAGATCTCTTGGAAACATTTCTACTTTTAGTACGATGGACTAAAGCCTATGCCTCGTCATGGACTAAAGCCTATCCAACCTGTTCCGGTTTTCGAAAACTTAAAACGAAAGATTTTCACAGTGTCCTATGTCTATGTTAGAATTCATACTCTAATAAAATTTCTATATAGTAAGATCATAAAAAAGCCAAACACCTTTTTGCGTGTTGCAAATTCGAAACCCGGAACAGGCCTGCATGTCTATATTTATAGACATGCAGGCCCGGGGGATACGTTTCAATATTCAACACCTGTGTCGGTGATTATGATTTCTATCCTATGACACTTAGTCTAAGAGTATTGGGCAGCACTAAATATAAGGGAAATTCCTACACTAAAGAAAATTAACTTTGAAGCTATGATGAAGGAATTTCCTCTAGAAGATCCACATTTTTCTCTTTTTTCCCCACCAAAATCTCCGTACCCCAAATGAAAAATTTTTTTCCCCAATCACGAAAAAAATCCCCTGTTACAGGAAATTTCCCCTAATCTGACAACACTATCACCTACCACTCTTTATTTAATAACTCAAACTCAATCAAGAGTTTTCTCTTTAACTTTTATCTAACGCAAATTTCGAGAGCAAATTTATAACATCTTACGCATACCACAATAACATATTTCTCTTATTCTCTTTAAAAAAAACATCTCATTTAACAAAGCACCACCCCAAGTAAAGCACCCAGAAAATTCGTGAACTTCCCAGAAGAAGTATCTCGAATATTCGGTGGTATGTGTGTTTTAGTATAAATAGCAGTCACACGGCTCTCTTCGGCATTAGTATTGAAAAAACATTCAAAGCGTTAACATAGCAAACAAGTGAAAGAGCCAAAAAGCTCATATCAACAAAACAACGACGAATAAAAGCAAATTTTGAAAATTTTTAAAAGTAAAAATATTGCAATCAGAAAAAAGAACAAGAACAGCGACACAAGAAGAAAACATCTACAGAAAGAGATTTTTTGAAACCCACAAGTATTGCATAGAATAATTACAACTTTCCATCGAGTACAGTTCAATTGAAAAGGAAGCAAAATGGTAGCAATTGGTATTGATTTGGGCACAACCTACTCCTGCGTTGGTGTCTTTCAACATGGCAAAGTGGAAATTATTGCCAATGACCAAGGTAATCGCACTACACCCAGCTATGTGGCCTTCTCGGAGACAGAGCGCCTCATTGGCGATGCCGCCAAGAACCAAGTGGCCATGAATCCCAAGAACACAGTCTTCGATGCCAAGCGTTTGATTGGCCGCAAATACGATGATCCCAAAATCATGGAGGATATCAAACATTGGCCCTTCAAGGTGGTCAGCGACTGCGGTAAGCCCAAGATTTGTGTCGAATTCAAGGGAGAACAGAAACGTTTTGCCCCCGAAGAAATCAGTTCAATGGTTCTCACAAAGATGAAAGAAACAGCCGAAGCCTACTTGGGCCAGAGTGTCAGTGATGCCGTTATAACAGTACCAGCCTACTTCAACGATTCCCAGCGTCAGGCTACAAAGGATGCCGGCCGCATTGCTGGTTTAAATGTCCTGAGAATCATCAATGAACCCACAGCCGCCGCCTTGGCCTATGGTCTGGACAAAAATTTGAAAGGTGAACGCAATGTGCTGATCTTTGATTTGGGTGGTGGTACCTTTGTAGAGTGCGCTCGTAGATGTGTTTTTTTCCGTTTTTTTATGTGTGAGTGAGACATATAGGTGATTTACTTTCTCAGTCCTTTCTTTTAGCCACAAACCTTCTTTCACAATCCACTGTGTGAGTGAGGCAGGTATAGCATGGTTATATATGTTTGCTGCAGTTTCCTTGTAGCTGCTTTTGTTCACATATAGTCGCTGCCAAGATACACCGGACATTAGCACAGTGTTAGGACATCCGCTTAGTAATCCGGAGGCCCAGGTTCAAATCTTGGTCAGGGTGAAGTTTTTTTTTATTTTTTTGTAATTATTCAATTTTTTTTTTTTTTGTACTAAAATCTGACATTTCCATTTCCATTGCAAATGGAAATATGGATAATGTATCTGGCTGAGAGATTTGTTTCATATTTTCGCCCTGTCCCTGAGCTCAAATTTCCTTTGGGTAGCCATATTTAACTTGGAATTTGCTGAATGGTGTTACTTTTTGGAAGTGACCCGAGCGTTTAAAAGCGCTTGGATCAGCCGAGATCAGCTCTTTTCAGTTCAAAGTGATCTCCCCGACCAGAACCCCTGTCAGTAAAGTTTTTTTTTCTTTTTGCGTTGTTATTCGCTATTATAACTTTTGGAAGTTTTACCAACAATTTATAAAGTTCGCGAGTGAATATAATATTAGTTTTCACGACTTTTCTTTATAAGTAAGTTTGAATAATAATTCACGCGAGTGGTTACAGTATCTTTTTTTTTAAGGAAATTCCTTTGATTTTATAGTCTGCAATAGCATTTGTTTTGCCACGAAAGAAATTTTATGCATATATGCACGGATCCTTTTCTTACTGTTAGCTGTTCAGAGAATTAAAATTTTCTTGGTAAGAGTGTGTCTAAGTTCTCTTATTATTTCCTGGTGGTGACGTTATGTATTTCATTATTCTTCAGCTTTGGAGTCTGTGACCACCAGACGAATGCTCTCTTCACCATTGATTGGCTTCGCTGTGATCAGTCCGTGTATTTCTGCCGTCGTGAGGTTGTGTAATCGGCGTACCCCCAATAAAGCGTGGTTAAAAGGGAAGCGGGAGGAATTAATCCCCGGGGAAAATCTTGGTTTTTCGGCCTAGAAGGAGAATTTTCTTTTTGTACAAGTCTTTGACTCATCATAACCCTTAAAATCTGAAGGCTGTGCTGTGGCTAAATTAACTCCATTCCCGGACGGTAGAATTATATTCATATGGCCTGATTCGTTGTGCGAGAAAGAGACCATTGTGTGATTTTTATATTTTTGCTTAATTCCTACACTTTACGATTTACTAAAGAAAAAGACTCTAGAGTTAATAGTTTTTTTTAAAGAAACCTTTATGAAAAGCACTTTGTAAGAAAAAAAAAAAGAACAATGAAAGTGAAATGTCAGTGTTCGCAATTTTACAATTAGTAAATCTTAAATTTTTGTTTCACGCTGAAATTAAAATTAAAACTAACCATATCTAAGTGTGCAAAAATCAAAATCGTTGTTGTCATAGCAAAAGACTATTTCATACCTAAAGGCAAGTGATTTATACAAACTATGTACATTCATACATACATAAAGGTTTTTGTGTAAAGCCCTTAAAAGAAGGGAACATCAAAGCATTGCAAGCAGCTTCGTGTACCAATCGCATTGAAAGGCCTTTCAACGAGGGAATCGAGCTACCAAGTAAGTGATCTTAACACTCTTTTTGTTATTACCTTTGGGACTCGCTCTCTTAGAATGTTAAAAACAACCGTTACCCTTCTGAGAGAACTTTGTCCAGTAAATAATTAAAATCATTTAAATAAATTTACTTATTAAAGATTTTCCATTCAATGATTCGAATTAATAACCTAAAAATTTAAATTCGAATATGTGTCTGGATGGTCTTTAATATAGAGTTGCAAAAAGAAACAGGAAATATTAACTTTGCTTCCGAACGCATGCATACGAGATAGTCACGTATATACAGCTGACATCTACGGCACAACAACAAACGCCCACCAGTTTTAAAGTTTTGAAGACACTGCTGCAATCATACCTATTGTGCCTACAGCATCGCAACTAGTTTAGTGGAGCAGTGACCATTTCGTATGCACGCGTTACATGGCAAATATTTATATTAAACAAATTTAAATCCTTGTCGAGTGTTTATTTAACTATTAACAACGATGCTGATAGATATTGCACCCTCCAATGCATACAATTTTCTGTTTTGATAACGAACATAACTCCATTACTTGCTCACCGGAGACTGTAGAATTTAAAAACCAAATGTACAAACTCTGCGGTCATTGACCCAGTATAACTCAGCTGTTTTTGTACGTATGTCGGTATGTCTATATGTTCGCTTTGTTATAGCCCAGCAAAACAATTTAATACGGGTTTCTTAACATAAAGAAAAAAATGATCGCATGAGACTTCACTTTCATTTAAGAAAAAAAAAAACCATTTATTTTTTTTCCTAAAAGGAGATTTATTTTATACCCCATATATTTTTCTTGGATAGCTATAATGTTCTACTATTATAAAATTTGTATTGTTAACTCTTAGCTACGAATTGAGGGAACTCTCGATAAGGTATTTTGAGGAGATATTTGGGAACCTAAGTTAACTAGAACACAATAGTGCTTTCTTGCTCTGTTTAATGAAATTTTAGGTTTACTCTTAGCTGTTAGGTTAAAATAAAATAAACCATGTTCATAAAAATGAGAAAAATGCTAAATTCCTGAATTAGAAATAAAACTTTGTATTTTCGGAATGAAACTTTTTGGTAGATATTTATTGAATAAAGGTCGTTTAGTCGCAGATATGTGCTAGATATACCGTTGTCGTTTGATTTCCTCTGACCGGAAGTGTAGAGGGGGTGTGGCATAGAAGGGTCTACCATGAATTTGATGCTATTAAGGAAGCTAGGTAGACAGGTAGGGAGGGCGAATTGTGGTGAACACCATCCTAACCACAACCGAACTTACACCTGAATTTACTTTCCCATTTCTTTCGTTTAGGCCGTACTCTCTATTAAGAGTCGACCTCATACAAGCACGCAAATATCTTATTAAAATTTTACGGTAGCGAAGTGAGTGAGTGAAATGGCAAGATCCCAACCCACCGACGAGCAAGTAGGCCGGAAAAAACATGCGTGCTTCCGCCATGATCACCCTCAAAGAACCCAGTGGTTTAACAAACCTACTATTTCCGGTACAAATCGACCGTTGTATGCTACAATTATAAAATTTTTGGCGCCCAACGTGGGGCCCGAGTGACTTTGAACCATTATGTTTGTTTTTCTCTTCTTGCGTAAGCTAGAATGTTGAACAGGTCTTCTTGATATTAAAGATATCGTAGTTAATTCACTCGGCTCCAAAACTTTTTTCCCCTCTTTCTCTTTCCCACTAATCTTTTTATTTCTTATCATTTTCTATTGTTGGTGACATTACTTATCATTGGATTTTGCAGTCTGTAGGAAGCAGTAGTGCTATCGGATGTAACCGGATAATGATTATCGCCAACCCTCTCCTTTTACTGTCTTAGTGAATATTTAGGCTGTTGATATTTTTAATGGAATTCAGTTTTTGGAATATATTTCTAAACCTGACTTTAAGATATCGATAATTTAAATAATTTACCCTTAATTTTTTTTCGTATTTGGAGTATTTTCATGTTATCAAGGACATGATTATCCAAAGTGAAACCGCTTTCTTATCTTTGTCTGTATCTCTACGTTTACTTTTCCTAATTTTTCCTATTCGGGGATAGGTTATTTACAAATTATGTTCCACCCCACATCTCCTTCCGGTAACAGTTAAGGAATCAAACGATTTTGTTTATGAAAATCTGTTTTTTCGATTTAGTTATTATTTTTTTTATATTATTACTAGATGCTTTATCTTGGGATAATTTTCATTTGATATTTTGGATTTGATTGATGTATCATTGATTAGTGTTGAGTTTTTTTTTTGGCGATCTCATATATTGTTTTTTTGCGATTCGATTGTGATATTTTTATTAATTCGGTCTTGAGGCTTCGGCACTTATTTAATGATGTCGGTTCGTAGAAGTACGGAGGATATCCATGCTGCATCGACTGCTGCATTAGGCGAGGATACTTGTTCTATTTGTAGGCAGACTTTGGCAGACACAGCGTCTATGACTGAAACCGTGTGTAGGCACCGTTTTCATAAGACATGTATTTCTAATTATGCTCGCACGAATCAGAATTGTCCAGTATGTGGTGTTAGAGTTACGAAGGATGTTGGTGCTTTGACATCAAAATCCTCACAGAAAGTTAATTCTCCGGTTACTACTAGATCGGTTGCGAAAGCAAAGAATTTTGATGCTGGTAGGTCCACTGATGGTACGGCTCCTGGTCAAAATCCGCTCAATAGTAGTCCAGCAGATACATCACCTGCTAGTTCCACTGTTTCAGTATCAGCTCTCAAGGAGGTGGTTACCACGATTGTTTCCGAACAGCATACACAATTACTTTCCGTTTTGAGTACACAAATTTCTGCGTTGGTTGAGAAAAGTGTTGAGGCTGGCATATCGCGCTTGAATTCAGTGAATTCTATACATGCTTCGCACTCGTCGTCACCTCAAACCGGAGGGAATCCTCGAATGCATGCTTTGCCTGACGTGGAGCAGCGTACTTTGGAACAACTTTTGGGGATCCAACCTCGAAATTTGAATCAAAGTCACAATGCTAACCTGCACGGAAGTTCAAACGCTGGTCAAGAGGCACTTGATGTTCGCCCTAGCCATAATGGCACAATGACAGATTTATTGTTCCGACCTGATAGGATTAGCCAGATTTTGCATAATTGGAAACTTAAATTTAATGGAAGTTCGAATTGTTTGCCAGTGGACAGTTTCATTTACCGCGCTGAGGCGTTGACAAAACAGACATTGAATGGTAATTTCGAAATTTTGTGTGGAAATGCCAGTATGTTATTCGAAGGAAAGGCTAGTGACTGGTTCTGGCGTTTTCATAAATCAGTATGTAATTTTCAATGGTCTGACTTGTGTAGAGCACTGCGTGAACAGTATCGTGATTCTCGTACTGATATGGACTTCCGAGAATTGATACGCGATCGTAAACAAAAGCCGAATGAATTGTTTGATGTTTTTTATGAGTCAGTGATTGATCTTGTTGATCGCCTTAATCAACCCCTGTCTGATCGTACCCTCGTGGAGATCTTAAGAAGGAATCTGCTCCCCGAGATACAACATGAGATTCTCAACATGAAGATAGATTCTGTTGGACAATTGAGAGAGGTTTGTCGCCGCCGTGAATTCTTTATTCAGGATATGAAAAATAGGCACAGTGTAGTGAGCAATAAGTCCCATAACTTTTCGAGGCGTGTTTCTGAGCTGGATGTTGCAGGCAGCGAGGGTCCTGAATTGTTAGAATTGGATGAAGTTGCTGAAGTCAACCTCACCTGTTGGAACTGTAAGCAATCAGGGCACCGATATCAAGACTGTGTTGCTGATAGAACCATCTTTTGTTATGGATGTGGCATGCCCGACACCTATAAGCCCAATTGTCGAAAGTGTGCTTCAAATTCAAAAAACTTCCGCTTGAATCCACCGAAAGGTGCATCCAGGGTGAACAGCCCTGCCGACAATTAAAGTTACTTACTAACACTATTGAAGAATTTCCCAAATGTGACTCCCCTATTTCGTCTGCTTCCTCTAAAACAATTTCTTTAGCTCCTTCTGATAATATAGCATCAAAATTGCCAGTTATTCCTGCCAGACTTGGTCCCAGACCATTAAAACCTCTCCACGAGCGTATAAAACTTTATTACGAGGCTCGCGCTAGAATTTTTGGTGAAGAGCATAAGCCTGCTCGATCTGCGATACGAATGAGAAACTTTTGGAAGAAAGTTAAAGCGGTGAAGAAACTTTTTGCAGTCTCAGTCATTAATAGGCCTGGTGATGTCCGTCCATATGCCGAGGTTCAGTTATTGAATAAGAATATGATCGGGTTATTAGACACAGGTGCCTCTGTATCTTGCCTAGGTTCACAAGCAGCTAGGAACATTTTAGTGTCTAATGAGAAGGTCCGAAGATTTAATACCTCAGTCAACACGGCTGATGGCAAACCGCAGGATGTGAAAGGTGTTCTGACAACCGATATTGCATTTAGGGGAAAAGTTTTACCCATATCTTTATTTATTGTGCCTAGTTTGTCGCAAGATTTAATTCTAGGAATGGATTTTTGGCGAATTTTTGATTTGTTCCCATCATCTTTGCTACCTTGTATTGCCCCTTGTATTCCGAATGTGTCCGAAATTTCGAATAGACGTTTCCTTACTAGTGATCAAGAAATGAGGCTTCGACTTGTTGTGGATGCTTTTCCTTCATTTTCCAAGGAGGGACTTGGAAAAACTACCGTTCTGTGCCACGTTATCGACACTGGCGATGCCAAGCCTATAAAGCAGCGCCATTTCCCGGTTTCTCCCGCTATTGAGAAACTTATTTACGATGAACTCGACCGGATGTTGGCAATGGGGGTCATCGAGGAATCGACTAGTGCTTGGTCATCTCCAGTTGTTCTTCACAGGAAACCTGGAAAGAATAGGCTCTGTCTGGATAGCAGGAAAATAAACTCCGTGACTATAGGCGACGCTTATCCTCTTCCTCATATCGACGGCATATTGAGCCGTCTGCCTAAAGCTGAATATATTAGCAGCATTGATCTTAAAGATGCATTCTGGCAGATACCCCTCGACCAATCATCGAAAGATAAAACAGCCTTTACCGTACCTGGAAGACCGCTGTATCACTTCAAAGTCATGCCGTTCGGATTGTGCAACGCACCTCAAACAATGTCCCGGCTGATGGACAAAGTGATACCAGCTACTCTCAGGACGGAGGTATTTGTTTATCTGGATGATCTCTTGGTGGTATCTGCTACATTTGATCGTCATATGCAAGTGTTAGAGGAAGTGGCTAAGTCTTTGCGTGCCTCCGGACTGACAATTAATGTTGAAAAAAGTAGATTTTGTGTGACGGAGGTCCGATACTTAGGTCATGTGGTTGGTGACGGGGTAATTCGCACAGACCCAGAAAAAGTTTCCGCAATAACAGATTTTCCGACACCAAGGTCTGTGAAGCAAATCAGACGGTTTTTAGGGATGTCAGGTTGGTATAGGAAATTTATTCGGAACTATGCGGCCATATCAGCCCCTTTGACTGATATGCTGAAAGCAAATCGAAAGTTTATATGGAGTGAAGAAGCTCAAAGGTCCTTTGAAGAGTTAAAGTCTATCCTGAGTTCAGCCCCTGTTTTGCATAGCCCTGATTTTTCGCAGCCTTTTTATATACACTGCGATGCTAGCAAAACAGGTATAGGAAGCGTATTGGTGCAAAAGAATGCGGAGGGTGAAGAGTTTCCCATTGCCTTCATGTCAAAGAAACTCAATCAAGCCCAACGCAACTATAGTGTCACCGAACAGGAATGCTTGGCCGCAATGGTGAGCATTAAAAAGTTCAGGGCTTATATCGAGGGACATGAGTTCACGGTGATAACAGATCACGCGTCGTTAAAGTGGCTCATGTCTCAAAGCGACTTAAGCACCAGGCTGGCTCGGTGGGCTTTGAAACTTCAAGGGTACCGCTTTAAAATCGAACATCGTAAAGGATCGCAAAATATAGTTCCGGATACCCTTTCCCGTGCCAACACGGAAGATTTGTCCGAGGTCTATGGTTTGTCTGAAATAGGGACTGACAGAGGGATTTTTGTAGATTTAAACTCTACCCCTTTCTCCTCAGATGAGTATAAAGACTTAGTTAAAAAAGTTGAAGAAAACATTAACTCCACTCCTGACGTAAAGGTAATTGATGGATACTTGTACCGCAGGACTGAACATTCGGTTGGGGAACAGACGACTGATGACTTGACTTGGAAACTGTGGATACCCCGGAGTTTGGTTCCGGAAGTTTTGAGACGACACCATGATGATCCCATGTCGGCCCATTCTGGTATGAATAAGACTTTAGAGCGCATTCGCCGTTACTATTTTTGGCCCAATTTAGTGAATGATGTCAGAAGTTACATCAATGCCTGTGAAATCTGTAAGACAACGAAGCATCCTAACCACGTTATGCGTCCGCCAATGGGTAAGACCAGTGAAACGTATAGGTTTTTTCAAAAACTTTATGTTGACTTCTTAGGTCCTTATCCCAGATCGAGATCTGGTAATGTTGGAATTTTTGTCGTTTTGGACCATTTTTCAAAGTTTTCGTTCCTTCAACCTGTTAAGAAATTCACTGCCGAGGTGGTGACAAAGTTTTTAGAGGAAAGTCTTTTTCACGTTTTCGGTGTGCCAGAAACTATAGTGTCTGATAATGACACACAATTTAAAGCCCATAAATTCAATGACCTTTTGCAAAGCTATGGCGTTTCCCACGTTTACACTGCCGTTCATTCGCCTCAGGCCAATGCGTCTGAGCGGGTAAACCGCTCAGTAATTTCTGCGATAAGATCTTACGTCAGGTTGGATCATAAGGATTGGGATGAACAATTAAGTAGAATTTCTTGTGCATTGCGTTCAGCCGTCCATTCTTCTGTGGGTACCTCTCCATATTTTATGGCCTTTGGACAACATATGATTACAAATGGGTCCACTTACAAGCTCTTGAGGACGTTAGGCATGCTTGATGATCGTTCGATTCAGTTTAACCGGTCTGACTCCTTTGATATAGTCAGGACTAAAGCCACGGAGTGCATGCGCAAACAATTTGAACGCAATGAGAAGGCTTATAATACGAGATCTCGCGAGGTGTTGTATGAAGAGGGTCAGGAGATATTCCGTAGAAATTTCCGACAGAGTGACTTCGAAAAAGGATACAATTCTAAATTGGCTCCTACATTTATTAGAGCACGGATTAAACGTAGACTGGGCAATGCATATTACGAGCTTGAGGACTTACAAGGAAGGCCAATTGGTAAATATCACGCTAAAGATATTCGTCAGTAGAAACATCTACCAGCGTGATCATCTTTCGGTTCATTTCACTCCCCGAAATCTGATTTTTGTGGGGGGTAAATGTAGAGTGCGCTCGTAGATGTGTTTTTTTCCGTTTTTTTATGTGTGAGTGAGACATATAGGTGATTTACTTTCTCAGTCCTTTCTTTTAGCCACAAACCTTCTTTCACAATCCACTGTGTGAGTGAGGCAGGTATAGCATGGTTATATATGTTTGCTGCAGTTTCCTTGTAGCTGCTTTTGTTCACATATAGTCGCTGCCAAGATACACCGGACATTAGCACAGTGTTAGGACATCCGCTTAGTAATCCGGAGGCCCAGGTTCAAATCTTGGTCAGGGTGAAGTTTTTTTTTATTTTTTTGTAATTATTCAATTTTTTTTTTTTTTGTACTAAAATCTGACATTTCCATTTCCATTGCAAATGGAAATATGGATAATGTATCTGGCTGAGAGATTTGTTTCATATTTTCGCCCTGTCCCTGAGCTCAAATTTCCTTTGGGTAGCCATATTTAACTTGGAATTTGCTGAATGGTGTTACTTTTTGGAAGTGACCCGAGCGTTTAAAAGCGCTTGGATCAGCCGAGATCAGCTCTTTTCAGTTCAAAGTGATCTCCCCGACCAGAACCCCTGTCAGTAAAGTTTTTTTTTCTTTTTGCGTTGTTATTCGCTATTATAACTTTTGGAAGTTTTACCAACAATTTATAAAGTTCGCGAGTGAATATAATATTAGTTTTCACGACTTTTCTTTATAAGTAAGTTTGAATAATAATTCACGCGAGTGGTTACAGTATCTTTTTTTTTAAGGAAATTCCTTTGATTTTATAGTCTGCAATAGCATTTGTTTTGCCACGAAAGAAATTTTATGCATATATGCACGGATCCTTTTCTTACTGTTAGCTGTTCAGAGAATTAAAATTTTCTTGGTAAGAGTGTGTCTAAGTTCTCTTATTATTTCCTGGTGGTGACGTTATGTATTTCATTATTCTTCAGCTTTGGAGTCTGTGACCACCAGACGAATGCTCTCTTCACCATTGATTGGCTTCGCTGTGATCAGTCCGTGTATTTCTGCCGTCGTGAGGTTGTGTAATCGGCGTACCCCCAATAAAGCGTGGTTAAAAGGGAAGCGGGAGGAATTAATCCCCGGGGAAAATCTTGGTTTTTCGGCCTAGAAGGAGAATTTTCTTTTTGTACAAGTCTTTGACTCATCATAACCCTTAAAATCTGAAGGCTGTGCTGTGGCTAAATTAACTCCATTCCCGGACGGTAGAATTATATTCATATGGCCTGATTCGTTGTGCGAGAAAGAGACCATTGTGTGATTTTTATATTTTTGCTTAATTCCTACACTTTACGATTTACTAAAGAAAAAGACTCTAGAGTTAATAGTTTTTTTTAAAGAAACCTTTATGAAAAGCACTTTGTAAGAAAAAAAAAAAGAACAATGAAAGTGAAATGTCAGTGTTCGCAATTTTACAATTAGTAAATCTTAAATTTTTGTTTCACGCTGAAATTAAAATTAAAACTAACCATATCTAAGTGTGCAAAAATCAAAATCGTTGTTGTCATAGCAAAAGACTATTTCATACCTAAAGGCAAGTGATTTATACAAACTATGTACATTCATACATACATAAAGGTTTTTGTGTAAAGCCCTTAAAAGAAGGGAACATCAAAGCATTGCAAGCAGCTTCGTGTACCAATCGCATTGAAAGGCCTTTCAACGAGGGAATCGAGCTACCAAGTAAGTGATCTTAACACTCTTTTTGTTATTACCTTTGGGACTCGCTCTCTTAGAATGTTAAAAACAACCGTTACCCTTCTGAGAGAACTTTGTCCAGTAAATAATTAAAATCATTTAAATAAATTTACTTATTAAAGATTTTCCATTCAATGATTCGAATTAATAACCTAAAAATTTAAATTCGAATATGTGTCTGGATGGTCTTTAATATAGAGTTGCAAAAAGAAACAGGAAATATTAACTTTGCTTCCGAACGCATGCATACGAGATAGTCACGTATATTATTATTATTATTTATTAATAGATTTTTGAGTACACAATGATAGAGGTTTGAGATTCAGTGTTGTTGTAAATCTATAAAGCTGGCATAGCAAGAATGCTGTTAGCCATATAATTCATTGATATTACCAAAGGTTGGCTGATTATAGTATGTTAATCTATGTTATATAAGGTTGTTTACATATTGGAGACTATAAAAAAGAGAAAGTGCTATTTTAAAAGTTAAATTCATTTTGTATAAAGTTTCTATATTTAATACAATTTTCTAAATATTTGTATAGAGATAAAAAATTCGTGCCATTCAATATGCTTATTACTTCGTTTACATTAAGTGTGGGCTTATTAAAGTAAATAATTCTGAGATTTGTGTATATTGGGCACGAGCCGATAAAGTGGAAGGTGTTCTCGGTTTCGTCTGTGTTACAAATTGAGCAAACGCCATCGGTATTGTCTCTGAAAGATCTAGCATTTAAATTAAGTAACCCGCCTCTAGCCTTTACAATGATACTTGTAGCACGTGAAGATAAGTTCGCAGTGAGTTCCGGTATCCTGGTGTATTCAAGCTGTGGGTAAAGGTCATGGAACTGTGAGCCTTTTGCCCTAACCTCAAAATCTAATCTCTCCTTTGATTTAAGTAGTTCTATAACTTCTTTCCAGTACGAGGGTAAATGTGTCGCGTTGTAGTGCAAAGAAAATTGCAGAGATTGGCATATATTGGACCATTCTTCTGCCCAAGACATATTCAGTTCTATGATCTTCAGCGCAAGAATACGTGGTAATCGTCGACAGTCTAGTTGGAGTACTCTGTCAATGTAGCAAAAATGTGTCTTCAATGTAGAACAGAAAAGTGAATTGAATCCAGTTTCCAGATATAACATGTAGTTAGGCGTATTGTTAGGCAGATATAACATTTTCTTAATAAAGAATCTAAACAATTTCTCCACGTCCTCATATCTTACACATCCCCAAATTTCTGCGGCATAACACATTATAGACTTTGAACACGATTCAAAAATTTTAAGTTTATTAGCCTTCGATATTTTTGGGTGATTAATATATCTTGACCAAGTAGAATTTATCGCCATTTTAGACGCAGTGAGCTTGTTCTGAAGATGTTTTCTAAAAGATAAGTTGTAACTTAATTCGACACCAAGGTAAGTGTAACTATTCACAATTTCGATATTCTGATTCCCAAACCGCCAATTCAAGTTTCTAGCGACTCTTGTGCCCTTCCGGAAAATAAGTATCTTAGATTTGGCAAGGTTTACCTTCAGACTCCATGTCAAACAATACTCCTCAAGAACGTTAATCATATCTTGTAACCCTTCTGCAGTTTCAGACAGAATGACAATGTCGTCTGCATACAAAAGAACTTTAATGTTAGTATCTGCTACGTTCACACCTCCTGGTAAAGAATCGGGTAAGTCATTAACATATAAAGAAAACAGTACTGGGCTGAGTGTACAACCCTGCTTCACTCCTGTTTCCACCGAAAAGTAATCTGAGAATGCATTTCCGTCCCAGATTTTACTCGTAGTATTTTCATACAATAGTTGCAATATCCGCACAATCTTCGTAGAGAGTCCATAGCTTGACAATTTATAAAATAAGCTGTTTCTGGGGATCAGATCGAAAGCAGATGAGAAATCTACAAAGAAAGCGTAGGTAGCCTTGTTCTTCAAATTATTCAAATTAACAATGTTAACCAGATTGAATATATTGTCAAGCGTGGAGTACTCTTTTCTGAACCCAGACTGGAACTCATTTAGAATGTCATTTCTTTCTATCCAAGCAGATATCCGATTCAAAAGCAAAGAGTTAAAGATCTTACAGTTAGTGTTTAGAAGTGAAAGTCCCCTATAATTAGCCGCAATGTTAACGTCACCTTTTTTAAACAACGGTATCAAGGTAGATTCTCTGAAAGATAACGGAATCCTTTCATTAAGGAATATAGTGTTGAAGACAGCCAATATTTCTTCTAGAAAATTGCGAGGAGCGTATTTATAGAACTCATAAGGGATTCCATCCAGCCCTGGAGACTTATTTCTTCTAAGCCCTTTAATAACAAAGAATAGTTCACACAGTTCAAAGGGAGAGTCAAGGAATGGGTCGACGTAATAAGGCAAACACCAGTGTATGTTCTCGGATTCCTTTCGGTTAAGTAGTAATGCCTTAAAATGTACCATGTAATCATCAGCATTAAGATTTCCTTTTGAATTTTGTGATCTATTCTTCAATGAATTCGACAAGTTCCACCAATCCTTGCTACTCGTTACTCTGTCCAGTCTTCTGAGGTTCTCATTATAATATTCCAATTTCTTCCTACTACATAGTCTTTGAAACTTGGTTCTCGATGAATAATATCTTTTCTTATTAACATCAGTATGGAGAGCCCTAAACGCTTTAAGGTTCCTGCGCATTACTGAACGCAAACGGAAGCATGTCCAATCAAACCACGGCTGTTTAGGCTCAAAAAATTTCCTGTTTGTGTTTTTGACATGTGCCTGTCTAATCTTTTGCGTTATACCGCAGATCATGTCGTCCACAGACATATCTGCACGGTAGTATCCATTCACTGGGGTGTTACCCAGATTTAACCCGTATTGAGTCATATTTCTATCGCTCCAATAAAGTCTTCTAGTATCATTCTGTTTAGTCACATTGCTAGAATGCTTTGGGATTTTAAGCTGGAGACAGATGGGCATGTGGTCTGAAAACGGCTTAGCAAGTATTGCAAAATTCTCAATATATTGCAACAAATCAGATGAGCAAATGCAGTAATCTATCAATGAGCTTCCCATTACACCAAAGAAACTAAGTTTTCCATCCAAATCACCTAAAGTCCTTCCATTTACCACAATACCACCTATGTCCTCAATCATATTCAAAAGCCGTCTCCCTTGTGTATTTATATTCTTATCTTTAGAGCACCTAATTACATTTATATGAGGTTGGTCCCTGATTATATTTTCGTCCAGGACTTGTTGTTCACCTATTCTTGCATTTAGATCTCCCATAATACAGAAGCTGGTTGGATTTAGACTGCTCAAAAATGATACAAACTTATCTGCATCGTTCTTCCAGCTCGTACTATTCAGATAGGTCGGGATAAGTTGGAATAAATTTCCGTCAATATTCACAGATAGCATTGTATGGCTATTGCATTCGGTAAAGTTTAGCTTGTATTTCTTTTTCATTTCTCTTTTGTAACCGAATAGGCAACCTCCACTAGCACGACCCGATTTATGTATTTTAATTGCTTCAACCCAGTGTAGACAATAATTTTGAAAAAATGATGAGAAATAAGTTTGTTTATTAGCAACAACATGGGTTTCAAACAAAAAGAAAATATCAAACTTATTTAAAAAGGTTATAAAGTTTCCAAAATTTAGCGATTTTTCAAGGTTACAAACGTTATAAGCTATTATATGGCACGAATCAGCTAGCTATTGTACATAAGGATTGTTATCGTTTTTATTTAATACTACGTTTTCGTTGCAAACAACCTCACAACTAAAACCGCATTCAGCTAATATATCTTCTAGAAATTTTACATCGTTTGTAGCGGAAGAACGTATCTTTCCATTGAACCAAGTAAAGCGTTTATCGTTGATGTAGATACAAAATTCACCAAGCCGTACTTTTACATCTTTTTTATGCTTAGATATTACTTTGCTAACTTGCCTGAGATTGTATCTAATAGACTGTTCAGCTGCAGTGTAATCCTTCTGAATAAAAATTGCTTGTCCCTTAAGGTTACTTCTAGCATTTAAAACCCTTTGGACTTCGCTGGCGGTACCTAGTGTAAACACAAAAGATTTTCCAGAGGATAGCATTTTGGTGTATGTGACGGTAACATCTACATTCAACACGTCTTTACAGATGTCGGCGAGCTTCTTTTTTGCGGCCGGGATATTATTACAGGATAGTCCACTCACCATGATATTTGTGGTTCTCGATTTCTGGTCAACTAGTTCTAGACGGTTTGTTAATTTCTTTATGTCTTCCTTTAATTTAGAATTCTCATGTTTTAATTCTTCAATTTCATGTTTGATATCCGTCAGATCTTCTTTCTTTGCTACACCCTTCAATTTGTCGTCCAGGACTTCGCATAGTTTGCTCCATGTAAACACGTCTTGATGACTGCTTACACTCATATTTAGGGACGGCGCGTATTTTTTTGGTGTATGTTCTTTATGATCAGGTGATGTCGATAAAAGAGTGCGCTTGCTGCTCATTTAGTATTGCAGTGCACCCTGTGTTTTTCGATAACGATTATTTCTTTTACCAGCTGTATGATGATTATCGATTTGTCCGGCAGTTATAGGTTTGATAGAGCAGTCCAGCTGTTGTTTGTATTTTACTCCTTGTGTTAGTGAAAAATGTGGGCGCCTTCCAGTGATTTAGAAATAGTTTTGCAAATAAGATGAAAAAATAAATGCAAAATTGCGTAGAACTATTCTTCAATAAGGACCAATTTCGTCATCGATGAAACAGCCAAGGTTGTATTATAGTTTGAAGCGCCTATAGTGATGTGTATGAACGTATAGCTTGACTTTGCAGCAAAACAATCAGGAGCGGCCAAAAAACACAACCGTATACAAAACAACGAGAACAACAAAACAACGTATATACAGCTGACATCTACGGCACAACAACAAACGCCCACCAGTTTTAAAGTTTTGAAGACACTGCTGCAATCATACCTATTGTGCCTACAGCATCGCAACTAGTTTAGTGGAGCAGTGACCATTTCGTATGCACGCGTTACATGGCAAATATTTATATTAAACAAATTTAAATCCTTGTCGAGTGTTTATTTAACTATTAACAACGATGCTGATAGATATTGCACCCTCCAATGCATACAATTTTCTGTTTTGATAACGAACATAACTCCATTACTTGCTCACCGGAGACTGTAGAATTTAAAAACCAAATGTACAAACTCTGCGGTCATTGACCCAGTATAACTCAGCTGTTTTTGTACGTATGTCGGTATGTCTATATGTTCGCTTTGTTATAGCCCAGCAAAACAATTTAATACGGGTTTCTTAACATAAAGAAAAAAATGATCGCATGAGACTTCACTTTCATTTAAGAAAAAAAAAAACCATTTATTTTTTTTCCTAAAAGGAGATTTATTTTATACCCCATATATTTTTCTTGGATAGCTATAATGTTCTACTATTATAAAATTTGTATTGTTAACTCTTAGCTACGAATTGAGGGAACTCTCGATAAGGTATTTTGAGGAGATATTTGGGAACCTAAGTTAACTAGAACACAATAGTGCTTTCTTGCTCTGTTTAATGAAATTTTAGGTTTACTCTTAGCTGTTAGGTTAAAATAAAATAAACCATGTTCATAAAAATGAGAAAAATGCTAAATTCCTGAATTAGAAATAAAACTTTGTATTTTCGGAATGAAACTTTTTGGTAGATATTTATTGAATAAAGGTCGTTTAGTCGCAGATATGTGCTAGATATACCGTTGTCGTTTGATTTCCTCTGACCGGAAGTGTAGAGGGGGTGTGGCATAGAAGGGTCTACCATGAATTTGATGCTATTAAGGAAGCTAGGTAGACAGGTAGGGAGGGCGAATTGTGGTGAACACCATCCTAACCACAACCGAACTTACACCTGAATTTACTTTCCCATTTCTTTCGTTTAGGCCGTACTCTCTATTAAGAGTCGACCTCATACAAGCACGCAAATATCTTATTAAAATTTTACGGTAGCGAAGTGAGTGAGTGAAATGGCAAGATCCCAACCCACCGACGAGCAAGTAGGCCGGAAAAAACATGCGTGCTTCCGCCATGATCACCCTCAAAGAACCCAGTGGTTTAACAAACCTACTATTTCCGGTACAAATCGACCGTTGTATGCTACACCTTTGATGTCTCCATCTTGACCATCGACGAAGGTTCTCTCTTCGAAGTAAGAGCTACTGCCGGTGACACTCATTTGGGTGGTGAAGACTTCGACAACCGCCTCGTCACCCATTTCGCAGAGGAGTTCAAACGCAAATATAAGAAAGATCTTCGCTCCAACCCCAGAGCTTTACGCCGCCTAAGAACTGCTGCAGAGAGAGCCAAACGCACATTGTCATCGAGCTCTGAGGCCACCATTGAAATCGATGCCTTGTTCGAGGGACAAGATTTCTACACCAAAATCAGTCGTGCTCGTTTCGAAGAACTATGTGCCGATCTCTTCCGTCAAACATTGCAGCCCGTGGAGAAGGCACTCAACGATGCCAAAATGGACAAGAGCGACATTCATGATATCGTCTTGGTTGGTGGTTCCACCAGAATTCCCAAAGTTCAAAATCTTCTTCAACAATTCTTCTGCGGCAAGAGTTTGAATTTGTCCATTAATCCCGATGAAGCTGTTGCCTATGGTGCCGCAATCCAAGCAGCCATACTCAGTGGCGACAAGAGCAGTGCCATCCAAGATGTGCTTCTGGTCGATGTGGCGCCCCTCTCCCTTGGTATTGAAACAGCAGGCGGTGTAATGGCCAAGATCATCGAACGCAACTCGCGCATTCCATGCAAGCAAACCCAGACATTCTCCACCTATTCGGACAACCAATCTGGAGTCACCATTCAAGTATTTGAGGGAGAACGTGTGATGACCAGAGACAACAACAGATTGGGAACATTCGATTTGTCTGGCATTCCTCCAGCTCCAAGGGGAGTTCCACAGATTGAAGTCACTTTCGATTTGGATGCCAATGGTATTCTCAATGTATCAGCCAAGGAAATGAGTTCGGGCAATGCCAAGAATATCACCATCAAAAACGACAAAGGACGTTTGTCCCAAGCCGAAATCGATCGCATGGTCAACGAGGCGGAGAAATACGCCGAGGAGGATGAGAAACAGAAAAATAAGATTGCAGCCCGCAATAATCTGGAGAGCTATGTGTTTGGCGTGAAGCAGGCATTAGACCAAGCAGGCGACAAGATTTCACCACAAGAAAAGAGTGAAGCATTGCGAGCTTGCGAAGATACAATCAAATGGCTGGATGCCAACTCATTGGCTGAAAAGGAGGAGTACGAGGATAAAATGAAGAGCCTGACGCAATTGTGCACACCATTGATGACTAAGTTGCATAACGGTGGAGGAGCTGGAGCGTCATGTGGTCAACAGGCTGGAGGATTTGGAGCTGGTCGATCGGGACCCACTGTCGAAGAAGTGGATTAAATCATAAATTAATAGAAAGAAGACTTCTGTAGATCTAAGGCAACCAGTATTAGTCAGTAACTCATGATCATTGTAAATAGTTCCCATTCAACCACTGTTGTTCGATGATAAGTTTAGTTATGCGATTTTATTTTAAGTAGAATAACAAATTGAAGAAATGAAGATGGATGAAAATATTTTTCCAATAAAATAAATGATGAAGATTTTAATTTTGATACCAAATATCTAAGTGTTCTTATTTCACTATGTCCAAAATGATTCCAATTAGGTTGGCTTGGTTAATGAGATCTTTTATGGAATTAGGAATGTATTTGCAAATTTATTCATGCAAACAGCAAGGCTGATATTACGTTGCCGGGGGAGAAAACCATAAAATAAATGGGTGGATTATGGATTGCAACCCAACTTCAATTGTGTAGCCAACGGACAAATTTATTATAGAAGTTTCTATATTATATTGCATACTTGTTTGTTAAAATTATTAAAAGATGCATTTCATAGTTTTATCAAATATCGACGTCATTTAATTCATATTAATTGAAACTAGTAAAATTGTTTTTAGTTCGGGTGTGCCGACTCTTATATGCCCAGCACCATGTACACCAAAAACTTTTCTGCAAAAATATGCCGCTCTGCAGCACGTCACGTCGCGTCGAATATCACTTCTATTTTTTCAATTATCGCAAAGACGGGATTCGTATTCTGCGATTTTTGAAAGCACTTGTGGTTCAATTTTCATTTTGATTCATGATTTGGATGCTGACAAAAACTTTTAATTTTTAAAAAAGGGAAAATTACGATTTTCTGAAAACGAACATTCAAATTGAAAAATTTGTTAGAAAAAAACGAATAGAGATATCTTACAATTTTTTTTATAAACTGGCTGTGGTGGCCACACATATTGTATGGTTCAATATTTTCTGCATGAGCTTAAAACAAAACAAACTCAAATGGCGAGTTTGGGATTTGCTGCAGCGATTTTTCCACATTTTTTCGAGAAGCTTC
Source organism: Stomoxys calcitrans (assembly GCF_963082655.1). Lineage (NCBI taxonomy): Eukaryota > Metazoa > Arthropoda > Insecta > Diptera > Muscidae > Stomoxys > Stomoxys calcitrans. The sequence continues at coordinate 36,740,790 of NC_081553.1, read as the reverse complement.
TACAACCATTACTGAAAGGCAGTAAGTAGGAGATCAGTATGGGAAGTAGATAGGTATCATAATAGGTACGGAAAATGATTGTACGTGTAGGGAATGTGTAGATAAAGAGACGTTAGAGAATTCCTATAGCTGGCTTTAGCGGCTAACAGACTCGTGATGGTGACACAAAGTTGATCTTATTATGACCAAAGGTGGTCTTATAAAGAACTATGATGGTATTATAAACCCCTACGAAAGTCTTATGACGACTTAAGTTTGTCTTAGGAACCCCTAAGGTGGTCTTATAAAGACTTAAGGTGGTATTGTATTATAACGACCTATGGTGGTCTTATAAAGGCCAATGATGCTCTTCTTAAGACCTAAGGTAGTCTTATAAAGACCTAAGGTGGTGTCATAAAAACCTAAGGTATTCTTATAAATACATAAGTTGGTCTTAAAAAGACCTAAGGTTATATAATAAAGACCTAAAGCGGTCTTATAAAGACCTACGATGGTCTTATAAATACCTACGGTGATCTTATAAAGACCTAAGGTGGTCTTATAAAGACCTATGATACTCTTATAAAGACGTAAGATGGTCTTATAAAGACCTATGATGGTCATACAAAGACCTACGATGGTTTAATAAATACCTAAGGTGGCCTTATAAAGACCTAAGGTGGTTTTATAAGGACCTAAGGTGGTCTTATAAAGATCTAAGGTGGTCTTATAAAGACCTAAGGTGATCTTATAAAGACCTAAGGTGATCTTATAAATACCAAAGGTGGTCTTTTAAATGGCAAAGGTGGTCTTATAAAGACCTAAGGTGGTCTTATAAAGACCCTCGATGGCCTTATAAAGACCCTCGATGGTCTTATAAAGAACTATGATGGTCTTATAAAGACTCTCGATGGTCTTATAAACCCCTAAGGTGGTCTTACAAGGACCTAAGGAGGTTTTATAAAGTCCTACGGTGGTCTTATGCATCGATATAAATGAAACTTTGTGTGTTATGTACTGGAAACCCAAAACACGAAATTATTAAAAATTTGGGGTAAGGCTTCATGGTACGAAACTGATTGTACGAAATTGATATCAATGTAAGTGTCAGGGAGGCCACCCAGATACTCTGATGCAGACAATATGGGACTCAAATGAATGTTCTTTGACAGTAGAATAGTAATCCGATATTATTGTTTGCGGTCTGAAGTCTGTAGCCCGTATCACCCCCCAAATAGATATGTGGTTGCGGATAGTGAAATGCTCTGTGTAAACGCCAAAGCAGAATGAGCGTTGAGGAGCGTTGCGTTGAAAAGTGAAACTCTGCAAACAAATCCACCAAAAGCAGTGCGGAAAAGTAATAGAATTTTTGACTTTGATGACTGATATCGAGCCTCATTCTGTGTTGCCGTTCGTGAAGTAGTGTTTTTACGGGTCAAAATTAAATATATTTTAGCTTTTGCGCTACGCTTGTCTCTATTTGTTTGCAGAGTTTCATTTTTCAAAGCAAGTTTTGGCCTTATGATGTAGCTGCATCTTCAGTCGCCGACAATGAGCGTTATCGAATGAATAGAGTTATGGGAGGCCGGTTCTAACTCGATATGACAAGGCGAGCTAATGGCGCTTTTAAATAACCAATGCCCAAACGTAGCCGCGGCGAATGTTCCTATGGCCTGGAACAAGCATGCTCACTTATGAAGCCTGACGAGGATCGTTACCTCCACATTTATCTAGTCTAAATAGGTCCACACAATTTTGGAGCGTTCACAACCCGCACTTTGTCACCATCTGACATGTGTTGCCCTTCCAGCTTCATTCTTCGGATATAGCTTTCATCTCGCATACTCACAGATTTCCGTTCAGGTGGAATGTATATGGTTGTTCCTAGTCTCATAAGCTCGTCTGCTCTACAAATCCCTTGAATATATCTGCCTCCAGGGTAGGTGAAACATTTATTCATCTTCAACTGGACAAATTGAAAGATCCCCTTTAATAGTAGAGGTCACAATTGATCGAAAGAAAATAAAGTAATGTTCCACCAGGATAATACAAGTCTGATGACTCGCCAAAGTGTTTTCAATTTGAATGGAATCTTCAGCCATACCCTTCAATAACCACTTGCATGGAATGTTTTACCATGTCACCCTATTCGCCAGACTTTGGCACCTTCTGCTAGCAAAGATGTAAAATTTTATGACCATAACATCGATTTTCGGCACGAAAGATGACGAAACGCATTGGATCAATGAGGAAAAATGCAGAATCTAAAGGAATATAAAAGAAAAACATGTCGTAATTTAAATCTACTAAAAACCGATTTTACTAAGGAAAAGACCCAACATATTTCGAATTTTCAACAATACGTCCCTTTAATCACTATCGTCATAATTTTATTTATAGCCAAATTTCAAATTAAAGTCGAAAAAAATGTTTAAAATTGGGGTGAGGATTTTACTAATCTACACCATTTTTAAGCGTAATTCAGAATACACCAATTGAAATTCAGAAATGGAATTTCCTATTGAATTTTGAATTTTATTTGAAATTCAGATATTTTATTTGAAATTCAGAAATTCCATTTGAAATTCAGAATATATAAATTGTAATTCAGATATTCCGTTTGATATTCAGAATATTTCAATGCAAATTCAGATATTCCATTTGAATCTTTGAATTGTTATCTGATTTGACTGAAATTTTGCACCTAGTAGTTTATTAGGACTTCCAATATCCATGATAAGTATTGCCCAAATCGATTAACATCGTCATATAGCTCTCGTATAAACCGAGCTCCCGATTAGTCTTCTATGGCCACTAAATGCATGAATATTTACCTGATTTGGAAGAAATTTGATATGTATATAAGGTGCAAACATGCCCATCCACTAAGCCAACTCAGCAAACTTTTACTTGTTTCAAATCAGAAGCCACCTATTCACCTTTATTCCCGTTGTAGAAGGCGAAACTCGACAGCAGTCGTAGTCGAAAATTTCACATTTCATTGAGTTCTGAAACTTATTCGCCTCCGACATTTTGATAATAGAAAAGTAATATAAAAGTGTTTCCATACTCTTTTGATAAACAAGCGCGTTATAGTTTAGAGTGCAATTAACTTATATATCGATCGTTTTCGTCAAACTTGATAGTCGAATTCGACTTATGTGATACCAAAAATGTAAACGAATCTTCTTCTTCGACAACTATAATATCATATTGTAAAATTTCGACATAGGACTACGCCATCACCAACCGGAATAAGTTGCATTATCTTTTCAATTTCCATGCATAAATGACGAAATTCATCGGCTTTGTTCTAGGAGTCACTCTTCCCTCCAAATTGTTATTTATTATCACGTAAACAATATGCCAAAATTATTGGCTTGTGGTGAAAAACTCCTTTGGTTTTATTTTTATTATTAATAAAATTTACTGACAAAACTGTATTACAGTATAACACCAGTATCCTACCAGTGCGAAGACATAACTACATGCTGTCTAAGCAATACCTTCTGGGCTGTTATCGCAGAAATCATCCAAATCATCATCTTGTGGATAGATACCCACCGCCCAGAAGCCTTAAGGTTGATCTACACGATCTAGAGCGTGAGGTCCAGCGCTACAAGAGAGAACCTCTAGATCAAGCGGCATATCAAGCGGGTCTGAACAACATTCATGCAGACACGGTAGCAGACGCGTTAATTGGCTACCGGGTGAATGTAGTCCTTGGAGAACGACCGCCACCCATTGCACCCGAAGAAATCGACCTCCCCCGGCAAACCAGAGTGGTTCTGGCTCAATTACGTTCCGGCAGATGCAGCCGCCTCAATTCCCACAGAGCTAGGATTGATGCCGACGTGCAAGATGTATGTCCCGATTGTAACCAGGGACCGCACGATACACGTCACCTGTTTAACTGCCCGGCTAGACCCACTCGACTCAGACCCAGATCCCTGTGGACGCACCCCATCTTAGTCGCGGAGTTCCTGGGTCTTGACACTTAACAGAATCAAGCAGACGAAAGATAGTACACAATAAACTGCTACAACAACAACAGTATAACACTTCATTCATTGTTTTAAGGGGTCAGAGGTAGAGTGAGACCTAGAACACAACTCCATAATTTTTAAAGATTTGTTTCAACAAGCAATCCAAGCGAATCTGAAAACCTCTCAACTTTTTTTCGAAATTTAATTAACCAAGAGCTACCCAAAAACTTTTTTCATTTTCAAGAATAAATGTAAAAAAAAAATCTCGAATCTGATAACCTTTTAACTTTGTTTTCAAGATTTCTTCAAATCAAGAGCCTCCTAAAATCTTTTTCCATTTCCAAGAATAAATGTAAAAAAAACATCTCGTCCTTTAATGAACCTTTAACAACCAAGCGAATCTGATAACCTTTGAACTTTGTTTTCAAGATTTCTTCAAATCAAGAGCCCCCTAAAATCTTTTTCCCTTTCCAAGAATAAATGTTAAAAAACCGCATCTAGTCCTTTAACGAATTGTATCTTTAAGGCAACAAACTGAATCTGAAAGCCCTCAAAACCATATTGCGAAATAAAAAGACTAAGTTTTGGTTTCAATATAAAATTCTTCATCATTCACGTTTTATTGGGAAAACATTTTCATCCATCTTCATTTCTTCAATTTGTTATTCTACTTAAAATAAAATCGCATAACAAAACTTATCATCGAACAACAGTGGTTGAATGGGAACTTTTTACAATGATCATGACTTAACTAATACTGCATTTCTTAGATCTAATGAGGTCTTCTCTCCATACATTTATGATTTAATCAACTTCTTCGACAGTGGGTCCCGATCGACAGGCTCCAAATCCTCCAGCCTGTTGACCACATGACGCTCCAGCTCCTCCACCGTTATGCAACTTAGTCATCAGTGGTGTGCACAATTGCGTCAGGCTCTTCATTTTATCCTCGTACTCCTCCTTTTCAGCCAATGAGTTGGCATCCAGCCATTTGATTGTATCTTCGCAAGCTCGCAATGCTTCACTCTTTTCTTGTGATGAAATCTTGTCGCCTGCTTGGTCTAAGGCCTGCTTAACGCCAAACACATAACTCTCCAGATTATTGCGGGCTGCAATCTTATTTTTCTGTTTCTCATCCTCCTCGGCGTATTTCTCCGCCTCGTTGACCATGCGATCGATTTCGGCTTGGGACAAACGCCCTTTGTCGTTTTTGATGGTGATATTCTTGGCATTGCCCGAACTCATTTCCTTAGCAGATACATTGAGAATACCATTGGCATCCAAATCGAAAGTGACTTCAATCTGTGGTACACCTCTTGGAGCTGGAGGAATGCCAGACAAATCAAATGTTCCCAATCTGTTGTTGTCTCTGGTCATCACACGTTCTCCCTCGAATACTTGAATGGTGACTCCAGATTGGTTGTCCGAATAGGTGGAGAATGTCTGGGTTTGTTTGCATGGAATGCGCGAGTTGCGTTCGATGATCTTGGCCATTACACCGCCTGCTGTTTCAATACCAAGGGAGAGGGGCGCCACATCGACCAGAAGCACATCTTGGATGACACTGCTCTTGTCGCCACTGAGTATGGCTGCTTGAATTGCGGCACCATAGGCTACAGCTTCATCGGGATTAATGGACAAATTCAAACTCTTGCCGCAGAAGAATTGTTGAAGAAGATTTTGAACTTTGGGAATTCTGGTGGAACCACCAACCAAGACGATATCATGAATGTCGCTCTTGTCCATTTTGGCATCGTTGAGTGCCTTCTCCACGGGCTGCAATGTTTGACGGAAGAGATCGGCACACAATTCTTCGAAACGAGCACGACTGATTTTGGTGTAGAAATCTTGTCCCTCAAACAATGCATCAATTTCAATGGTGGCCTCAGAGCTCGATGACAATGTGCGTTTGGCTCTCTCTGCAGCAGTTCTTAGGCGGCGTAAAGCTCTGGGGTTGGAGCGAAGATCTTTCTTATATTTGCGTTTGAACTCCTCTGCCAAATGGGTGACGAGGCGGTTGTCGAAGTCTTCACCACCCAAATGAGTGTCACCGGCAGTTGCTCTTACTTCGAAGAGAGAACCTTCGTCGATGGTCAAGATGGAGACATCAAAGGTACCACCACCCAAATCAAAGATCAGCACATTGCGTTCACCTTTCAAATTTTTGTCCAGACCATAGGCCAGGGCGGCGGCTGTGGGTTCGTTGATGATTCTCAGAACATTTAAACCAGCAATGTGACCAGCATCCTTTGTAGCCTGACGCTGTGAATCGTTGAAGTAGGCTGGTACTGTTATAACGGCATCACTGACACTCTGGCCCAAGTAGGCTTCGGCTGTTTCTTTCATCTTTGTGAGAACCATTGAACTGATTTCTTCGGGGGCAAAACGTTTCTGTTCTCCCTTGAATTCCACACAAATCTTGGGCTTACCGCAGTCGCTGACCACCTTGAAGGGCCAATGTTTGATATCCTCCATGATTTTAGGATCATCGTATTTGCGACCAATCAACCGCTTGGCATCGAAGACTGTGTTCTTGGGATTCATGGCCACTTGGTTCTTGGCGGCATCGCCAATAAGGCGCTCTGTCTCCGAGAAGGCCACATAGCTGGGTGTTGTGCGATTACCTTGGTCATTGGCGATAATTTCCACTTTGCCATGTTGAAAGACACCAACGCAGGAGTAGGTTGTGCCCAAATCAATACCAATTGCTACCATTTTGCTTGCTTTCAAACTGAACTATACTCGATGGAAAGTTGTAATTATTCTATGCAGTACTTGATGTTTTCAAAAAATCTCGTCTTTCTGTAGATGTTTTCTTGTTGTTGTTTTTTTCTGATTGCAATATTTTTACTTTTATAAATTTTCAAAATTTGCTTTTATTCGTCGTTGTTTTGTTTATATGAGCTTTTTGGCTCTTTCGCTTGTTTGTTATGTTAACGCTTTGAATGTTTTTTCAATACTAATACCGAAGAGAGCCGTGTGACTGCTATTTATACTAAATCACACACTATAACGAATCTTCGAGATACTTTTTCGAGAAGAGTAGTGAAATTTCTAGATACAATGAAAGTGTGTGTGCGCCGCTTTCAAGGGATACAAAATTATTTCACAAGGTAGTTTATTTGTTAAAGAGAAATATGGGCATTTTCAGAATCTGTTGCATTGGTATTGATGAGTGCGTCTGTTTGGCTATGTAAGAGAGTGAGAAAGAGAGGAGTACAATCTAACAATGCTCTCGCTGCATGGTATTATTGAGGACGCTATTATTTTGCTGTATTAAGAGTTCCAAATTACTTAGAGTAAAAAAATGCGTTGAAATGCAATGCCATGCCGCTTTTGGCAATATAATCAAAGAACAGTTCTCCCTACCGCGGTTCGGTTTCATTTTAATAAAATGGCCATAGAAGTTTAATTCTGTTGAATTCGTGTCTAGAAATGCCCACATAACCTATATGGTTCAAATTGAACGGAATAGAAAACCAAACAAAAACATCTCAATAAACTACCACAAAAAATGAACGAGATGCACGAGGTTGTGCGTAAAATAGAAGAATCCTTCAATGCCAAAACTTACACCCTGGCGGTATGCATTGACATCGAGGGGGCTTTTAACAATTTGTGGACCGACACACTTATCCAATCCTAAGACCAGTGGACCCGGTCCTTAGAGACTGGATAAACCATATGCTAAGGAACAGGTGGATAAATTGTGTGTCCCATGGCATAAAGATTAGGGAGAAAGTGTCACAAGGCACGCCACAGGGGAGCATTTTATCGCCACTCCTATGGGTGACCACCATAAATGACCTATTACGGATACTGACTGAGGAGGGATTTGAAACCGTCTTCTACGCAGACGATGTTATAATACTTCTAAGGGGTAAAGATCCGAACGAGCTATACAGAAGGGCCGAAAGGGTCTTGCATATGGCATATGACTGGGCTAGCCCCAGAGGTCTCAATGTTAATCCAAAGAAGACTGGAATATGCCTGTTCAAAAAGGAAGACGAAGGTGGGCCAATTTCACGCACCACGTTTCCTCAATAAGACGATTTCGATATCTGACAAGGTCAAATACTTAGGTGTGATCTTGGACAGGAACGGCTCAAAGATGTTGGGTACTATGTAGACGTGCCGTAGACTCGAACCGATCGGATACCTGAGATGAACCTTGAAGTCGAGTGTAAGGCATTGCTGCCATCGGCACAGTCTTGGATTGACGGGGCCCTAGTATTGCCATCTGGAAGATCATGTTACACGGATGGATCATAGCTAGAGGCCTGGAGGTCTTCATTGAGAACCCAGGAACTGAGGGTTCTCAATGAAGGCAAACAATTGTTTCGTCTCCAAAAAGAACATTTGACCTTAAGGTTTCAATTAAACGTGTTATACTGTAAATAGGATCTAACGTAGATGCATTTTAAATGCAATTTTAAAATATGTGTTGACTCTAGTAGGAGATATAAGGACTAAAATATTTGCATTTCTAACGAAGTTCTCAAAATGCAAAGGTTTCCTACTGGGTTCATTTTCATGAGTATTCACTATGTGATTGTGTGTAGGAGAGAAAGGGAGCGAAGAGTAGAAATGCAGAATGCTCTCGCAACGACTCTGTGGTACATAAAAGAATTGAGAAACTGAATATGTATGCGTTCTTGGACTATGCCATAGCGGCTATGACCACTGAAAGGTTTTTTCTCTCTTACTCTCTATTCCTATTTTGTTTTGAAAGTCCTTAACGTTGTAACAACGTAAAAACAATGTTTACACATCAAAGTAGCAAAAAAAACATTTTGATAACAACAAATGTTAATATAAACTTGCATGAATTTTATATTTGTAAATTCAAATTTTTTTATACAAATTACTTAGTAGCACGAATTTTATAATAGACAACCAAGACATTTGTAACAAAATCCAATTCTAAAAAGTCTCTGCCTATGACAAACAAATTTTGATAACCAGAAAAATCTTTGAAATTTCATATTAAATTCGCATATTGGGAGAATTTTTGTAGCAGTCAAGTTTAGAAAAGTTACATTTGGAAGACTTTTTTGTGGCAGTTTAATGAGATTTTTTGTTTGGTTTTCCAATACCGTTCAATTTGAACCAACCCTACATTTGAGAGGAAATTTCCAGAAACGAATTTAACAGAGTTAAACTACTATGGCCATGCTATTAAAATGAAAGCGGACAGTGGAAGAGAGAACTCTACATTGTTCTTTGATGATTATATTGCCAAAAGCGGCATGGCATTGCATTTCAACGCAATTTTTATACCCTCCACCATAGGATGGGGGTATACTAATTTCGTCATTCTGTTTGTAACACCTCGAAATATGCGTCTAAGACCCCATAAAGTATATATATTCTTGATCGTCATGTCATTTTAAGTCGATATAGCCATGTCCGTCCGTCCGTCTGTCTGTCAACAGCATGCTAACTTTCCAAGGAGTAAAGCTAGCCACTTGAAATTTTGCACAAATACTTTTTATTAGTGTAGGTCGGTTGGTATTGTAAATGGGTCAAATCGGTCTATGTTTTGATATAGCTGCCAAATAAACTGATCTTGGGTCTTGACTTCTTGAGCATCTAGAGGGCGCAATTCTCGTCCGATTTAACTGAAATTTTTGCACGTCGTGTTTTGGTATCACTTTCAACAACTGTGCTAAGTATGATTCAAATCGGTCCATAACGTGATATAGCTGCCATATAAACCGATCTTGGATCTTGACTTCTTGAGCCAACAGAGCGCGCAATTCTCATCTGATTTGGCTGAACTTTTGCACGAGGTGTTTTGTTATGACTTCCAATAACAGCTAAGTATGGCGTAAATCGGTATAGAACCTGATATAGCTGCCATATAAACCGATCTGGGATCTTGACTTCTTGAACCTCTAGAGGGCGCAATTCTCCTCCGATTTGGCAGAAATTTTGTATAACGGCTTCTCTCATGACCTTCGACATACGTGTCTAATATAGTCTGAATCGATCAATAGCTTGATACAGCTCCCATATAAACCTATATCCCGATTTTGCTTCTTGAGCCCCTACAAGGTGCAATTCTTATCCGAATGTACTGAAATATTACACAATGACTTGTACAATGTTCAGCACTCATTTATGGTCCGAATCGGGCTATAACTTGATATAGCTCCAATAGCATAACAGTTCTTATTTAATATTCTTTGTTTGCCTAAAAAGAGATACCGCGCATAGAACTTGACAAATGCGATCAATGGTGGAGGGTATATAAGATTCGGCCCGGCCGAACTTAGCATGCTCTTACTTGTTTACTCTAAGTCATATGGAACTCTTAATACAGCAAAATAATAGGGTCCTCAATAATACCATGCAGCGAGAGCATTGTTAGATTGTACTCCTCTCTTTCTCACTCTCTTACATAGTCAAACAGACGCACTCATCAATACCAATGCAACAGATTCTGAAAATGCCCATATTTCTCTTCAAAAATAAACTACATTGTGAGATAATTTTGTATCCCATGAAAGCGGCGCACACACACTCTCACTGTATCTAGAAATTTCACTACTCTTCTCGAAAAAGTATCTCGAAGATTCGTTATAGTGTGTGATTTAGTATAAATAGCAGTCACACGGCTCTCTTCGGCATTAGTATTGAAAAAACATTCAAAGCGTTAACATAGCAAACAAGTGAAAGAGCCAAAAAGCTCATATAAACAAAACAACGACGAATAAAAGCAAATTTTGAAAATTTATAAAAGTAAAAATATTGCAATCAGAAAAAAACAACAAGAAGAAAACATCTACAGAAAGAGGAGATTTTTTGAAAACATCAAGTACTGCATAGAATAATTACAACTTTCCATCGAGTATAGTTCAGTTTGAAAAGCAAGCAAAATGGTAGCAATTGGTATTGATTTGGGCACAACCTACTCCTGCGTTGGTGTCTTTCAACATGGCAAAGTGGAAATTATCGCCAATGACCAAGGTAATCGCACAACACCCAGCTATGTGGCCTTCTCGGAGACAGAGCGCCTCATTGGCGATGCCGCCAAGAACCAAGTGGCCATGAATCCCAAGAACACAGTCTTCGATGCCAAGCGTCTAATTGGTCGCAAATACGATGATCCCAAAATCATGGAGGATATCAAACATTGGCCCTTCAAGGTGGTTAGCGACTGTGGTAAGCCCAAGATTTGTGTGGAATTCAAGGGAGAACAGAAACGTTTTGCCCCCGAAGAAATCAGTTCAATGGTTCTCACAAAGATGAAAGAAACAGCCGAAGCCTACTTGGGCCAGAGTGTCAGTGATGCCGTTATAACAGTACCAGCCTACTTCAACGATTCCCAGCGTCAGGCTACAAAGGATGCTGGTCACATTGCTGGTTTAAATGTTCTGAGAATCATCAACGAACCCACAGCCGCCGCCCTGGCCTATGGTCTGGACAAAAATTTGAAAGGTGAACGCAATGTGCTGATCTTTGATTTGGGTGGTGGTACCTTTGATGTCTCCATCTTGACCATCGACGAAGGTTCTCTCTTCGAAGTAAGAGCAACTGCCGGTGACACTCATTTGGGTGGTGAAGACTTCGACAACCGCCTCGTCACCCATTTGGCAGAGGAGTTCAAACGCAAATATAAGAAAGATCTTCGCTCCAACCCCAGAGCTTTACGCCGCCTAAGAACTGCTGCAGAGAGAGCCAAACGCACATTGTCATCGAGCTCTGAGGCCACCATTGAAATTGATGCATTGTTTGAGGGACAAGATTTCTACACCAAAATCAGTCGTGCTCGTTTCGAAGAATTGTGTGCCGATCTCTTCCGTCAAACATTGCAGCCCGTGGAGAAGGCACTCAACGATGCCAAAATGGACAAGAGCGACATTCATGATATCGTCTTGGTTGGTGGTTCCACCAGAATTCCCAAAGTTCAAAATCTTCTTCAACAATTCTTCTGCGGCAAGAGTTTGAATTTGTCCATTAATCCCGATGAAGCTGTAGCCTATGGTGCCGCAATTCAAGCAGCCATACTCAGTGGCGACAAGAGCAGTGTCATCCAAGATGTGCTTCTGGTCGATGTGGCGCCCCTCTCCCTTGGTATTGAAACAGCAGGCGGTGTAATGGCCAAGATCATCGAACGCAACTCGCGCATTCCATGCAAACAAACCCAGACATTCTCCACCTATTCGGACAACCAATCTGGAGTCACCATTCAAGTATTCGAGGGAGAACGTGTGATGACCAGAGACAACAACAGATTGGGAACATTTGATTTGTCCGGCATTCCTCCAGCTCCAAGAGGTGTTCCACAGATTGAAGTCACTTTCGATTTGGATGCCAATGGTATTCTCAATGTATCAGCCAAGGAAATGAGTTCAGGCAATGCCAAGAATATCACCATCAAAAACGACAAAGGGCGTTTATCCCAAGCCGAAATCGATCGCATGGTCAACGAGGCGGAGAAGTACGCCGAGGAGGATGAGAAACAGAAAAATAAGATTGCAGCCCGCAATAATCTGGAGAGTTATGTGTTTGGCGTGAAGCAGGCATTAGACCAAGCAGGCGACAAGATTTCACCACAAGAAAAGAGTGAAGCATTGCGAGCTTGCGAAGATACAATCAAATGGCTGGATGCCAACTCATTGGCTGAAAAGGAGGAGTACGAGGATAAAATGAAGAGCCTGACGCAATTGTGCACACCACTGATGACTAAGTTGCATAACGGTGGAGGAGCTGGAGCGTCATGTGGTCAACAGGCTGGAGGATTTGGAGCTGGTCGATCGGGACCCACTGTCGAAGAAGTTGATTAAATCATAAATGTATGGAGAGAAGACCTCATTAGATCTAAGAAATGCAGTATTAGTTAAGTCATGATCATTGTAAAAAGTTCCCATTCAACCACTGTTGTTCGATGATAAGTTTTGTTATGCGATTTTATTTTAAGTAGAATAACAAATTGAAGAAATGAAGATGGATGAAAATGTTTTCACAATAAAACGTGAATGATGAAGAATTTTATATTGAAACCAAAACTTAGTCTTTTTATTTCGCAATATGGCTTTGAAGGCTTTCAGATTTAGTTGGTTGCCTTAAAGATACAATTTGTTAAAGGACTAGATGCGGTTTTTTAACATTTATTCTTGGAAATGGCTCTTGGGTTGAAGAAATCTTGAAAACAAAGTTAAAAGGTTTTGAGGTTCGCTTGGTTGTTAAATGTTCGTTAAAGGACGAGGTGCTCCTTATTTACATTTATTCTTGGAAATGGAAAAAGATTTTGGGTATCTATTGGTTGACAAAATCTCGAAGAAAAGTTAAAAGATTTTCAGGTTCGCTTGGTTTTCTTGTTGAAACAAATCTTATACAGTTGTGTTCTAGGCATCACTTTACCTCTAACCCCTTGAAACAATGAATGAAGTGTTATAATGTAATACGATTTTGTCAGTAGATTTTATTAAATAAAACCAAAGAAGTTTTTCACCACAGGGAAATAATTTTGGCATATTGTTTACGTGATAATAAATAACAATTTGGAGGAAAGAGTGACTCCTAGAACAAACCCGATGAATTTCGTCATTTATGCATAAAAATTGAAAAGATAATTCTCCTTATTCCGGTTGGCGATTGCGTAGCGTGTTGATTATTGTAGACGAAAGTTCGTTTAAATTTTTGGTATCTCCTAAGTCGAATTCGACTGTCAAATTGACGAAAACGATCGATATAAAAGTTAATTGCATTCTAAACTATTGGGTTGCCCAAAAAGTAATTGCGGATTTTTCATATAGTCGGCGTTGACAAAATTTTTCACAGCTTGTGTCTCTGTAATTGCATTCTTTCTTCTGTCAGTTATCAGCTGTTACTTTTAGCTTGCTTTAGAAAAAAAATGTAAAAAAAAAGTATATATGATTAAAGTTCATTCTAAGATTTATTAAAAATGCATTTACTTTCTTTTAAAAAATCCGTAATTACTATTTGGGCAACCCAATACATCGCGCCTGTTTAACGAAAGAGAATGGAAACACTTTTATGTGTTTTTTATTTTATTTACCACAATATTTTCCTATTATTAAAATGTCGAAGGCGAATAAGTTACAGAATTCCATGAAATGTGAAATTTGCCTTCGACTACGACTGTTATTGATTTTAGCCTTCAACAACGGGAATAAAGGTGAATAGGTGGCTCATGATTTGAAACATGTAAAAGTTTGCTGAGTTTGCTTAGTGGATGGGCATGTTTGCACCTTATATACATATCAAATTTCTTCCAAATCAGGCAAATATTCATGCATTTAGTGGCCATAGAAGACTAATCGGGAGCTCGGTTTATACGAGAGCTATATGACGATGTAGATCGATTTGGACAATACTTATCATGGATGTTGGAAGTCCTAATAAACTACTAGGTGCAAAATTTCAGTCAAATCAGATAACAATTCAAAGATTCAAATGGAATATCTGAATTTGAATTGAAATATTCTGAATATCAAACGGAATATCTGAATAACAATTGACATATTCTGAACTTCGAATAGAATTTCTGAATTTCAAATAAAATATCTGAATTTCAAATGGAATTTCTGAATTTCAATTGGTATATTCTGAAGTACACTTGAAAATGGTGTAGATTAGTAAACCTCACCCCAATTTTAATCAATTTTTCGACTTTAAATAAATAAATAAAAAGAAGTCATGTCTTAAAATTATGGCGATAGTGAATAAAGGGATGTATTGTTGAAAATGTTTTTAGTGGATTAAAATTACGACATGTTTTTCATTTATATTCCATTAAATTCTGTATTTTCATTCATTGATAGTAAGCGTTTTGTCATCTTTCGGGCCGAATATCGATCTTTTATATTCCATTAAATTCTGTATTTTCCCTCATTGATCCAAAGCGTTTTGTCATCTTTCGGGCCGAATATCGATTTTATGGTCACAAAATTTTGCATCTTTGCTGGCAGAAGGTGTCAAAGTCTGGCGAGTAGGGTGGCATGGTAAAATATTCCATGCGATTGGTTATTGATAGGTATGACCGAAGATCCCATTCTAATTGGAAACGTTTTGGCAAGTCATCAGACTTCTACAAGGTCTTGTTGTTGTTGTTGTTGTAGCAGTGTGTTTCACACTGAAGCGGCAGCCCTTGCCCATGAAGGATGTTATAGAGTCAATCCGGAACGTACAACTGGTTGCCATGGGATTGTTAAAGTCTGGTATTGTCCTGGTGGAACAATATTTTATTTTCTATTGATCAATTCTGACCTCTACTGTACAAGGGCATCTTCAAATTTGTGTAGCTGAAGATGAATAAATGTTTAAAATTCACCTGTCCTGGAGGCAGATATATTCAAGGAAATTGTAGATCCAACAGCTTATGCGACTAGGAACATACTTATACATTCCAGCTGAACGGAAATCTGTGAGTATGCCTCTAGCAACATGAAAGCTAAATCCGAAGGATGAAGCTGGAAGGGCAACAAATGTCAGATGGTCACAAAGTGCGGATTATGTGGTCCAATTTAGACTAGATAGATGTGGAGATATCGATTCTCGTCAGGCTCCATAAGTGAGCATGCTTGTTCCAGGCCATAGGAACGTTCGCCGAGGTTACGTTTGGGCATTGGTTATTTAAAAGCGTCATTAACTCGCCTTGTCATATCGAGTTATCATAGGCTAGAACCGGCCTTCCATAACTCTATTCATTCGATAACGCTCATTGTCGGCGACTGAAGATGCAGCTACATCATAAGGCCAAAACTTGCTTTGAAAAATGAAACTCTGCAAACAAATATAGACAAGCGTAGCGCAAAAGCTAAAAATTTTTTAATTTTGACGCCTAAAAACACTGCTTCACGAACGGCAACACAGAATGAGGCTCGATATCAGTCATCAAGGTTGAAAATTCTGTAACTTTTCCGCACTGCTTTTGTTGGATTGGTTTCCAGAGTTGCACTTTTCAACGCAACGCTCCTCAACGCTCATTCTGCTTTGACCTTTATACGGAGCATTCCACAATATTGGATTTTCGGATGGGGTATTCTAATCTAGTCATTCAGTTTACAACGCCGCGACATATTGATGTGTGCCTCCATACAGATATATTTCTGAACGTATGTAGCTGTCCGGTTGAGATTTTGCACAGATGATGCCCATGAACATTCCACTTCATATTGTTGTAAATCATTGGGATATGATTAGGTTAGGTGAATGCAAATTGCAAATTTTGCGCATGAACATTCCACTAAGGAACAGGGGCAAACTTCTCACATATCAATGAGTGCAGTCCGATTCAAGTTTAAGCTCAATGATAAGGAGCCTCCTTTTTATAGCTGAGTCCGAACGGCGTGCCGCAGTGCGACACCTCTATGGAGAGAAGTTTTACATGGCGTAGTACCAAACAAATGTTGCCAGCAATAGGAGGGGAAAACCACAGATGAACATTTTTTCTGATGGTCTCGTCAAGATTTGAACCCAGGCGTTCAGCGTCATAGCATGTCCGTCTATAACCTCCGCGCTACGGTGGCCTCCGGTCAGATTTGGTACGGTTGAAAAAAGGGGTGTGGATATTGATGCGCCCCATGCCAAACATGAAACAAACAAGTAATCTCGAAATATATGTAGTTCAGTCTCTAATTGTTCTCCATTCCACGCCCTTAAGTAGGTTCCAGTCTATATAAAACAACCTCAGGTTCTTATAGGACTGCCTTAAGTCTTGAAAAGACCACCGTAGGTCTTTATAAGACCACCTTAGGTATTTGTAAGACCAACTCAGTTTATTATCTGACCACCAAAGGTGTTTAAAAGACCACCTAACGTCTTTATAAGACCACCTTAGGTCTTTATAAGATAACCTTAGGTTTTTATAAGACCAACTTAGATCTTTATTAGACCACCTTTAGATCTTTAGATCTTTATAAGATCGCCTTAGGTCTTTATAAGACCATCTTAGGTCTTTGTAAGACCACCTTAGGTCTCTATAGGACCACCTTAGGTCTTTATAATATCAACTTTGTGCCACTATCCTGTGTCCGTTAGCCGCGAAAGCCATCAATAGGAATTGTTCAACGTCATCATCTCCCCACATGCCCTACGAGTACTATCATTTGCCGGACCTATTATATTGGGTTGCCCAAAAAGTAATTGCGGATTTTTCATATAGTCGGCGTTGACAAATTTTTTCAACGGCTTGTGACTCTGTAGTTGCATTCTTTCTTCTGTCAGTTATCACCTGTTACTTTTAGCTTGCTTTAGAAAAAACGTGTAAAAAAAGTATATTTGATTAAAGTTCATTCTAAGTTTTATTAAAAATGCATTCACTTTCTTTTAAAAAATCCGCAATTACTTTTTGGGCAACCCAATATCTATCTCTTTCTTTCTTCCTTTCAGTAATAGCCTCGTTTTCTCAGAGTTGTAGAAGCGTTTCAAATGAAATTTTAAATATGTCAACTTAAATTGGTGCTTCAAAATAGGATTTTTTTTAAATGTAGGAAAACCCCTGGATTGCCCCGAAACCGCCATTTGAGTTTATGCTTTGTTTTAGACTTATGCAAAAAATTTTGAACCACATTATATGTGCGGCCACCACAGCCAATTTAAAAACAAATTATAAGATATCTCCATTTGATTTTTCTTACAAATTCTTGAATTTGAATGATCGTTTTGAGAAAATCGTAAATTTCCCTTTTTTAAATATTAAAAATTTTTTATCACCATCCAAATTATGAAACAAAATGAAAATCAAACCACAAGTGCTTTCAAAAATGTCAGAATACGAATCCCGTCTTTGCGATAATTAAAAAAAACAGAAGTGATATTCGACGTCACGTTAAGACGTGCTGCAGTGCGGCATATCTTTGCAGAAAAGTTTTTGTTATACGTGGTGCAGGGTATACAGGATTCGGCACACCCGAACTAAAAGCACTTTTAGTAGTTTCAATTAATATGAACTGAATGACGTCGATATTTGAATTTAATGATTTGAAGATAAAACCATGAAATAAATCTTTCAATATCCGCTAAAAATGTATGCAATTCAATATATAAACTTCTATAACAAATTTGTTCGTTGGCTACAAAATTAAAGTTGGGTTGCAATCCATAATCCACCCATTTTTTTTTCTTTGGTTTTCTCCCCTGGCAACGCAATGTAAGCCTTGCTGTTTGCATGAATACATTTGCAAATTCATTCCTAATTCCATAAAAGATCTCATGAACCAAGCAAACCTAATTGGAATCCATTGAAATCATGTTGGTCATAGTGAAATAAAAACACTTCGATATTTGGTATCAAAATTAAAATCTTCATCATTCACGTTTTATTGGGAAAACATTTTCATCCATCTTCATTTCTTCAATTTGTTATTCTACTTAAAATAAAATCGCATAACTAAACTTATCCTCGAACAACAGTGTTGGAATGGGAACTTTTTACAATGATCATGACTTAACTAATGCTGCATTTCTTAGATCTAATGAGGTCTTCTTTGCAAACATTTGTGATTTAATCAACTTCTTCGACAGTGGGTCCTGATCGACCAGCTCCAAATCCGCCTGCCTGCTGACCACATGACGCTCCGGCTCCACCACCGTTATGCAACTTAGTCATCAGTGGTGTGCACAATTGCGTCAGACTCTTCATTTTATCCTCGTACTCCTCCTTCTCAGCCAATGAATTAGCATCCAGCCATTTGATTGTATCTTCGCAAGCTCGCAATGCTTCACTCTTTTCTTGTGATGAAATCTTGTCGCCTGCTTGGTCTAAGGCCTGCTTAACGCCAAACACATAACTCTCCAGATTATTGCGGGCTGCAATCTTATTTTTCTGTTTCTCATCCTCCTCGGCGTATTTCTCCGCCTCGTTGACCATGCGATCGATTTCGGCTTGGGACAAACGCCCTTTGTCGTTTTTGATGGTGATATTCTTGGCATTGCCCGAACTCATTTCCTTAGCAGATACATTGAGAATACCATTGGCATCCAAATCGAAAGTGACTTCAATCTGTGGTACACCTCTTGGAGCTGGAGGAATGCCAGACAAATCAAATGTTCCCAATCTGTTGTTGTCTCTGGTCATCACACGTTCTCCCTCGAATACTTGAATGGTGACTCCAGATTGGTTGTCCGAATAGGTGGAGAATGTCTGGGTTTGTTTGCATGGAATGCGCGAGTTGCGTTCGATGATCTTGGCCATTACACCGCCTGCTGTTTCAATACCAAGGGAGAGGGGCGCCACATCAACCAGAAGCACATCTTGGATGACACTGCTCTTGTCGCCACTGAGTATGGCTGCTTGGATTGCGGCACCATAGGCTACAGCTTCATCGGGGTTAATGGACAAATTCAGGCTCTTGCCGCAGAAGAATTGTTGAAGAAGATTTTGAACTTTGGGAATTCTGGTGGAACCACCAACCAAGACGATATCATGAATGTCGCTCTTATCCATTTTGGCATCGTTGAGTGCCTTCTCCACGGGTTGCAATGTTTGACGGAAGAGATCGGCACACAGTTCTTCGAAACGAGCACGACTGATTTTGGTGTAGAAATCTTGTCCCTCAAACAAGGCATCGATTTCAATGGTGGCCTCAGAGCTCGATGACAATGTGCGTTTGGCTCTCTCTGCAGCAGTTCTTAGGCGGCGTAAAGCTCTGGGGTTGGAACGAAGATCTTTCTTATATTTGCGTTTGAACTCCTCTGCCAAATGGGTGACGAGACGGTTGTCGAAGTCTTCACCACCCAAATGAGTGTCACCGGCAGTAGCTCTTACTTCGAAGAGAGAACCTTCGTCGATGGTCAAGATGGAGACATCAAAGGTACCACCACCCAAATCAAAGATCAGCACATTGCGTTCACCTTTCAAATTTTTGTCCAAACCATAGGCCAAGGCGGCGGCTGTGGGTTCATTGATGATTCTCAGTACATTTAAACCAGCAATGCGGCCGGCATCCTTTGTAGCCTGACGCTGGGAATCGTTGAAGTAAGCTGGTACTGTTATAACGGCATCACTGACATTCTGGCCCAAGTAGGCTTCAGCTGTTTCTTTCATCTTGGTGAGGACCATTGAACTGATTTCTTCGGGGGCAAAACGTTTCTGTTCTCCCTTGAATTCCACACAAATCTTGGGCTTACCGCAGTCGCTGACCACCTTGAAGGGCCAATGTTTGATGTCCTCCATGATTTTGGGATCATCGTATTTGCGACCAATCAAACGCTTGGCATCGAAGACTGTGTTCTTGGGATTCATGGCCACTTGGTTCTTGGCGGCATCGCCAATGAGGCGCTCTGTCTCCGAGAAGGCCACATAGCTGGGTGTTGTCCGATTACCTTGGTCATTGGCGATAATTTCCACTTTGCCATGTTGAAAGACACCAACGCAGGAGTAGGTTGTGCCCAAATCAATACCAATTGCTACCATTTTGCTTGCTTTTCAACTGAACTGTACTCGATGGAAAGTTTTAATTATTCTAGCAGTACTTGATGTTTTCAAAAAATGTCGTCTTTCTGTAGATGTTTTCTTCTTGTGTCGCTGTTGTTGTTCTTTTTTCTGATTGCAATATTTTTACTTTTATAAATTTTCAAAATTTGCTTTTATTCGTCGTTGTTTTGTTGATATGAGCTTTTTGGCTCTTTCACTTGTTTGTTATGTTAACGCTTTGAATGTTTTTTCAATACTAATGCCGAAGAGAGCCGTGTGACTGCTATTTATACTAAATCACACACCATAACGAATCTTCGAGATACTTTTTCGAGAAGAGTAGTGAAATTTCTAGATGCAGTGAGAGTGTGTGTGCGCCGCTTTCATGGGATACAAAATTATTTCACAAGGTAGTTTATTTTTGAAAGAGAAATATGGGCATTTTTTAAAATTTATTGCATTGGTATTAATGAGTGCGTCTGTTTGACTATGTAAGAGAGTGAGAAAGAGAGGAGTACAATCTAACAATGCTCTCGCTGCATGGTTTTATTGAGGACGCTTTTATTTTGCTGTATTAAGAGTTCCAAATGACATGATTAAAAAATTGCTTTGAAGTGCAATTCCATGCCGCTACTGGCAATATAATCAAAGAATGTGGAGTTCTCCATTCCACTGTTCCTTTTTATATTAATAACATAGCCAGAGTAGTTTAATTCTGTTAAATTCGTATCTAGAAATTTCCCCTCAAATGTAGGCTATGGTTCAAATTGAACGGAATTGAAAAACTGAACAAAAACATCGCATTAAACTACCACAAAAAAAAGTCTTCCAAGGCAGAGACTTTTTGGAATTGTATTTTGTTAAAAATATCTTGGTTGTCTATTATAAAATTCATGCTACTATGTAAATTTAAAAAAAAAAATTGAATTTACTTATATTAACATTTGTTGTTATCAAAATGTTTATTTGCTACTTTGATGTGTGAATATCTCTTTGTAGGCATTTAAACAAATACGAAATTGTTTTTACATTGCTTACACTTGAGACGAAATTTCTAGATACGAATCCAATAGATTCAAACGTTATGGAGCACTATCAAAACAAAATAGGAATAGAGAGAGAGAGAGAGAGAGAGAGAAAAAATCTTGCAGTGCTCATAGCCGCTATGGCACAGGGATGGAAAATACAACATTTTAAATATTACTAAAAAGGAACTTTTTGGACGGAAAGAGTACTTTTTGGTTTGCATAATAGTTTCAAAAATATTTGAGTGCAGAAATCAGAAATCTCTCTGTAAAATTATTAGTGATTAGTTATTGCATTGTTCAAAAACCTCTTATATACAACCCTAACCGAAGACGAGAGGCCCCCATCTTTTGCAAAATATAAATCAACTATAGTTGAACAGATTTATTCGAATTTTTGATTGTACATTGATAGTAACCCAAAAACCAAAATCAGATATTCAAATTTTGAGTCATTTACCTAGGGAAACGCCCCAACCCAAAACCCTACAAACCGGCATGTAGACTAATAGGTACAATATGGGACCTTAATGAATGGAATTCAGCAGAAGAACGCGATTCTCATATAGAAATTGGGTGTAAAATCTCTCCACTTCCAAAGCATTCTAGAGGCTCAGTAAGACATACAAGGCGACTCGTCCATAAGGACTTTTTATCTAAATATGAAATGCTATTACCCCACTAAAATCCTAAACGACCTGCCTATGTCAAATTCAACAGTCGGCCGGACATGATTCAATCGACTAACAAGCGAATATACTTATTTTAAATTAAGAACTACTTGTCAGTAAAAAATTAGAAGCTCGAACACACCCGAATACTTAAAAAAAACTTCTTAGTGCATCAAAAGGTACTAAATCCGTCGCGGGGGTACTACGGTACTCTTCGGGTGGAAAAAGTAATTACTTTTCCATCCCTGCTATGGCATAGTCCAAGAACGCATACATATTCAGTTTCTCAATTCATGTATGTTCCACAGAGTCGTTTTCGAGAACATTCAGTATTTCTACTCTTCGCTGCCTTTCTCTCTTACATACAATCACACATTGAATACTCATGAAAATGAACCCAGTAGGAAACCTTTACATTTTGACAACTTGAAGGCCGTTTCCACTTTTTTCGTTAAAAATGCAAATATTTTAGTCCTGCTAGAGTCAACATAAAATTGCATTTAAAATGCATCTACGTTAGATCCTATTTACAGTATAACAAGTTTAATTGAAAGCTTAAGGTCAAATTTTCTTTATAGAGAAGTATTTACTGTATTTTTCGAGATTTTTCAGCAATAAATAAATTAAATTGAAAATTGGACCATACATGCGCTTCTGGCAACCCGAAAAAAATTTTGCAGGACAGAGGTGACCAAATTTGTCCCACTAATGGACTCCGGACCTTCTGCCTAACACCTCTGCTATAACTATATTAACTTTCGTGAAGAAGTCTTCATCTTTTCAAAAATGCCTAACTTATTTCCACTAATTTTATTCTCAAAGAAATAAATAAATTAAGAAATAAATCCTTTTATTGTTATAGCCAAAAATATTCCTATTTAATAGAAGAGTTTTTAGCGCGAATTGAGAAACTGAATATGTATGTGTTCTTGCACTATGCCATAGCGGCTATGAGCCCTGTAAGGTTTTTTCTATCTCTTACTCTCTATCCTATTTTGTTTTGATAGTGCTCCTTACCGTTGTTTGAATCTACTGGATTCGTATCTAGAAATTTCGTCTCAAATTTAAGCAACGTACGAGGGTTGCCTTTTATACTTCGAGATTAAAGAACACAAAAACAAATATTAACCATCGAAAATCGCTTTATTGTTTTTCAAAATATTCCCCATTAAGATCTATACACTTCTGCATGCGACCAATTGTTGAAGCACTTTTGCCACTCTGATTGAGGTATCTCCATAAAATACAATCTGAACGCATCAACCGCCTGTTCAGGTGTCGAAAAACGTTGAACTCTCATTTTATTTTTTACGTACGAGAATAAAAAGAAGGCATTCGGTGCCAAGTCAGGACTATAAAGCGGATGACTCATCAAATCGATGTTTTGAGTGCTCAAAAATGCAGTTGTTTCGTACATGAGCCTTTTTTCAGCGAATAAACAATTGTGTGGGATTGTGTTTTGTTCGTATACGGGAACAAATTTTTGTTTGACGGTCATATATTCATGCAATATTTGACGGTCATATATTCATGCTGGTCCCACTAATGCTTAAGGTTGTCTCAATCTCATGTAGGTCATGTAGGTAGGTCACATGACGATCTTGCAATGTCAGTTGGCGCACAACATCAATGGTGTTTGGAACAACAATTGATTTTGGACGACTTTTACGAAATTCGTCTTGGAGTGGAGTACCACCTTGGTTGAATTCACCATACCACCGATAAACACTGGTCCTTTATGGAGCTTAATCGCCAAAAATTGAATTTAGTTCTTCGATGAGTTGAGTTAATCCACGCCGAAATTTGAAAAAAAAGTAAGAAAATGTTGACGATTTAATTCCATTTTTTGGGGAGAGATGAATCTTTTAAATTACTGTAAACAACACAAATAGCGCTCGTATGTTAAAACGTTTTGAAATGTCAAGTTTTACGATAGAGCTGTCAGTTAGCAGATTGCAACACAAGGATTGTCCAATCCCGAAATATAAAAGGCTGGTCCAATCCCGAAATATAACCTACAAAGAGATGTTAAATATACAATTTAATAACAACAAATGTTAATATAAGTTTGAAAGAATTTTATATTTAAATTTTGTTTATACAAATTACATAGTAGTACGAGACATTTTTAATAAAATCCAATTCTAGAAAGTCTCTAACTATGCCAAAAAAATTTGATAATCTAAAATATCTTGGATATTCGCATCTTAATCTTAAAATATGCATTTTGGGAGAATTTTTGTGGCAATCAAGTTTAGAAAAGTTGCATTTGGAAGACTTTTTTGTGGTAGTTTAATGAGATGTTTTTGTTTGGCTTCAATTTCCGTTCAACTTGAACCATAGCCTACATTTGACGGGAAATTTCTAGATAGAAATTCAACAAAATTAAACTACTATGGCCATGTTATTAAAATGAAACCGAACAGTGGAAGAGAGAACTCTACATTCTTTGATTATATTGCGGCATGGCATTACACTTCAAAGCAATTTTTTAATCTAAGTCATTTGGAACTCTTAATACAGCAAAATAATAGCGTCCTCAATAATGTCATGCAGCGAGAGCATTGTTAGATTGTAGAGAGAGATCTCTCCCTCTCTCTCTCTTACATAGTCAAACACACACACTCATTAATTCCAATGCAACAGATTCCGAAAAGGCCATATTTCTCTTCAAAAATAAAATACATTGTGAGATAATTTTGTATCCCATGAAAGCGGCGCACACACACTCTCATTGTATCTAGAAATTTTGCTAATGTTCTCGAAGATTCGTTTTGGTGTGTGTTTTAGTATAAATAGCAGTCACACGGCTCTCTTCGGCATTAGTATTGAAAAAACATTCAAAGCGTTAACATAACAAACAAGTGAAAGAGCCAAAAAGCTCATATAAACAAAACAACGACGAATAAAAGCAAATTTTGAAAATTTATAAAAGTAAAAATATTGCAATCAGAAAAAAACAACAAGAAGAAAACATCTACAGAAAGAGGAGATTTTTTGAAAACAACAAGTATTGCATAGAATTATTACAACTTTCCATCGAGTAAAGTTCAGTTTAAAAAGCAAGCAAAATGGTAGCAATTGGTATTGATTTGGGCACCACCTACTCCTGCGTTGGTGTCTTTCAACATGGCAAAGTGGAAATTATCGCCAATGACCAAGGTAATCGCACAACACCCAGCTATGTGGCCTTCTCGGAGACAGAGCGCCTCATTGGCGACGCCGCCAAGAACCAAGTGGCCATGAATCCCAAGAACACAGTCTTCGATGCCAAGCGTCTGATTGGTCGCAAATACGATGATCCCAAAATCATGGAGGATATCAAACATTGGCCCTTCAAGGTGGTCAACGACTGTGGTAAGCCCAAAATATGTGTGGAATTCAAGGGAGAACAGAAACGTTTTGCCCCCGAAGAAATCAGTTCAATGGTCCTCACAAAGATGAAAGAAACAGCCGAAGCCTACTTGGGCCAGAGTGTCAGTGATGCTGTTATAACAGTACCAGCCTACTTCAACGATTCACAGCGTCAGGCTACAAAGGATGCCGGCCGCATTGCTGGTTTAAATGTACTGAGAATCATCAATGAACCCACAGCCGCCGCCTTGGCCTATGGTCTGGACAAAAATTTGAAAGGTGAACGCAATGTGCTGATCTTTGATTTGGGTGGTGGTACCTTTGATGTCTCCATCTTGACCATCGACGAAGGTTCTCTGTTCGAAGTAAGGGCTACTGCCGGCGACACTCATTTGGGTGGTGAAGACTTCGACAACCGCCTCGTCACCCATTTGGCAGAGGAGTTCAAACGCAAATACAAGAAAGATCTTCGTTCCAACCCCAGAGCTTTACGTCGCCTAAGAACTGCTGCGGAGAGAGCCAAACGCACATTGTCATCGAGCTCTGAGGCCACCATTGAAATCGATGCCTTGTTCGAGGGACAAGATTTCTACACCAAAATCAGTCGTGCTCGTTTCGAAGAACTATGTGCCGATCTCTTCCGTCAAACATTACAGCCCGTGGAGAAGGCACTCAACGATGCCAAAATGGACAAGAGCGACATTCATGATATTGTCTTGGTTGGTGGTTCCACCAGAATTCCCAAAGTCCAAAATCTTCTTCAACAATTCTTCTGCGGCAAGAGCCTGAATTTGTCCATTAATCCCGATGAAGCTGTAGCCTATGGTGCCGCAATCCAAGCAGCCATACTCAGTGGCGACAAGAGCAGTGCCATCCAAGATGTGCTTCTGGTCGATGTGGCGCCCCTCTCCCTTGGTATTGAAACAGCAGGCGGTGTAATGGCCAAGATCATCGAACGCAACTCGCGCATTCCATGCAAACAAACCCAGACATTCTCCACCTATTCGGACAACCAATCTGGAGTCACCATTCAAGTATTCGAGGGAGAACGTGTGATGACCAGAGACAACAACAGATTGGGAACATTTGATTTGTCTGGCATTCCTCCAGCTCCAAGAGGTGTTCCACAGATAGAAGTCACTTTCGATTTGGATGCCAATGGTATTCTCAATGTATCTGCTAAGGAAATGAGTTCGGGCAATGCCAAGAATATCACCATCAAAAACGACAAAGGGCGTTTGTCCCAAGCCGAAATCGATCGCATGGTCAACGAGGCGGAGAAATACGCCGAGGAGGATGAGAAACAGAAAAATAAGATTGCAGCCCGCAATAATCTGGAGAGTTATGTGTTTGGCGTTAAGCAGGCCTTAGACCAAGCAGGCGACAAGATTTCATCACAAGAAAAGAGTGAAGCATTGCGAGCTTGCGAAGATACAATCAAATGGCTGGATGCCAACTCATTGGCTGAAAAGGAGGAGTACGAGGATAAAATGAAGAGCTTGACGCAATTGTGCACACCATTGATGACTAAGTTGCATAACGGTGGAGGAGCTGGAGCGTCATGTGGTCAACAGGCTGGAGGATTTGGAGCTGGTCGATCGGGACCCACTGTCGAAGAAGTTGATTAAATAATAAATGTATGGAGAGAAGACCTCATTAGATCTAAGAAATGCAGTATTAGTTAAGTCATGATCATTGTAAAAAGTTCCCATTCCACCACTGTTGTTCGAGGATAAGTTTAGTTACGCAATTCTAGTTTAAGTAGAATAACAAATTGAAGAAATGAAGATGGATGAAAATGTTTCCGTAATAAAATACGAATGATGGAGAATTTTATATTGATACCAAAGAAATTTCAGTTTTTTATTTTTCTTTTATGTTGCGATGTGGGGCAAAAGGACAGGCTGAATATTTTTGCGGGTGTGCTATTTCGCTTACTTACTTAATAAGGTGGCCAAAATAAAATCTATTGGGTCTGTTCTTGACATTACTTTCGCTAGAAACAATTTTAAAATAAATATCTAAAGTGAACAACTTTTTTGGTTTAATTTTGTATCTTATGATGGAAAATTGGAATATTTGTTATTACACTTAAGAAGAAAAGTTAAACTAAGAACAGACTCTAAAGTCGTACTAAGAAAATTTATTGTTTAAATGCTCGATGTTTGATTATTTTTTGCGTATGCGAATATAGGTTGGTACTAGCATCAATTGCAAAAAGTACACATTAGTTGAATGATGGTTAAAGATCGTCCTGAAATAATCGAAACAGCTTCCTATTATCACGAGAATGATGTGTGTTCTAGGATTCACTATTCCCTTAAAGACAAATTTTACTTAGGGTTTGTAAAAATATGACCTTTAGTGTGGTGGTTCTACCAAATGTTGACGTTTATAAAGGAGAGTTCCATATTTGTGAATAGATACGCAGACTTTGTAATAGCATTTAACTGCCATCCTAGATCGCGATTTCGTTCGGCACCACACCACAAAATATCTTACATATTTTGTCAAAATTTCAGTTAAGAAATTTGCTATGGAAATGAAATTTTGACAAAATTTCCTATAAAAATGAAATCTTGACAAAATTTTCTAATAAAATGAAATTTTGATAAAATTTTTATAAATGAAAGAAATTTAGACAAAATTTACTTTTGATATGAAATTTTGATAGAATTTCCTTAGAATTGAAATTTTGAAAAAAATTCCTGTAAAAATAAAATCTTGAAAAAAATTTCCTATACAAATGAGAAATCGTTCTTGCGCTTCTTTTGTTTAGTCACAAAATTTTTTCATTATACCCTACACCACCACTGTGGTACAGGGTATTATAGATTTGTGCATTTGTTTGCAACGCTAAGAAGGAGACAAGGTAGAACCATTGATAAGTATACCGATCGGCTTAGAATCACTTCCTGATTCGATTTAGCTTTGTCCGTCTGTCTGTCTGTCCATGTATTCTTGTAATCAAGGTACAGATCGCATTTGTTGTCCGGTTTTCACAAAATTTTGCAAAAGTCTCTTTTTTGTTCTGTCCATGTATTTTTGTAATCAAGGTACAGATCGCATTTGTTGTCCGATTTTCACAAAATTTTGCAAAAGTCTCTTTTTTGTTCCAAGGACGAACGCTATTGATTTTGAAAAAAATCGATCCAGATTTAGATATAGCTCCCATATATATCTTTCATCCGATATGCCCATTTAAAGCTGTAGGAGCCACAATTTTGGTCCGATCTTTACTAAATTTAGCATAATATGTTTCGTGTAACGTCTTAATACGTGTGCAAAATTTCATCTAAATCGGTTCAGATTCAGATATAGCTCCCACATATAACTTTCATCCGATTTGACCTATGAAGGCTGTTTTGGTCCGATCTTTACCAAATTGAAGTACTTTTTGTGAAAATTTTTATCAGAATCGGATCAGATTTATGTATAGCTCCCATATATATTTTTCATCTGATATGGTCTTTTAAGGCTGTAGAAGGCAAAACTTTGGCCCGATCTTTACCAAATTTGGCACGAAGTGTTTTTTTTTTTGACGTCCTAGTATGTGTGCAAAATTTCATCAGAATCGGATCAGATTTATATATAGCTGCCATATATATTTTTCATCCGATATGCCCTTTTAAAGCTGTAGCAGCCACAGTTTTGGTCCCATGCTTACAACATTTTACAGGTGACGTTCGCACTACATGCAAAAAATGTCATCAAAATAGAACCAGATTTAGTAAAGTTCCCATATATATCTTTTGTCGTTTCGACTTTTTTGGTCCGATCTCTACAACAATTGACATGAGATGTTTTAATTGACATCCCAATACGTGTGCAAAATTTCATCAAAATCGAATCAGATTTAGACAAAACTCCCATATGTATCATTTATGCGTTTCGACTTTTAAGGCTGAAGAAGCCACAATTTTCGTACCATCGTAAGAAAATCGTAGAAGGTTCTATTCGGTATTTCAATAGGTATGCAAAGTATACTCTGACTAACTTTGGATGTAAGTGCTATAGATTAAAAGTATTACGTAGACTCGGTGGTGTAGGGTATTATATAGTCGGCTTCGACTTTTGCCTTTCCTTACTGGTTTTGATATTGGATTTTTTCCAGCTTAAACCAATGTGTTTTTGTTTCTATTTCGAATAGAAAAACAAACAAAAAACAAGTAACACATGCTGAGTTCGGCCGGGCCGAATCTTGTATACCCTCCACCATGGTTCGTATTTGTCGAGTTTTTTTTCCCGGTATCTGTTTTAAGACAAACAAAGAATAAAAGAAAAGAATTGATATGCTATTGGAGCTATATCAAGTTATGGTCCGATTCGAACCATAATTGAATTAACCATAGTAGAATTCACCATAGTTAGCACAGCAAATCAGCCAAATCGAATAAGAATTACACCCTTTAGGGGCTCAAAAAGTAAAATCGGGAGATCGGTCTATAGGGAAGCTGTATCAGGCTATAGACCGATTCAGACCATATTTGACACGTCTGTTAAAGGTCATGAGAGAAGTCGTTGTACAAAATTCAGCCAAATCAGATAATAAGATGTCAAGATTCCAGATCGGTTTTTATGGCAGCTATATCAGTAAAGGGTCGTTTTGAACGACATATGGCACAGTTGTTGGAAGTCATAGCAAATCACGTCATGCAAAATTTCAGCCAAAAGGGTTAGGAATTGCGCCCTCTAGAGGCTCAAGAAGTCAAGACCCCAGATCGGTTTATATGACAGCTATATCAGGTTATAGACTGATTTCAATCATACTTAGCACAGTTGTGGGAAATCATAACAAAACAACTCGTGCAAAATTTCAGCCAAATCAAATAAGAATTGCGCCCTCTAGTGGCTCAAGAAATCAAGATCCAAGATCGGTTTATATGGCAGCTATATAAAAATATGGACCATATATGGCCCATTTACAATACCAACCAACCTACACTAATAAAAAGTATTTGTGCAAAATTTCAAAGGCCTAGCTTTACTCTTTGAAAATTTGCATGCTTTCGACAGACAGACGGGCGGACGGACATAGCTAGATCGACTTAAAATATCATGACGATCAAGAATATATATACCTAATGGGGTCTTAGACGAATATTTCGAGGAGTTACAAACAGAATGATGAAATTAGTATACCCGCCTCATATGGTGGAGGGTAAAAAAACAAAAACTCTTTAAAGAGTCTCGACAAATGTAGTGTGCATGAATATATTGGGCGGGCTACAATGATTGCCATTTCGACCTTACCAGGGACCTCATCAGATTTCTATGCCACTAAAAGATTTCATGCTTCTACCAACACATTAATTAGTGAGCAGTGAAATGGTTGAAGCATGCTTTTGGAATGAAATGTTGGTTGCTGTTAATCACCCTTTTTCTTATAGCGCAGTAAGTAAAAGATAAAATCCAATAGCTAACATCTACTCAAAATCAGTAAGGAAAGGCTAAAATCGGGCGCAGCCGACTATATAATACCCTATACCACCAAGTCTAGCTACTACTTTTAAGAAATGGAACCTATGTCTAAATCTTGTCAGACTTTAGTTTTGTATACCCACTGAAATATGGAATAGAATAGCAAGATGTCTTTACAATAGCACTCAAATTGTGGCTACCGTAGTTTTAACGCCAAATATCTGATAAAAAATATATTTGGGAGCTACATTTAAATCTAGGCACTCCGGTAGCCGAGTTGTTCATATTGCCAGAGCGGGGGTCGAGCGGTTCGATTCCCACCAAAGGTTTTGGTCTGTTGCTACTGTGGTATCACAATGGACTTAAAATTGTCTTAGCGAGTCTGTAAAGGTCTGCCACTTTTACCTAACCTAACCTATTGGGTTGCCCAAAAAGTAATTGCGGATTTTTTTAAAAGAAAGTAAATGCATTTTTAATAAAACTTGAACTTATGAATGAACTTTAATCAAATATACTTTTTTACACTTTTTTTCTAAAGCAAGCTAAAAGTAACAGCTGATAACTGACAGAAGAAAGAATGCAATTACAGAGTCACAAGCTGTGAAAAAATTTGTCAATGCCGACTATATGAAAAATCCGCAATTACTTTTTGGGCAACCCAATACATATAAATCCGGGCTGATTTTGATGACAATTTGCACATATATTGGGACGTCCAACAAAGCACAAAGGAGGCCACCGTAGCGCAGAGGTTAGCATGTCCGCCTATGACGCTAAACGCCTGGGTTCGAATCCTGACGAGAACATCAGAAAAAATTTTCAGCGGTGGTTTTCCCCTCCTAATGCTGGCAACATTCGTGAGGTACAATGCCATGTAAAACTTCTCTCCAAAGAGGTGTCGCACTGCGGCACGCCGTTCGGACTCGGCTTTAAAAAGGAGGCCCCTTATTATTGAGCTTAAAACTTGAATCGGACTGCACTCATTGATATGTGAGAAGTTTGCCCCTGTTCCTTAGTGGAATGTTCATGGGCAAAATTTGCAATTTGCATTTTCCTACAAAGCACCTCGTGCCAAATTCGGTTGAAAGGCCTTATCGGATGAAAGATATATATGGGAGCTACATCTAAATCTGAACCAATTTTAATGAAAATTTGCACACATAATGGGAAGATATAAAAAGGATCGAGCCGAAATTGTAGCTTCTGCAACTTTAAAAGGGCATATTGGATGAAAGATATATATAGGAGCTACATCTAAATCTGATCGGATTCCGATAAAAATTTTCACTCATAATGGAACGTTATAAAAAGGACTTCTTGCCAAATTTGGTAAAGATCGAACAAAAATTGTGGCCTCTTTAAAATTTTAAAAGGACATATCGGATGAAAGGTATATATGGTAGCTATATCTAAATCTGGACCGATTTTTTTGAAGATCATTAGCGTTCGTCTTTGGACTAACAAAGTGACTTGTGCAATATTTTATGAAAATCGGACAACAAATGCGACCTGTACCTTGATTACAAGAATACATTGTCATACAGACAGACGGACAGAAATCGAATCAGAAAGTTATTCTAAGCCGATCGGTATACTTATCGATGGGTCTAGCCCTTCTCCTTCTTAGCGTTGCAAACAAATGCACACATTTATAATACCCTGTACCGCAGTCGTGGTGTAGAGTATAAAGATATCTAACATCAGCAACTCATACAAAGTCAAAACTTGTAACACTGGCCGGTTCCGGTTTTCAAAAACGCTAACCGAAAGATTTTCTTAACCATAATTTAATTTTGACAGAATATTTACAGTACCAAATTTTTGACAAAAATGTTAAAACTTCCCTAACAAATGGTAACGCTAAGCAGCACGCCGTTTGAACTCGGAATATAAAAGTACTTTTGAGCTAAAACTTTAATAGGACTGCACTGAGTGAAGCAACCTTTGTTCTGTATGTATATACCTAATAAAATGTATATAAAATAAAATTTTGACAAAATTTTCTTAGAAATCAAATTTTGACAAATTTCCTTAGGAATTAAATTTTGTCTAAATTTCTTATAGAAATGAAATTTTGACAAATTTTCCTATGGTCATGAAATTCTACGAAACTTTTACATAATTTTATATATAAGAATCAATTTGTGTTTGTTTGTCGGTTTGTTTGGTTGTGTGTTCCCTATAGACTCAAAAACGGCTGAACCGATTTTTTTGAAAATTTCACAGATGGTGCATAATGATCCCGTGGTGAAATTGGGTTCTACATTTTTTGATATCTGAAGGGGGGACGGACCCTCCCCCTTACCCTAATTTTCAGAAACGCCAAAT
Source organism: Stomoxys calcitrans (assembly GCF_963082655.1). Lineage (NCBI taxonomy): Eukaryota > Metazoa > Arthropoda > Insecta > Diptera > Muscidae > Stomoxys > Stomoxys calcitrans. The sequence goes on along the minus strand of NC_081553.1, from coordinate 36,707,639 downwards.
ATCGGAGATGGGTGGTGCGTTTTAAGCGAAATTTTGTGTGCTCTCTTATATTAAAAACAAAAATTTGTTCAAAATTTGAAGGGGGCCGCCCCACCCCCAAAACCTACCGAATATAAATTTAGACCAATAACGACAATATGGGACTCAAATGAAAAGTATTTAAGAGTAGAAAACGTATCTGATATCCAATTATCGGACCAAGTGTTTGGGGGACCACCCCAACCCCCAAACACCCCTAAATCGGACATATTTACTGACCATGGCAATATGGGACTCATATGAAAGGTATTTGCGAATTTGATGTACAAACGTAGGTCCAAGTTTCTGGGGGTCCACCCCTTCCCAAATACACCCCCCCAAACTGGACTTATTTACTAATCATGTCATATGGGGCTCAAATCAAAGGTATTTGAGTGTAAAATACAAATGTGAGACCAAGTGTTTGCGGAGCCGCCCTCCTAAAAAACACCCCCAAAGAGCACAAATTTACAATCATACCAATCTGGGGCTCCAATGAAAAGTCTTTGCGAGTAAAGCACGAATCTGATATCAATATTGGGGAAAAAGTATCTATGGGGCCACCCCACGCCCGTAAAACCACTCAAATATGGCGTATATGCTGACCATTGCAATATGGGGCTCAAATAAGAGGTATTTTAGAGTAGAACACGAATCTAATATATATTTTTAGGGCCAAGTCATTGGGTGGCCGCCTCATTCCCCAAACCGGACATGTTTGCCGACTATGGTAATATGGGGCTCAAATGAAAGCTATTTGGGAGTTGACCACGAATGTGATATAAACATTCGGGATCAACTGTCTAAGTGTCGTTCCATCAATATATGCAAATTGCAAATTTTGCCCATGAACATTCCACTAAGGAACAGGGGCAAACTTCTCACATATTAATGAGTGCGGTCCGATTCAAGTTTAAGCTCATGGCATAGTACCTCGCAAATGTTGCCAGCATTAGGAGGGGAAAACCACCGCTGAAAATTTTTTTCTGATGGTCACGCCAGGATTCGAACCCAGGCTTTCAGCGTCATAGGCGCACATGCTAACCTCTGCGCTACGGTGGCCTCCGTTCCATCAATATAACAACCCCCAAATAGAACGTTTATGCTCACCATGATAATATGGGTCTTAAGGAGAGTGCAGCTCGTTATGGATAGTTTTTAGGGCCCCTACCCCGAACCGGACATATTTACCGACTTTTGCAATAAACCCCTTATTAAATGAAAGTAAATAAGCAAACGTATTTGATATCCAATTTTGAGGTCAATGGCAATATGGGGTTCAAATAAAGGATATTTGAGAGTAGAGCACGATGCTGATATATTTTCAGGGCTAAGTGTTTGGGTGACCACCCCACTCCTCAAAACAGCCCTAAATCGAGTATATTTACCGACTATGAGCACGAAATTGATACCCACCTTCGGGACCAATTTTCTGGGGGTCTACCCCTTCCCCAAAACACCCAACAACAAGCAAATAACTTACTGATCATCGCAATATGGGCCTCAAATAATGGTGTTTGGGAGTATAATACGAATCGGATGTCCAAATGTGGGACAATTATTTGGGACACCACCCCTTCCCCAAAATACCCCCCAAATAGTAAAAATTTTCCAACCATGACAATATGTGGCTCTAATGAAAGGTATTTAAGATTAGAAAACGAATTTGATAGCCAGTTTTGGGGGACGCCCCATCCCACAAACTCCGCTTAGACCAACTATGAAGTAACCTCTTTTCAGAGATTACTTTATAGTTTTTAGAGCGCACAATAAACCGATTACTGGCTTAGGTGTATGCCCATAGTGGCATGGGGCGGATTAATATCTGCACCCTCTTTTCAACCTAACCTAACCTAAATAAAAGATACCCCAATCCATTGCTCTTAAATTAAGAAAATCATCATTAAAGAATTAAAACTAAAAACAAATCCATTTCATTTAAACTATGTATTTTATTAAGCAATAACTAAAAGTTAAACAAATATTTTAATTCTACTTAACGAGTAATCACTTAAACATAAACCAGTCTTTTAAGAAAATTGTTTAAAATCTAATTATACATTTGATTTCTAACTTAATCGACTTCTTCAACTGTGGGACCTTTGTAACCACCACTACCAAAACCTCCCGACTGTTGTCCGCAATTGTTGCCACTTCCTCCTCCATTGGCCTGTTGATGCATGCGGGTCATAACCGGTTGGCAGATTTTGGTTAACTCTTGCATTTTATATTCGAATTCTTCCTTCTCAGCTGTGGTATTGCCATCCAGCCATTGAATGGTTTCTTTGCATTTTTCCAAAACTCGATCTTTGTCTGAATGCGGAATTTTATCACCGGCATCTTCGACAGCCTGCTTGACACTGAAGACATACGACTCCAATTGATTACGGGCGGCAATACGTTGACGATGCTTCTCATCCTCTTCGGCATAGCGCTCCGCCTCGTTCACCATACGATCTATATCGGCCTGTGACAAACGACCCTTATCGTTCTTAATGACTATATTCTTTGCATTACCAGTGCTCATCTCCTTGGCTGTCACATTCAGAATGCCATTGGCATCTAGATCAAAGGTAACATCGACTTTGGGCACTCCACGAGGTGCTGGAGGTATGCCCGTCAAATTGAACGTTCCCAGAAGATTGTTGTCCTTGGTCATGGCACGTTCGCCTTCGAAGACCTGAATGGTAACGGCTGGCTGGTTGTCTGCATAGGTGGTAAATGTCTTGGATTGTTTGCATGGAATGCGTGAGTTTCGTTCAATCAATTTGGTCATAACACCACCTGCTGTTTCTATGCCAAGTGAGAGGGGAGCCACATCAACCAATAGAACATCTTGAATGACACTGCTTTTGTCTCCACTCAAAATAGCCGCTTGTATGGCAGCCCCATAGGCCACAGCTTCATCGGGATTTATGGACAAATTCAGGCTCTTGCCACAGAAGAATTGCTGCAACAGATTTTGTACCTTGGGAATACGTGTTGAGCCACCCACTAGTACAATGTCATGGACTTGATTCTTGTCCATTTTGGCATCGTTTAAAGCCTTCTCTACTGGCTGCAACGTGTTGCGGAACAAGTCTGAACACAATTCCTCGAAACGAGCTCGACTGATTTTCGTATAGAAATCAATGCCTTCGAACAGGGCACCCACCTCAATTGTAGCCTCGGTACTGGATGACAGGGTTCGTTTGGCCCGCTCCGCAGCGGACCGCAAACGTCTCAATGCACGTGGATTCGAACGCATGTCCTTTTTGTATTTGCGTTTAAATTCCTCAGCAAAATGATTGACTAGACGATTATCAAAGTCCTCACCGCCCAGATGAGTGTCGCCCGCAGTTGCTTTTACCTCGAACAGAGAACCCTCATCAATGGTTAGAATAGAGACATCGAAAGTACCACCACCAAGATCGAAAATGAGCACATTACGTTCTCCCTTCAAGTTCTTGTCCAGGCCGTAAGCCAAAGCGGCCGCTGTGGGTTCATTAATGATTCTTAAAACATTGAGGCCTGCAATGGCGCCTGCATCCTTTGTAGCTTGGCGTTGTGAGTCATTGAAATAGGCAGGTACTGTAATCACAGCATCTCGAATGGTGGTGCCCAAATATGATTCAGCTGTCTCCTTCATTTTCGTCAAGACCATAGAGCTGACTTCCTCTGGAGCAAAACGTTTCTGTTCACCCTTGAATTCGACACATATTTTGGGTTTGCCACAATCGTTCATCACCTTGAAGGGCCAATGTTTCATGTCATCTTGAATTTTGGGATCTTCAAATTTGCGACCAATCAAACGCTTGGCATCGAATACTGTGTTCTTGGGATTCATAGCTACTTGGTTCTTGGCGGCATCGCCAATCAAACGTTCCGTGTCGGAAAAGGCCACATAGCTGGGCGTTGTGCGATTGCCTTGGTCGTTGGCGATGATTTCCACTTTGCCATGTTGAAAGACACCAACGCAGGAGTAGGTTGTGCCCAAATCAATACCAATTGCAACCATTTTGATGTTATTTGCAACAAATGTCTTTTTAGTTTTTTTCAATAAAATTAACTTTTATTTCTAACTTCAACTTTGTAACGTTATATATTTTTCGGTTAGTTTTTCTTTTTGTTTGACGAGTTTGAACTACGCATCACTTCTTCTTCTCTTAGCGTCTTGCTGTTTTGATTTATTGTTATTAACTGATGCCTCAAGAGAGCCAACAACGGCTATTTATAGTCGATGCCACTGTGACCCACCATTGGTACTGAATGCAAGAGAAAATTCTATAGGAATTTTCTTGAACATTCTGGGGAATCTCGAATATTTTGGTATGTTCTCTTAAATGCTATTGTTGTTTAATTGTTTTGGGATTGTCTGACCATGTCTTCACCCTACCAGGATATGAAGAAAATCAAGTACATATAACTTTTAATATAATTACATGTACATACATATACTTATATCATATGTACGTGTAACTACCTACATATTTAATAAAATTACAATTAAATTTCAAAAACAGCAAGTAACTGAAGCTGTCGGTCTAAGGGGGAACAAATAGGTATTTTAGGAAATTATTAAACCAATGAATTTACTGCGAACAACTGCGAACTTTTTCTTTCATTTACATATGCAAAACCGTTTCTTAAGGAATAAGATTTTAAAGTAGCACCGAGCTGTGCTACTGTAGGGTACTTAGGTGCATTTCCACAAGAGAAAAAGAATACCACATTGACATTTAATTTTCTCTTAGGCCACCACACAGTGTGTACTCAGTGCACACACACATTCGCATTTCAGAGTTTAAAATTAACTGAGAAAACATAATACTGCCTCAGTTCATTACTCTTAAAATCCGCTATGTTTTCTATTCTCTTTCTTCTTCTGAAAATCCTGGCCTACCACCATATAATTGCGATTCTGTGTGCCGCATGAAATGCCAAATGAAATGGAAAGTTCGGAACGGAAATTAGAAAATGATTTATTATAAAAATGTGCAGAATAATACTTTGATGTTTCTTTGATTTTGAGTTTTATGAAGAATAAAAAAAGCAACTTAAAACGCATTACATTTCGATCATTGCACAATTGTAGAAGGTAGCGTTACAAGTCCAACAACAATAAAATCTACGATAAAACCCTTTTGGGGATATGGGTAGAAATTTCTGTACACTGTCTAATTAACATTCTAGTTAGCCAAAAAAAAAAAACACCGCTCTTTAAATACGTATTTAATGGCTCGATCATCTGTTTTCCCTTTATAAAATCAGCTGACGAGAGCCTTAAATCCGGATTTAATGAGCAGTGTAAACAGGGTTTAAATTATAAATTAAAACATTAAAAATGTGAAAAAATAAACAAAATATTGAAAAAAAAAAACTTTAAAATGCAAACAAACCATTTGACATTAGAGTGTATTTGGATACAACTCTGAAATTGAAATATTTCATCAGCTGCGCAAGTGACGTAACCTTCTTCAGGGCACAGGTTGTGAGCGTGCCATTTGCTTCATGTCTATATTGTGCACTCATTTTGTTTTTTATTGTATTGTAGCTCGTTATACCCACCACCATGGGATGGAGGAATAAAAATCTAGTCATTCCGTTTGTAACACCTCGAAATATTTGTCTAAGACCCCCTAAAGTATATATATTGTTGAACGACTCGACGTTCCGAGTCGATCTACCTATGTCCGTCCGTCTGTCGAAATCATGGTAGAGGTCGAACGCATAAAGCTAGTCGCTTGACATTTTGCACAGATACTTAATATTGATGTAAATCGTTGGGGATTGCAATATAAAAAGCGAAAATTGCAGGAAGGAAGGATTTGGCAGGTACTATCACACAAAGAAATAAATTTCAAAATCAGACCTCAAATGTGCCATTCACAGCCCGAACAAATTTTGTACGGATCATATTTTTTAATGTATAGCTACGCCATTGATGAAAATCTGAATCGATTTCGACTAAAATGCACTGGTTTTTGTGGTAATCGTAGAAGCGTAATGCAAAATTTTGGGAATATCCGGTGATAAGTGCGATTTCAAAGATCTTTCTAATTCACCAGTAATGTCGAGACTAATAAGAGACTTTCTTGTGCCAAACTTTGTGAGAATCGATAATATTGCAGTTTAAGTCCAAATCGGACGAGCTATATCCAAATCTGAACCATTTTTTCCAATTTCATAGGATTCGTCACTATGGCAAAAAGGATGACCGTGCCAAACTTGAAGACTATCGGTTGAAAATTGCAACCTGTACTATGTACACAAATTAACATGGACAGAGAGACAGACGGACAGAGCTAATTCGAATCAGAAAGTTATTCTGAGTTGATCGGTATAATGGGTCTACCTCTCTTCCTTCTGGGTGTTGCAAACAAAGTACTTACAAGTTATACCCTGTACCACAATAGTGGTGTAGGGAATAAAAATTAAAAAACGTCTGCCAATTTGTGATAAATTTAAAACCCTGTCAATCCAAACGTTGATATTTTTCTACCAAGCTTGATGGATTTGAAAATTTAAGGTTTAAGGGTGGTACTATATTCGCTTTTAACGAAATTTTTTTTATTCATGGTGAAAATCAATACTTTTAATTATTGTAACGATATCATCATTATTTTCTTTTAATTTACTCATACTTATATTATGATATAATGCATATTTAAAAAATGCAAACAAAGGTAACTGAATAAATGAGAGCATAATTCTGCTTGCGGAATGTTCTTAGATTATCTATCAATTCAAATTCTTATCTATATAGAATTTATCTATTTAATGCGTTTTAAAACAACTTTCATTAGATTTCCATATTGAACTTTCTATTTCACTTGCATTTACACACATATGAGGCACACACAATCGCAATTATATGGTGGTAGGTCAAGATTTTCAGAACAAGAAAGAGAAAAGGACGTCATAGGGGATTTTAAGAGTAATGAACTGAGGCAGTATTATGTTTTCTCAGTTAATTTTGAACTCTGAAATGGAAATATGTGTGTGTGTGTGTGTGTGTGTGCACTGAGTACACACTGTGTGAGTGGCCTAAGAGAAAATTAAATGTAAATGTAGTGTTTTTTTTGCTCTTGTGGAAACGCACCTAAGCACCCTACAGTAGCACAGCACCGTGCTCTTTATAAATCTAACATATTCGTTAAGGAACGGTTGTGCATATGTAAATGAAAGAAAAAGTGTTTTATTCTCTTTGATGGTTTGTTCGCAGTAAATTCATTGGTTTAATAACTTCCTAAAATACCTATTTGTTCCCCCTTGGACCGATAGCTTCAGTTACTTGCTGTCTTTGAAATGTAATTATAATTTAATTATTAGCTACACGTACATATGACTTATGAGTATATGTATGTACACGTAACTATATTAAAAGTTATATGTACTTGATTTTCTTCATATTCTTGTAGGGTGAAGATAGGGTCAGACAATCCCAAAACAATTAAACAACAATAGCATTTAAGAGAACGTGCCAAAATATTCGAGATTCCCCAGAATGTTCAAGAAAATTCCTATAGAATTTTCTCTTGCATTCAGTACCAATGGTGGGTCACAGTGGCATCGACTATAAATAGCCGTTGTTGGCTCTCTTGAGGCATCAGTTAATAACAATAAATCAAAACAGCAAGACGCTAAGAGAAGAAGAAGTGATGCGTAGTTCAAACTCGTCAAACAAAAAGAAAAACTAACCGAAAAATATATAACGTTACAAAGTTGAAGTTAGAAATAAAAGTTAATTTTATTGAAAAAAACTAAAAAGACATTTGTTGCAAATAACATCAAAATGGTTGCAATTGGTATTGATTTGGGCACAACCTACTCCTGCGTTGGTGTCTTTCAACATGGCAAAGTGGAAATCATCGCCAACGACCAAGGCAATCGCACAACGCCCAGCTATGTGGCCTTTTCCGACACGGAACGTTTGATTGGCGATGCCGCCAAGAACCAAGTAGCTATGAATCCCAAGAACACAGTATTCGATGCCAAGCGTTTGATTGGTCGCAAATTTGAAGATCCCAAAATTCAAGATGACATGAAACATTGGCCCTTCAAGGTGATGAACGATTGTGGCAAACCCAAAATATGTGTCGAATTCAAGGGTGAACAGAAACGTTTTGCTCCAGAGGAAGTCAGCTCTATGGTCTTGACGAAAATGAAGGAGACAGCTGAATCATATTTGGGCACCACCATTCGAGATGCTGTGATTACAGTACCTGCCTATTTCAATGACTCACAACGCCAAGCTACAAAGGATGCAGGCGCCATTGCAGGCCTCAATGTTTTAAGAATCATTAATGAACCCACAGCGGCCGCTTTGGCTTACGGCCTGGACAAGAACTTGAAGGGAGAACGTAATGTGCTCATTTTCGATCTTGGTGGTGGTACTTTCGATGTCTCTATTCTAACCATTGATGAGGGTTCTCTGTTCGAGGTAAAAGCAACTGCGGGCGACACTCATCTGGGCGGTGAGGACTTTGATAATCGTCTAGTCAATCATTTTGCTGAGGAATTTAAACGCAAATACAAAAAGGACATGCGTTCGAATCCACGTGCATTGAGACGTTTGCGGTCCGCTGCGGAGCGGGCCAAACGAACCCTGTCATCCAGTACCGAGGCTACAATTGAGGTGGGTGCCCTGTTCGAAGGCATTGATTTCTATACGAAAATCAGTCGAGCTCGTTTCGAGGAATTGTGTTCAGACTTGTTCCGCAACACGTTGCAGCCAGTAGAGAAGGCTTTAAACGATGCCAAAATGGACAAGAATCAAGTCCATGACATTGTACTAGTGGGTGGCTCTACACGTATTCCCAAGGTACAAAATCTGTTGCAGCAATTCTTCTGTGGCAAGAGCCTGAATTTGTCCATAAATCCCGATGAAGCTGTGGCCTATGGGGCTGCCATACAAGCGGCTATTTTGAGTGGAGATAAAAGCAGTGTCATTCAAGATGTTCTATTGGTTGATGTGGCTCCCCTCTCACTTGGCATAGAAACAGCAGGTGGTGTTATGACCAAATTGATTGAACGCAACTCACGCATTCCATGCAAACAATCCAAGACATTTACCACCTATGCAGACAACCAGCCAGCCGTTACCATTCAGGTCTTCGAAGGTGAACGTGCCATGACCAAGGACAACAATCTTCTGGGAACGTTCAATTTGACGGGCATACCTCCAGCACCTCGTGGAGTGCCCAAAGTCGATGTTACCTTTGATCTAGATGCCAATGGCATTCTGAATGTGACAGCCAAGGAGATGAGCACTGGTAATGCAAAAAATATAGTCATTAAGAACGATAAGGGTCGTTTGTCACAGGCCGATATAGATCGTATGGTGAACGAGGCGGAGCGCTATGCCGAAGAGGATGAGAAGCATCGTCAACGTATTGCCGCCCGTAATCAATTGGAGTCGTATGTCTTCAGTGTCAAGCAGGCTGTCGAAGATGCCGGTGATAAAATTCCGCATTCAGACAAAGATCGAGTTATGGAGAAATGCAAAGAAACCATTCAATGGCTGGATGGCAACACCACAGCTGAGAAGGAAGAATTCGAATACAAAATGCAAGAGTTGACCAAAATCTGCCAACCGGTTATGACTCGCATGCATCAACAGGCCAATGGAGGAGGAAGTGGCAACAATTGCGGGCAACAGTCTGGAGGTTTTGGCAGTGGTGGTTACAAAGGTCCCACAGTTGAAGAAGTCGATTAAGTTAGAAATCAAATGTAAAATTAGATTTTAAACAATTTTCTTAAAAGACTGGTTTATGTTTAAGTGATTTACCGTTAAATAGATCTTAGAGAGGCTTACGCCTTTGTTGTTTAGTTAAATTAAAACTAAAATAATATTTTAACTTTTAGTTATTACTTAAATAAAACATAAAATTTAAATGAAATCTATTTGTTTTTATTCTTTTCTTGCAATCACCATAGGATGGGTGAAACCAATTTTGTCATTTTGTTTGTAACACCTGGAAATTTTTGTCTTCTACCTCACCGTTTGCATGTCCGCCTAGGTTAGAATCCTGCCGAGAACATTAGAAAAAAATTTCAGCGGTGGGTTTCCCCTCCCAATGCCTGGCAACTTGTCATGTACTATGCCATGCACAGAAACCATGTGAGAAGTTTACCCCTATTCCTTAATGGAATTTTCATGAGCAAATTTACATTACCCCATAAAGTATATATATTCTTTAACGCCTTGACTTTCCTAGACGAACTAGCCATATCCTTCCATCCGTCTGTGGAAATAACGAAAGCGTTCGAACGTGTAATATTGCCGATTGGAATTTTGCACAGACTTTCTATTGATGAACCGAATGGGCGATATCGGTTCAGATCTATATGTAGCTTCCATATAAAGTGTCCTTTGATTTGACTTCTTGAGCCCATAGAAGTTGTTGATCGATTTTTCTTAAATTTATCGCGTGTGATAAAGCTTCTATATAATAATATAGCTTCTGGTAGCCTCAATTGTCCCATTTAGCAGAAATTTTGCACTATTGTCGGGCTGTTACCTATATAGTTTCTATAAAAATCTATCTCCCGAATCGTCTTCCTATGGTCTTTATGATAATAATACCTATAACCATAGGCAGCCGGTTGTACATACCGGATTGGCCCGATGGAGTATTCCATCGGCACGGGCTGTCGCCTCAGTGTACAACAACCATAGGATAGGGTATACTAATCTAGTCATTCCGTTTGTAAAACCTCAAAATATGGATTGGCCACCCTATAAAGTTCTTGATGGTATCGACATTCTCAGTCCATCTAGCCATTTCCGTCCCTCCATCCGTCCGTCGATCGAAATCACAATAGCGGTCGAACGAATAAAGATATTCGGTTGAAAATTCCTATTGATGTAGGTCGTTGGGGATTGCAAATGGACTATATCGATTTGTATATAGCTCCCATATAAAGTGGTCCTTCGGCTTTACGCCTACAAACCGCAGTTGTCATCTGATTTGGCTAAAATTCTGCAGGTAGTGTTCAGTTACGATTTCCAACAACTGTACCAAGTACTGTCCAAATCTCATATAAACCGATATCCCGATTAGCCTTGTATGGCTTCAAGATGCTTCAATTTTTGTCTGGGTTGGCTGAAATTTGTTAAGTAAAATTATTCCCTTCAACTGAGTTTATTTTGTGTAAATTTTTAGCAGAATCCATGCTGGTGGGTTCGCAAGGATAGCCTGGCCTAAATTAAGACGTTTTTCCTAGCTTTTATTGCATGGTTTTATCTCCTGCAACGCGGCTGTAGTTGAGTTGTAATCTATAATCAATGCCTTATATAAATTTTTATATAAAAGATCAAGTTTTTGGAGGTTTTTCTTTATAGGTTTATGTTCCATTAAAAGCGTCCCGGTGACTGACTTGGTGGCAAGCACTGCTTACTACTGCGGGTTCTTAGTTTCAATTTTAACTAGCCTTTGGTGTATCCCAAGCAGTGATATTATTCCTTAAGGGAATGTTCATGGGCAAATTTGCGTAAATCAATCGGGTGTGTTCTGGGTTATACTTTTTCTACAAAAAAATGTGTTGCTCTGCGGCAATTCGTTCGGCCTCGAAAATAAAAAGGAGGTCCGTTATCATTGGGCACTTATTGTACATTGACAGCATTTACATAAGAAGTATACTCGTTGTACCTTACGTGAAATATTCTTGCCAAAATTTGCTTAGACCAATTTAAGCAATTTTGCAGTGTAGACATACAATGTCATATTGATTGTAATTTATATATAATTTTGACTACCACCACCACCACCAACATCTGTTTGCGGGGGAGAAACAATCATTGCCTAGGAACAATCCTGTGTCGATGCAGTGGGAATTGTTTGTTTTTAAATTTCAATTTATTCAAGACTTCAAATACATTCTCTATTCGAACATGGTTTCCTATTCTGCATAGCCACTACTTTGGCAAACCTTCTTTTTCAGCCCATTCTGTCCACGATCCCAAATAATTTTTTGTATTTGTATAACCCAAACTCTTTGCTATCTCAGCGGCACTAAGAGACCGTTTGCCAATTTTACAATGGAATATTATTTCGGTATCTTTCTGTGGTAGATCACGTCCATATTTTGCTTTGAAAGCACCAGCATCAACGTTTGGTGCCAATTCTGCAGCAACTTTTCCCAACGGAATATTTATGGATGTCGGAATTTGGCCGGTCTCCTGCAATTCTTTTGGCTCCCGAACATCGATCAGTAGTTTTTTAGGCTGTTTTGGCAATTGCTTTATTTCCTCATATGAAACTATGGGTATGGTATTGGCGTTCGAGGAGTATTGTTTTGCAAAATTCGTCTGATATTTGTGACTTATAACTGGAGTTGTGTTCGCTAATAGATTCGTGGACGAATTTATAGCTGACCCATATTTTAGGAAGGACAGGTTCCTGACAATTGTTAACCGGCTTAACAATGATTTACATGACATGTTGGACACTCTGTTAAAGAAATAATCAATGGCTTATTTATACATATTGTTAAAAATTAATTATATAATTATACCTTTCTTTAGCCGGTGTTTTTTCTTTTCTTTTTACTTTGTAGTGAAAAACAATAAAGCAGATGTCTTCAGTCGTATGGCAAATTACTGGATTGTTGTGACTTTGCTGTGTTTACTAACTATTGCTATAGTGTACAGTAGTGAAAAAAAGTATGAACCAAAGATTTTAGGAATTTTACGCGATATGCAAACTGCTTAGTCTTCTCTTCTAGTAAACCCAAAATTTAGGTTCAAACTGCCATTTTTTCTTGCTGTTTGATGTTAATATTTTACAAATTTTCCATTAAATAAAGCATAGGTCTTTAAACTTGCTATAAATGGTGCCAAAAAATGAGGAAAATAAGGAAAATTTAGACGGTATTTTTTTCTTTTCTTTTTACTTTGTACTGAAAAACAATAAAGCAGATGTTTTCAGTCGTATGGCAAATGACTGGGCTGTTGCGACAAATTTCTTTGTGTTTGTTGGCAAAACGTCGATCACCTTGATGACAAGATGGCGGATTGCACCATATGATTTGTGGTTTTACAAATGATACCACCTTTAATTGTTTCGCCATGATGATTGAGTCATAAAAATAGTTTTTAATGAGAAGTGTAAACGTGATTTAATGGCCTAAAAGCATTAATTGTTAGATTTAATATTTTATAAGGGATAAGTGTTACTATATTTTATTAAGGATCATAAAAGTAGTATTAATCTTGCATAAAAGTTGTATTAATCTTTATTTGAAGGTTATACTATGTTCCAAAACCAAAGCTGTTTTGGGCAAACGACTCGTACTGCCTTTAAAATGTTCTGAAAGCGGGTCGTTTTCCCTTTACAATTTGTAAGGGAAAAACGACTCGTTTGCCAAAAAACGAGACATTCTAAGTATGTGAGCCCAAATAAGTTCCTTAATTGTGTCAAATGAATACAGCGCTGAGTAATGACAAAAAACAAGTTTTTTCTTAAAAAAAAAATAATTAAAACTTTGCAGCAGAAACCAGAGGAAATAAATTTTTACAATACTGCACCATGAAATTTGTGTTGAAGTGTTAAAAATTTAATTTTGCAAAACAGCATAAGCAAAAGGAGTACGAGCAGACATACATAGTTATTTTCTCATAATGTGAACAGCCCATAAATAAAATTAAGCATTAACGTTTTCTACAACCGTTACGAACTGACTATTTATTAGTTATTTGTTTAAAAGTAAAAAACAATTTACTCAAACACATTAAATCTACATACATTGATCGTTATCATTTGGGTAAACCTTCATGTTCCGCCCAATCAATCCAGGATCCCTTGTAATTTTTCACATTTGTATAACCCAATGCCACTGCAAACTCTGCTGCCTGCTGCGATCGTCGTCCCGAGCGGCAGTAGAAAATTACAGTTGTATTTTCCAAAGGTTTATCTCTGCCGTATTTCGATTTAAACTCCTCGGGTGTCGTGTCATCGCCCAATGCCGATTTAACATTAGACAATGGAATATTTATGCTTGTTGGTATTCTACCAGTCTGTTGTATTTCAAGAGGTTCGCGAACATCTATTAACAACATCTCTGGATGGTTAGGTAAACTTTTGACGAACTCATAATAAACAATTTCAATTTTATCAGTCATTTTTTTTTTTTGAAAATACTATTTTAATGTAGTTGATTGAATGTCTAGAGTTGTAATGAAATAGAAGATTCAATCAGTTTTTTTTTTTTTAAGAAAACTTCAAGTCACAAGTCATGAAAAAATAATTATAGGGTACATAGCGAACGGATCGTAACGTAAACCGTCTATAATTTTCGTTTCTTTTGAATCTAAATAAATATAAATCATATTCTCAGGATTCACTATTCACTATAGAATCCTGCCACATTATAGGGAGTATTTCAAATCGTAGGTGTTGAATATTTCAGTTAGTTATTTTTTGTGTTGGAACCTATATAGATCCATGCACGATTTGGATGGATATTGAAAGCTATAATAAAACGTCACACGTAAAATGCAAACGCCGATTGGTTTATATGTATGGTTATGGACAGTCTGAATCATTCCATCATAGGTACGCATGTGAGAAATCATAACAGAACATCATATGCAAACTTTCAACCAAATCGGAAAATAAAATCTCCTTCGGGTGCTTAAGTAGACAAATCTGCTGAGAGGTAAAACGATGAGAGAATGGATGGAGGATAGCAGCAGGTCATACCTTCACGGTATAATCGAAGCTAGGATAGGACACCTGGTTGTAATGGGATATGTTTCGGATCGGATACCTGAGACAAGACATGAGGTCGAGTGCGAGGCACTGCTGCCAGCGGCACAGTGCTGCATTGACTGAACTCTGGTACTGTCATCTGGAAGTTCATGTATCATGGATGGATTAAAACTAGAGAGCAGAATGGTCTGTAATGAGGACAGAGGGACTGCGATCTCTTTCCGACTGCCTGACCATAATACATCCTGCAGGCGTACATCCGAGAGATCACGGTATGCATGCGATGGAATGCTTTCCGGAAAGCACGCCCACACTCGATGTATTTACAGTAAGTTGGTCATCAGGTCTACAACAACCAGGGCAGTAAATCTGGTCCCTAGGGCCGATCGCCGCGGGAACTTTATGACCAGTGATTATTTAAAGGCGCCATTTAAGCTCGCCTTTTCGCAATCTGTGGATGCGGCCGGTAGCTACCAGCTAAGGTTCTCGTAATGATGATGAACACCACGCAAATCGTATTGAAACTGTCGGAAGGGTGACGAAAATCGTATGGCGAGATCCGGATCGTGAGAAGACGAGGCCATTATTGAAAGGCAGTAAGAAGAATATCATTATATCTTTCGCTATAATGGCAGGATAGGTGCGGCAAGTGATATCATGTGGAATGCATGTAAGGAAGATGAAAAGACGTTAGAGCGTTTCTTATATCACTACTTTTTAGTGTATAGAGCGCACAACAAGCCGATCACTGGCTTAGGTAAACGCCCATAGTGGTTAGTGCGGATTAATATCCGTGACTTCTTTTGTAATGAACAGATGGATGCTGGGATTTATATGAGTCCCTTTCCCTTTCCGAAATATATGTCTGTGCCTGGATTCCCTTCAAGCTCTTAGTACTCTCGACATTCGGCAGTTCTGTGAAGCCTGAATTAGTTAACTGGACGAATAGGTATAACCCTGTTTTGATTATCTGTACCCTAGACTATTTTTTATCTTAGACGATTTGTTTTGGTGTTGAATATTCTAGTTTCTATCCGGCCATCCTTGGCACATTCTCACTTGGGTAAATTAATATGTATAAAAATTTTGTGATTTATTTGCTTTTGGAAAAGATTTCGAAAATAAATATTGACTATCAATAGTTGTTTGAAGAGTATTTTTATTTATTTTGCTTTAATCATTTTTTTTATTACGTTGATCTTTTTTGAGTAGGTTTTTTTAGTTACTGCTTATAATTTTTAGTAATTTGTTTTTTATTTGTTTATAATTTGTTTTTTATTTAGTTTTTTTTTTATCTAGAATCAGTATCAGTTTTTGCATTTTCAAAGTTTTTAAGTTTTTTATTTTATGTGAGTAGTTTTTTAACCTATGTTAGAAAAGTACGTCTTATGCATAGTGTGATTGTTTATAGGCCTGATGGCTTCGCATTGCACGAAATGAAATAAGTAAATATTTCCATGCTGGTGGCGATACCAGATTCCGCTACTGGTTTATTTTCAATCAAACCTTATGTACACAAACTACACATCATACATAGCCTCTGATTAGCAAAGAATCAGTTGGGATGGGGGCAGAAAACATCTGCTTGTCTAAAATTTTTCTTCCAGACATTGTTTGAATATTTGGATGTATGTACATCCATACATTATACATATACATATGAATGTAAAAAATCTAATCTAATGTCGCTACGTCACATTGTATGGCGTGAGGTCTGCTCAATTTAAGTCCGGGTTCATTTTTTCTTTTCTCAAACAAAACATCTACTCGTACTACATTTGATATGATATTCATTCATAGTTTTCAGATTATTACGGTAGACACTCTTGCCATTGACCACATATACCCGCATACATATTTACATACTTGTATTTATATCAAACTACATTGGACATTGGCTCTATTATTTCTCCAATCAATTAGAAGCTTAATAATTCCAATTTTCTGCATTTATTGAATGAATTAAATGGACAAGGTCTTTTTTTAATTTCAAATGCTTCATGGCTGTCCAATTTTTGTAGGTTTTTCCAATTTTTATTAGTTTTTCATTTATCTAAAGGCTAAAGTTAACCTGGATAAAATATGCAATCAATGCTTTTTCTTCATATGCACACATCATTTTTTTATTGCACTCTGTAAAACCTCGCCCTCTATGTGTTCTTGCAGCCACTACTATTCAGCCCTCAAGTATTGACCATTATTCCGAGCATCACATGGACTGGAACTTTGCGCTTCGATAGGCAGCTCCAATACAAGGTTCAGGCAGTTCCTATGCTAGGTTTAGACATCGGGTTAGCACCTACCCCTAAAAATGTAAAAATGCTTTGAATTAACGAAGGAAATTGATAAGCGCAGTAAACAGGAAACGAGTCCCCTTAACTTGACAAACCCTTCAAAGATTGTAAGAACTAATGGGGGAAGTGCTGTTTGCCTTGGCGGATATGCTGGTACCACTATTTACTTATGCCAATATTACAGGAATTGTGATGAAATGGAAAAGGTGTCACCATGGCAAGACAATTAAAGGTGGTCTCATTTGTACAACGACCACAAACCATATGGTGCAATCCGCCATTTTGCATTCAAGCTTATCGACGTTTTTCCAACACACACAAAGAAATTTGTGAGCGTGTGTGTATACGTGTGCGTACACGAGCAGAGAATATGCCGGAAAGAAGATAACAACAAAGAGAATGCAAACACAAATCTGACATCTTAATACCGTCAAACCTGGCCGGCTGTTAACAGCTGTTTGCGTGAGACCACCTTTTTAAATCCGCCTTGGGCGTCATTAATAAAAAAATGCTATGAAATAATACATTAATTATTGAAATGTGTTTA
This sequence comes from Stomoxys calcitrans, assembly GCF_963082655.1. Lineage (NCBI taxonomy): Eukaryota > Metazoa > Arthropoda > Insecta > Diptera > Muscidae > Stomoxys > Stomoxys calcitrans. Next base: position 36,690,087 of record NC_081553.1, on the reverse strand, counting down.
AGTCATGTCTGAATATTAAACTTGTAAGACAACGCAGAATGATCTTAACATGCCCTTGCATGTTTAACATTTTCCCACCAACATTCCATTAAAGAACTGCGGAAAGATTCTCTCAAGGCCCAATTTAAATAATTCGCTTCTTCCAGCAGTTCACTACCATGGATTCAGGAAGACGAACAGCACTAACCGCCTGGAGATGACGGCCGGATCAGTATAGCCGCAAAATTATTCAATTTTACAGCGAACATGGTTGCAAACAACAATAACAATTGTAACTTTTATATATTCAGGGAATTTTCTAGTTTAGTGATCAACACTCTCAGAACATCTTTTTATAACATACACCACTACTGTGGTACAGGGTATTATAACTTAGTGAATTAGTTTGTAACACCCAAAAGGAAGAGAGATAGATTCATTGATAAGTATACCGATCGACTCAGAATCACCTTCTAATTCGATAAGGCGTTAAGTTCGGCTGGGCCGAACTTTGGATACCCACCACGTCGGTTATAAATGTAAACCACCTTTCGTCATAATCCGGTAAGAAATGCATAATATACAACACGGATGCCAAAAAGCCTAACATAGGTCACTGTGTCAAATTTCAGCGAAATCGGATTATAAATTCGCATTTTATGGGGCCAAGGCTTTAAATTGAGAGAACTGTTTATATGACAGCTATATCCAAATCTGAACCGATCTGGGCCAAATTGAAGAGGGCTGACGAAGGGCCTAACACAACTCACTGTTCCAAATTTCGGCGAAATTGGACAATAAATGTGCCTTTTATGGGCCCAAAACCTTAAATCGATAGATCGTTATATGTGGCAGCTATATCCAAATCCGGACCGAACTGGGCCAAGTTATCGAAGAACCTAACGCCACTCACTGTCCTAAATTTCGGCGAAATCGGACAATATATGCGCCTTTTATGGGCCATAATTTATATCGAGAAATCGGTCTATATTGCAGCTATTTCCAAATCTGAACCGATCTGAGCCAAATTGAAGATGAGTGTTGAAGGGCCTAACTGTGTTAAATTTTGGCAAAATCGGAAAATAAATGCGCCTTTTATGGGCCCAAGACCTTAAATCGAGAGATCAGTCTATGTGACAGCTATATCCAAATCTGGACCGATCTGGGCCAAATTAAAGAAGGATGTCGACTGGCCTAACACACTTCACAGTCCCAAATTTCAGCAAAATCGGATAATAAATGTAGCTTTTATGGGCTTAAGACCCTAAATCGGCTAATCGGTCTATATGGGGGCTATATCAAGATATAGTCCGATATAGCCCATCTTCGAACATAACCAGCTTCTGGACAAAAAAAGAATTTGTGCAAAGGTTGAGCTCAATATCTCTATTTTTAAAGACTGTAGCGCGATTTCAACAGACAGGCGGACGGACATGGCTAGATCGTCTTAGATTTTTACGCAGATCAAGAATATATATTCTTTATAGGGTCGGAAATGGATATTTCGATGTTTGCAAACGGAATTACAAAATGAATATGCCCCCATGCTTTGGTGGTGGGTATAAAAATATGTCAGTAAGGATGCTTTGACGAAAGCTATTGTAAAAGGAATGTATCAAAATACCGGCAGATTACTTTCGTGCAGCTTGCAACTCGTATTAACCAACTCAGAACGATAGTCAAGGGCATAAGGTGGTCATATTTCTTCCACACATTTTTGACATTTAAAACAATGAAAAAAAAAACTTTTCACATAAAAACTAATTTTAACGTTTGAATTGGTTACACTTCGTAGCAGGAAGGACCGACAAAATAATGGAAAGATAGTGCTAAAGAAAACTCTTGGAACTTGCTGTTAAAAATGGGAAAGAAACGCACAAAATCAAAGTACAAAGCGCTTAGGTAAATTGACTTCATTCATCCATGAAATCTTTGATTCCATCTTCGGCCACCTAAACATTTGATTTGACTTCTTGTTAAGAGAAAACGAGATATTGCTATTGTAAAATCACATTAAAAGGAAACAAAATGTATGCATATGCTTTGTAACAAACTTTATTTTTTTTTTTTAATTTTCTATAATGCATTTTGAAACTATATTAGAACAAATTCGCAGAGTTATATGCCTTATAAAAAATACATTAAAATTTATTTATTTTATCATTTACATAAGTTATGGTTCACCCATTAGGATGATCATGTAGTAGCTGAAATTTATACACTTAGCTAAGTTTTTCGTTTGCAAACGATATTCATACAAGTTATGTTAAAAAATAAAAACAAGTTACAAACTACTAATATATTAGAAGATTGCTTTAACAATTCTAACTTCTTATTCTGTAAAAAAAAACATATTGATAATTTAGGCTTAAAATTAAATAAGTTAATTTTGTGTTTCTTTGCTTATCGCAAGGCACTTAGGGCGAGTACATTACCCAAATGGCAAACCTTTCTTCATTTTAATTATCTGTAGAGCAGTCAATTTAATGATTTTTTCTTTACCAAATATTAGCACAATTTGTAATTACGAAAACTTGAAGATAAATTGTTCATGTGATATAACTCTCAATTAGATTTTCTATTATGAATAGAGGTATGCAATTTTTTTGGTTATGAGTCGTCATTGCCTTGAGTAAGTATGTAGGGTATTAATATTAAATCACAATATAATCCTTTTGGTTGTGTAGATAACAAATCACTCACTCCCTTAAGTAGAAAAGGGGTATTATTTTCATATTGTAATTGTCTTGGTAAGTTCCTAAGTATAGACTCGAAATTATTTTGCGCCTAGATTATAACAGTTTTGTCGATTCCTTTATGTACACATAGGTAAATATCATATGTAACACACATTTTTGCAAAGCCTCTTGGGTTCATATGAAATCAGTTGTTGTCTTCGAACAATTCCTTGCGAAGCTGCTATGCAAGCAGCAATCATAAGTAGTATACAAGTTTTTTCTTCTATGTGCTTTTCTAAATTATATGGCCCAATGGTTCACCAACTTTGATTTTCTGACCTGCCTCAATATTAAATTGGAAATTGGAGGGCGCCTCAAAGAGTAACACTATCGTACTGCCCATATTGAATAAGCCTACCAAATCGCCCTTCTTCAATATTTTCTTTTCGTCTAACGCCAATTCCTCATAGCCACGTCTGGTCTTCCATCCCACCCAACGATTTGTTTTCAACTGTTCATCCATAACAAATTGCATGGAGCCTACATTGGTGGCACCAACTGCGGTATAGCTGAAGAAACCATATTTCCATTGGCCCAAATACAAGGCACGTTCGTTTAGGCAAAAAAGTCCAGGCAACCAGGTGGCAATTTTCGGACTTACAGACAACAATTCTCCAGTAAAATGCCTGCGTAATTCAGCCTGCCACTCGGTGGGGGAATGGAATCGATGATAATCTCCTGGTGCTAAATAAATAACACACTGATACAGATTGGTAGTGCCATCCTTTTTATGTTTGATACTCTCAGCATAATCTTCTTCTTTTATGGTTTTACCCTCTACCCAAGAAGCAGGTCCCAAAAAATCTATCAAGCTATAATTCACTCCTTTCACTTGTTCTATAAGGGACTTTGAGGCCGCCCCAAAATGTAATACTTTTCCATCCGCTGGTGATACTAAAGGTGCCGCAGCATCTATTGGCCTTACACCATCCTTTAAAGGTCGGGTAAAAAACTCCGATAAACTGTTGTAGTGTTTAAAATCAGGATACAGCGCCTCCTCAATATTAACACCAAAAGCATTTGAATACATTCCGTAAATAAAAGGTCTTAGATTTTCCGGTATATAGCAAGCAGCCAACCATCCCCATGCTCTGCTCAACAGTCTCAGTGGCAAAGAACAATAAACTTTCGATTGGAACTCTGAAGCTGTGTGGGGCAATTGATCTCTGACAACGGATTGTTTGTGCAATTGCCATTCAATCGCTCCAAACACACATATTCCTACAGGAGCCCATTTTAAAAGTAATCCAGTCCATCGCAGCCAAATATTTAAGCGCTGCTTTTGCAAATCCTGTTGACGTTTGCTGTTTACGGAAGGAGGAGTACGTGTTTGTTGTTTGCCAAACTGGTTGGGTGTTTTTATGAGAGCCTCAACTTTTGTATCGTTCGGTGCAACCTTTTGCGAGAATGATTGGCGGAAGCTTTTAATCAGAGGCCATCTCACGCTTTGTTGTTGAGCTTGTTGCTGATGCTTCTGATGAACTTGCCTCCAGTTTCCGGCTTTCATAAGAAAACGACCACGAGGTATAAAGTAGGAAACCATTTTGATTAATGTATCCTTGTGTTTGGTTAACAAATATTTCAATGTCAGGCACTTTTTTAATTCACCATCCACTTAAAGCAATATCTTTCAATTAATGTTGTGCGCTGAAAGAAATTCACGTCTCCCTCTTACGAGGCTACAAAACAGAATGAGCGCTTGGTAAATGCTTTCTTATTCAGAAGCCGGAAAATTGGGTTAGTTTTTTTATTGTGAGTCCCAAAAAAACTGTGAAGACTTCTTATCAGTGGCGGCAATGCTGTAACCTTGTCGCTAGTTTTCGTTTTTGTTTGTTTTTAATTTTTCTTTGTTTATTTGCGTAACAGTGATCTGAAAATTTCGCCGATGGTTTTAAACTCAGATTAAATGTGAGGCTAAAATAAAGATCAATATATATTACCTCTATTTTATAAATATAATACTGATTTAACAAACTTTTATAATAATTCTTTTAATTTTTATCTTTTTTAAGTATTTTGGCGTGTGGGAATATGGACAACAGCTGCTTGATTTTGACAGAGAAGCAATCAAACGCTAATTCGCCGTTTAGTGGATCGATGACGTAACGGAAAACGTAATGGAATTACGAAACCTGGAAAACGTGTCGCACGGCTAAAAAACAATGAAACAATAATTAAACTGAAATTAACATGATGTTCATAAAGTAGATAAAAATTACCTACTATATTTTTACCAGCAGAGCCTGGGAAAATTTATATAAGATAAATCAGCTGGGCTGATAAATTTTTGCGATTTCAGAGTTTCACCCAAATCTCATTAGAATATCAAACAGTTTGTTTAGATTTTTAAGGGTTCTCACATTTTGTAGATTTGTTTACACTTTCTTTATTTTAATTTATAATTTACACTTTTATAATCACAAATCTATTAATATTGTGCCTTCTGCACATCAAAATGCAAATAAACGTGGAATGCTTTGTTTGGTTTTAAAAAATTTTCGTAACTAGAATGTCAATTAGGAAGTATCCAGATATTTGGCAGCCTAGTGCCATGACTATACCTTCGTAATTATGTTATTAATCCTGTCTACTATTTTATGGTCAAATTTGACAAATGTCTGTCTTGCGTTATATTTTAGGTAAGATCATCAGATGTTATTGACAATATTTGGTAAACAAAAAAAGTTTGCAAATATCCAATTGGATTGGAAAAACAAAGAAGTTATTTTTGTAAACTCGTATTAAAATGAGCCAAGTGGCTGATATAGAAAAAGTTCCAGTGTCATTTGCTTGTCAGAGATGCTTACAACCGATAGTATTAGATGAAACTTTGGAAAACATAAGTGTCCATGCATTGGCAGAGCTGTCATGTAAGTTTTCCAAACATTATTCTATTTCTTGAGGTTACTAACAGTTGCATCCAACCAACCAGTGCCCATATATGCAAGCAATGTGAACACGATCGATGCCCAGGATAACAGTTTTGATCATTTTGTACCACCATATCGCCTAACAGACTCCATAAATGGCACAGGTTTTATGTTGGTATCCGATGGCCGCGATAATAAAAAATGGAGTGCAGCTTTTAAGTTGAAGGCCGAGTTATTTGATTGTTTATCATCAAACTCCGAAATAGACCATCCATTGTGTGAAGAATGTGCCGATTCCATGCTGGAAATCATGGATAGAGAATTGAAGATTGCAGAGGACGAGTGGAGTGACTATAAAAACTATTTGAAACATTTGGAACAACAACAGGATTGTCCAAATGTTGCCGAATTGGAAAAGGAATTGGCTGAACTCAAAGAAAACGAGCAAAAACTGCTCAATCAGTTGAGCGATCTAAAAGTAGAGGAACAAGGTTTAAATGCAGCCATAGAAAATGAGGAAAAAGAAAAGCAAAAATTGCAGGATCAAGAAGCGAGCTACTGGCGAGAGTATACCAAACATCGACGGGAACTAATGCTCACCGAGGACGATAAGAGGAGTCTAGAGTGCCAAATAGCATATGCAGAACAGCAACTGGAAAAGCTTAAAGATGCCAACATTTTCAATATTACATTTCACATTTGGCATGCTGGTCATTTTGGCACAATAAATAATTTCCGTTTAGGGCGATTACCTTCTGCGTCCGTTGATTGGTCTGAAATAAATGCTGCCTGGGGTCAAACAGTATTATTACTCTGTGCTTTGGCTCGCAAAATTGGCTTGACTTTTGAGCGTTACAGAATTGTACCATTTGGTAATCACTCGTACGTTGAAGTCTTGGGAGAAAATCGTGAACTTCCCTTGTACGGCACTGGTGGCTTTAAATTTTTTTGGGATACTAAATTTGATGCAGCAATGGTTGCTTTCCTTGATTGCCTAACACAGTTCCAACAGGAGGTGGAGAAGCGAGATCCAGAATTCCTGCTGCCATATAAAATGGAAAAGGGAAAAATTATAGATCCCTCAACAGGAAATTCGTATTCGATAAAGTAAGCATTACCATGCAGTGAATATATATTACTGTCACTACATTCCTGTTTCTTTTTACAGAATTCAGTTCAATTCTGAGGAGCAATGGACGAAAGCTCTTAAGTTTATGCTTACAAATCTTAAATGGGGCTTGGCGTGGGTTTCATCTCAGTTTGACAATAACCAATAGATTATGTATTTAACTGGCATTAATTAAATTAGTTATCTTATATTTAAGAAATTGGATGTTTATTCAATAATTTTAATGAAATTCATATGTACGTTAATAATAGCTTATAGTTTTATTTGCTCACTACAGATAAGGATTCCGAGTCAGACGAACTCGTCGTTTCTTCACCTGGAGATGTTTCCGTAGTCGTTGCTGGCTTCTCATTGGCGTCGCTTGAAACTGGGGGATTAGATTCATTGCGTTTTTTTGGGACCTTATGGGAATTATTGTCGCCATCATCTGAGCTGTCTTCGGAGTCTCCCGATAGATCATCATCGATCCATAGGGCTGGTTTTTTTGCTTTTGCTTTGGCTGCTGCCTGTTGGGAAGTTGATGGCTCATGTTTGCGTTTTAAATTGTCTTTTGGACCACTCGTTGCAGCCTTTTTAAAACCCTCTTCTACTGCATCACAAACTTTCTCAGTTAGTTTTGAACGTGCCTCTTCATATTCCTTATCTTTGAACTCATGTTTGGGAACAGCTAATAGTTTTTCAATTTTACGTTTCTTTCTCTCTTCTGCCTCGCGTTCCCTTTCACCTTGTTTGTCTAACCAGGCTTTTAGTCGCTTCTCCTCATTAATATCTCGAAGCCTTCGTCCACTAAGGTCTCTGCAAGCTTCCCTGTTGGTAGTTTTTTCAATTTGTGCTCCAATGGCCCTAAGCATGGAACCAAACCCACCTTTTCCACCCAATAAACGGAAACGAATGTATACTGGAACATCTTCAGTGGGGTCACTTTGCAAACGTTTACCATTTTGCTCCAAGTAAAAAGACTCTGGAACTAAGCTCTGCAAGGCATACAATTCAAGTGGTCCGATGAAACGAATATTGTTACATGCTATATGTTTTCTACTTACCTTCGTTTTAATAAGGTAGCTAATTAGATCTTGATAAGTTATTGCCAAACTTTCCATGTTTATCTCGTAAAAATTTCGATGAAAATAAAAATATTTATATTGTCAGTATTTAGTGCTCTAATTAGTTGGTACAATAAAACGTTGGCAACACTAAATCGTAACCTAATCAGTGGCGGTGGCGTAAATAAAAATGTAGTCTTGGCTACAAAATTTAGTACAAAAATATGGAAAGGGCCATTAGGACGGATCTACTTTAAAGATGCATTAAGTTTTGTGAACACCGATGTAAGACTTTTGTGAGCTTAGTTTTTGTATTTTTCTTATTTATGGCTGGTACTATGTTCGTTTTTCACTGTTTAAAACCCATGTTAATCGCGATTATTTTCATGAAATACTACAAAAATCTCAATGATAAAATAACAGTTTTATTAAAATCTTACCAAATGTTATTAGAGAATGTCCAACTGAATAAAATCAGCAATTTAAAATCTTTTATCTATAAAAAGTAGTCGCAGAAAAATAACGCGAAAAGCGAATATAGTACCAGCCTTTAATAGTTATTAATTACTAAAGGCTGGTACTATAACCGTTTTTCGCCGATTACTTTTTTGAAATAATAGATTTTAAAGCAAAAAACTTAATGATTTTGTTCAGTGGGACATTCCCTCATTACTTATATAAAAATTTTAATAAAAATTTTATTTTATCATTGTTATTTTCATGTTGTTTCAAAAAAGTAATCGCGAAAAAGGTTTTCAACGGTGAAAAACGAACATAGTACCAGCCATAACACTTTTGTAAAAGGCACTTTGAACAGCTACATGCAACAATACGTCACGTAAATACGACGGCCGCGTTGTTTGTCCAAAAACTTCAGCTGCGTCTTCAAAAAGTGTTGGTAAGCGAAATTAACATCTGTTTTCTGTTTACAAAAACACTGGATGCAGCACGTGAATTTCTGGCATCAAAATAAATAAAAAATAATTATAATTAAGAAATGATTTCCTCCTCTGAAGATCACAGTTCATCTGATGACGATGATGAGCAACAAAGAGTAAGGTTTACCCAAATTTATTTTTAAAATAAAGATATAATAAAACTTTTTCACTGTCTAGAATGAAATACGCGAAGATCTTAAATCCATGTCTTTTGAGGAAATCATGAAACTCAAAGAGGAATTGGGATCGAAGATTTACAAGGAGGCGGTTTTAGGAATTGAAAATCGCTCTAAAAATGCCAAGTTGAAAAAGGATAAACAAGATTTCAAACGTCTGAATAAAAATCGCCCTAGGGAACAGACTTCAACGCGTCAGGTCCCATTTCTAGGCGCTGAAATGCGTTTGAAGCGTAAAAAGGACCATGACATAAGAGATCCCAGGTTCGACGAAAGGGCAGGTGACTATGATGTCAAAAAGTTTAAGGAAAATTACAAATTCGTTAGTGAAATACGTGAAAAAGAGGTGCAGCACTTGAAGTCGGCATTAAATAAGGCCACTGATGATGAAGAAAGACAAGATATCAAAAAAACCATACAGAGACTTATAAACAAAAATGTGGAGGAAAACAAGTGGCATCAGAAACAACAGCAACTAAAGGAAGAACAAAAAGAAGTACAAAAGGCAATAGCCGAAGGAAGACAGCCTCATTTTGTTACGAAGAGTATGTCTCATTTTGTATATATGCAACATTTTGTTATTTATACTTTTATTTCAGAGGAAAGAAGAGCAAAAGAGTTGGTTGCACAATTTGAGGATTTAATGGAGAAGGGAAAACTAACCAAACATCTGGAAAAACGCCGCAAGAAGAATGCAGCTAAGGATAGGAAAAGAATTGGATTTGACTAAAGCTTTCTTAACAATGTATAGACGTATATTTATAACAATAAAATATATCAAATTTTACTTTAACCAGTGCGTAACATTTTTGCTTCGCGCTTTTCTTGTAGCTCTCGTCTCTGAGCTTCAACCACAGCACGTCGTTCTTCTAGAAATACGGCATAATCTTCGGCTTTTAAGTCACGAACGATTTTGATGCCACAAGTACGAGCTATACCCACTAACATTTCGCACATTTGCTGATAATTGGAGCAAAGTAAAATAAATAAATAAATATAACATTTGTTATAATGCATGTTTATATAAATATACCTGCATGGTTAATAAAGCGTTGGGAGGGTCTTGGATTTTAATAGCAGCAATTTCATATAAATGCTTCAACGTTATCATACCAGATACTTCTTTACCCGCATTCATTGCACCTCTTTGGATGCCAGCAGCTTGTTTGAGTAAGAAAGTAGCCGGAGGAGAATGAATGACTAAGTTGTAGCTACGATCACTGTTTACTGAAATTCGACAAGGCAATGGAACGCCTTCTTTCATTTCGGCCGTTCTTGTATTAAAGTCCTTACAAAAGGCAGCTATATTGATTGCTCGCTGGGAACGATACCAAAAGCATGTTATTTTATAAAATTATCAAAAAGTCAAACCCAAATACCTGTCCCAACATTGGGCCCAGTGGTGGGCCGGCTGCAGCCATACCCGCAGGAATATTGGTTTTTAGTTTTGTGGTATGTGTAATTTTCTCCATACCTTTCTTCATAGTTTTTAATTTGCCAGCGGCTTTAGACATTTTTTATGTTAAAATTGTAACTATTCTTTAATAATTTATAAAAAAATATTTAGAAACTAGACAACGGGGGTTATGCAAAATTATTACCAAGTGTTTGAAAGTGAAATTGTTATTATGGCTACTTATGTCAATTAGTGCATTCGTATGGATGCAGGGAACGGAATGGTTGTGAGGTGAAACCGTTATTTTAAGATTTTATTTTTTTTACATATTGTTTTTTAAATGGGAGCTTAATTGCAGTTGGTCACATCTTAAAATGTATACAAATTTTTATGGGCTGTTTTTATTATATTCGCTTTTCGAGATATTTTTCGAGGATTACTTTTTTTAGATAATAGATTTCAAAGCGAAAAAACTTGCTGATTTAATTCAGTGGGACATTCTCTCTTTATTTATTGCAAAATTTTAATAGAATTGTTATTTTTCAGTGTTATTTTTCAAAAAGTAATCGCGAAAAACATGGGTTTTCAGCGGTGAAAAACGAACAGTGCCAGCCATTAATTTTTACCAATTTCAAAAATGAACCAATACATTTATTTTTGCTTTTAACATGTGCTTAAGGAAGTAACTTATCAAATATTAAATTGACTGGCGTTTACAGTCCAACAAGCAGATGCTAGACCTATTTCATGACTGAGTTATTTAAATGTTGTCTCACGCAAAATAGCTGCTAACATCCGGCCAGATTTGAAGGTTTTAAGATGTCAGGGGCCGAATTACCGCATACGTGAACGAGTAAAATCGTTCGAAATCCCTCTATTGTGAATTATGAATTTCATAATTGAACCACAATTTTTGAAATTTGGAACGCGTATGTTTAAATCGGTTATAATTTATAAAAAAAATTGGATTAAAATGTGTATAAAAGTTGTATAACATCTATTAAATACGAGCAATTCCATGGCACCCGGTTGTACGTACCGGATTGACCCGACGGAGTTCTTTATCGGCAAGGGCTGCCGCCTCAGTGTTTAACAAACTGCTACAACAACAACAACAACGAGATGAAATTGCATTCGATACGAAAGCGAACTCGAACTCGGTAATACGGCCCCAGATTTCTGTTTACAGCTGTTCGCGTGAGACGACATTTCTAAATCCGCTTTGGGCTGGTACTACAATATATAAACTTTTCGCGATATTTTTGACCGATTACTTTTTTTAGATAATAGATAAAACAACTTGTTGATTTCATTCAGCAGGACTATCCCTCATTATTTATGGTAAAATTTTAATAAAATTGTTATTTGTGTAGTGTTTCAAAAATGTAATTGCGAAAACGGTGAATAACGAACTTAGTACCAGCCATTAGCAATTTCATAAATTCGCTCAAAATATCTTAAAATGCGAACAGCCCAATGTGTTCAATATGGGCGCCCTTTGTTGTCGTCCTTGTTTGCCAACACTCTTTGGCGTATAAAATAGTCACCAACACTAGTTTTTCACAAGGGTTGATATCAGACATAACAATAAAATGCAGCAAAAATTCTAAAAAAAAGGGAGAAAAATATAAACTGAAAAGTATCGGGTTAAATAAGGAAGCCTTGTATAATAAAATAATAGTATATAAAATAATAGTAATAAGTAGGGGACAATATATATATTTTGTTTGAAATCGCTGTAATCACCACAATTTAATGTGAAAATTAAGGGCTGTTTGAGAGACGTTCATAACTCCCGGAACAAATTCTTTTGTGAAAAAATTTCGTGGGGGAAACTGTTATGGTGCGTAACAAATCATCATCATCATCGTCATCCTCGGGCAATGTCAATAGCAGCAGCAGCACCAAATCACCCATAAGAAGTCATCGTAAAACATCTAGTGTTTGTAGTGTAGCTTTGGAAGATGTAAAACCATCCACCTCAAGACGTTCACCCAATTCCTCCTCCTCACCAGATGATGACTCCGATGAATATGAGATTCCGAATGCCAGATCGACATTTAGCTCTGTACATAAACAAAACCTTTATGTTGTCTCTTTTCCCATCATTTTCCTCTTCAACATTCTGCGAACACTTATTTATCAGCTGTTTTGTATATTGCGTTATATTTACGGTGCTAGCACAAGAGTTATATATCGTCCACATAAGCGTGAGTGTAATATTGAAATTGTTGTTGGCTCCTCGTCAGGCACACAAAACACCAGCCTAGTGGCCGTATCATCCAAAGATAAACATCAACTGCTCGAACATCAAGCGCACAGCAATTGTTCAGCTGTAACTTCAACGGCAATTGCGCCCTATCCTCTGCCGTCATCGCGCATTCGTAATCCTCAACAGCAATTGGAAATGTTCAATAAAAATAGTAGCGGCATAGCTCCAGCTGGATCAGGTCCTGGTCCAGGGGATCCTTTATTGGCCAAACAAAAGCATCATCATCGTCGAGCATTCGAATACATTTCGAAGGCCTTGAAAATTGATGAAGAAAATGAAGGTAAGTGATTGCATTTAATTGTGTGCTATGACTCACTCATTCTGATTCTATAAGAATGGGGGTAATGTGAAAAACGGGAATCCGTATGAAATCGTTGTGGTTATAAAAATCTCAGCCAATAATTTCTCGATAGATTACAATGTTTTTTGTTATTGTGTGTTTGTTAGTTCCTAGATTGAGATAGACAGAAAGAAAACCATCAAAATGATCTAGGAAAAACAAGTATGTGGTGGGATCGTTAGGGCAATTGAACAAGTATCGAGTTTCATGTAATTATTTATTACGGCGCCATATGCTCGCACACTAAATTTGGAAAAGATTTTTCAATAGGGCCACCGACATTCCATGGAAAAATATAAATTTCAAGAAGATCTGATGGTGTTATTGTTGCCGCATAATGCCTAAGGTGGTGAATTTTTGAACAGAAATTTTTCTGGGTCATATGCAGTTGTATGTCTAGCCACATTTGCATGTGGAGGTAGCGATCCTCGTCATATTCGATAGGCGAACAAGATAGTTCCGCGGAAATATGATGTCCATTGGTTATTTAAAGGCGCCAATAATTATTTATCATTGGTGTGAAATATCACAGGCTCTCAGTTTTTGAGCAAGAGCTACTTGCCGCATGCCGGGAGACTGTGTAAGAGCTTTCAAATGTGATATCAAGTTGTTGTAGCCACATTTGCATGCAGAATTGGTGATCCTCTTCAATATTCAAGTATTTTGGGACAGTTGATTGTCGAAATCATTTCTCCATCGACTATCACATTCAGCTCATTACCCCCTCATGGGTGTACGTAGTAAACAATGTGGCTGAAGATTTAGTGGCAGATATATTCAGATCTTTGCAGCGAAATAAGCGGCAAGTTCGTTGAGGTAGACGTTTAACCTATCGCAGATGTCAACAATGAGTGGTGGCCTAATACCATGATCGTACAATCGTCCGCATAAGATACGATCTCTATACCTCTTGGAGGGGGTGGAATGGAGTATAGTTAGTGGTTAAACAGTGCCGGAGATATCATCCTGCATTGGGGAACTCCCTGTTTCACTCAACGGTGTTTCCACTTCTTATACCTAAATTCCACAAACGACTGTCGAATACACAGATAATTCGCGACACAGCATTTCAGTCCTGACTGGAGGGAAGTGTTGGCTATATCCCCAAAAAGTTTCGCATGGTTACGGCATGCACAGCAGTTGTTGTGCAGTGAAATTTTGCGAAATCCATGCTGATATTCTGGAAATCGAACGAGGCTCGGGAGAAGAAGTCCTTCAAGCGGCTTGAGTATCGGGATCACTCTGCCCATCTTCCAGACATTGGGTACTATAAAGTGTTCAGAGACAGGTTGAGGACAATGGTTAGGTGCTCGACTCCAGGTAGATCCAAAAGTGTAGATATTCCATTGGGGCCCAACGCCTTTTATGACTTGGAGTCGCGGATGACACGGATACTCGGCTCAGAGACCACGGATACGACGAATGGCTCTCTTCATTGCCTTGTCACTCCCGGGATGATCAACAAATTGACAGTTGATAAACCTGGCACATATCGGTCAGTCACAGTTACGTCACCCAAAGTGATTGAGGACCTATCCCTTCTTTCGGTGTTAAGAGATGATGGTTATCCCCTTATTATTGCTGGCTACTTTTGTAAGGTATTCTGCTATGTTAAAACTTATCTACCAAGTGGTGTCGCTATGCGGCACATCGTTCGGACTCGGAATAAAAAAGTAGGCCCATTATCATTGAGCTTAAACTCTTATCGATCTACACTCATTGAGAGAAGTTTCCCTGTTCCTTAATGGAATATTCATGAGAAATTTTGTAGAGTGCAATGAATCCCATCGCGCTCGTCTGCGAGTACTACTTCCTGCGCCGGGAAATTAGGCCGCACTTGGGTTATTCGACCGACTGGTATAAGGCAAGCGGCTGCTGCTTTAATGATGTCTCGGAATTACCTCTCAGCACCTAGCGAATTTGAGGGGGGTATTGGCTCAATGAAAAGGCGTTTGGTGCATTCTCTGAAGTCAATCGGCCTTCTTTTTATTTATAAACGCCCAGCGTTCAGAGATTATGAAGTCGGGTTGTCGGTCGGTTGTTGGTCTGCTCCCAAGGAAATCACGGATTGGCAGGATGCGCTGCTCAGGAGATGCAATGGAAATGTCTGGCGAGCTGCTGCCCCTCTTTGTAATTCTAGTGGCCCCACGTCATCGTCATTCACCGTGCGGAACGTAGTTCCTTCAATCTGATTCATATGTTGGTCGTTATTTGTCGGAGAATGCCAAAAAATGTGATGCGCATTCAAGTCTCCACCTAAAGCCTGATGGAAATATCAAGTGGTGAAAGACAAACATGGTGTCAGAGATTTTAGAAGAAGCGCAGAAGATCGAGACACTTGGAACGCTATTCTAAGTTCGGCTAATGGGACAAATGTTCTTTCATAACCAATTAAAGTAAGTAAGTCTTAACTATTAAGTAATTTATGCGCACAGTTTGACAAGAATTATGGATTTGAATTCAAGGATGATGAGTTCAAAGCCCTTGATGGACTGAAAAGAACCTCTGACCTTACTTCAAGCACGGCAATGTTCTAGGAAATGAGAAATCGAACAAGTATACTAGGAAGTGTTCCGCTTCGACAATTAACATGAAATGCATCATTTGCTCAACTCCTGAAATTTCTCAGAATAATGTGGCGGCACACGTATAAATTCCACATACTGATTAAATCAAGTACTTGCTTTGTTCATGCCCGGGTCACGAGGAGCAAAAGCGCAACTTCATTCAGATCCGCACTATAGACAATTTTACGTACAGGGGTCGTCGATGTAAACAAATCTGCGTTAACAACAAAAACCTTCAATCTTGGGTAAACGCTTCTTCTTTGATGTGGAAGACTTTTCTATTGTATATCTTTGGGGTTTTCCAATACACATTGAGAAGATGGGATGGTTTGGGCAGTAGACACGATATAATTCTATACATGCATCGTGTGCATGCACGCAGTTATGTAAGCATGCACATACTTGGAGAACAGAGTACAGTAGTAAAAATTTACTTCTTTGATCAAAAGAGTACTTTTTTCGTTTTGCATAAAAATTTCAAAAATAAATAAAGAAAAATGCTGCCTTAACGAATACCGATGACGCAGTACCACAATCCTTTATAAATAACCCTAACCGAAGACGAAAGGTCTCCATCCTTGAGGTTATATCCGAGATATACATCAGCTATGGGTGACCGCTTTATTCGAATTTTTGATTGCACATTGATAGTAACCTAAAATCGAAAATCTGATAAATATTAAAATTTTGAGTAAAGGGCCTAGGGGGAACGCCCCAACCCAAAATCCTACAATAATGTTCCATTTAAATCCCAAACGACCTGCATACGGCAATTGCAACCCATAGGGCGGACTTGATTGGATCAACTAACAAGTGAATATTTCTATTTTATCATCATGCGTTTCCTGAATAAGGAAAACTTCCGAATAGTTTAATTTGTGCATAAAAAGGTACTAAATCGGTCGCGGGGATACTACGGTACTTTTGAGGTGGAAACAATAATGAAAAAAGTACTATAGTACTGACTGTTCCATTCCTGATGCTTGCAATACTCCGAGTAACACACTTGTTAACATTGGGTTCCCCAAAAAGTAATTGCGAATTTTTCATATAGTCGTCGTTGGCGTCACAGCTTGTGACTCTGTAATTGCATTCTTTCTTCTGTCAGTTATCAGCTGTTACTTTTGCTTTAGAAAAAAGTGTAAAAAAAGTATATTTGACTAAAGTTCATTCTGTTTTATTAAAAATGCATTTACTTTCTTTTAAAAAATCCGAAATTACTTTTTGGGCAACCCAATAAAATAATAACCGCCTTTCAGTCATTTCCTCACCCTATTGTTGGGCTACCCATTCATTCAAACTAAACTCAAAACTTATCTAAATTTTTTTTTCTTTAATTTCCAGGTCACAAAGAATTAGCCATTGAATTGTACCGAAAAGGTATTAAGGAACTTGAAGATGGTATTGCCGTCGACTGCTGGAGCGGACGCGGCGAAGTTTGGGAGCGTGCCCAGCGCTTGCATGATAAAATGCAAACTAATCTTTCCATGGCACGAGATCGCCTACATTTTCTTGGTGAGTATAGATATACAACAACCATATAAAGTTTGTAGTTAGCATGTTTAGTGTTTTTTTTTTCATTTTCTGTTAACTTATTTTTTTGTTTTTTATTTTTTATAATTTTTTATATCATTAACATCATTTTTGTGGTTGTGTCATGATGTTGTTCTTGTGGTACTGTTAACAAACATACAACAAAAAAAAAACAATTCCTAAAGAATTGCGCGATGAACAATTACGTATGGAGGCTTTACATCTCAAGGAAGCGGAAGAAGATAAAAACAAACAAACAGAGGCTCTTAGAAATCGTTCAAATGTTAAATATAGAAAATCGAATACATCAACAACTTCTCCTACAACTTCTAAGCAATTGGCCAAAAACATACAAGTTGTACAGCCAATGCAAATGGAAAATAATAATAGCAACAGTGGTGGTAACATACCATTGGTGCGTACTAATAATACCACTAAGCTACGCAGCATAGCTGCCCATAATATAAGATACAATAGTTCAAGTAACAACACCTCAACTAGTACGGGGTCACCTGCTGCAGGTAAGATTGAAATTTTTTCATATTGACACAAAGCGTACCACAAATAGCATCAAGGAGCATAATGCACAAAACGATCATCATATATCTTTGTTCATGCCACAATTCTCTTATTCTTGAAATTGATTACGAAAATGCTTTCAAATATAGTTAAAACATGTCACTTTTGTGTATTCAAACCACTTTTTGTGCACACACTAACACATTTCTGATTTAGGTTTCAATCTTTTTTTTTGGCTTAAAAAATAAAAAAAACGTTTAATTTTTATAGAAAGATTTAATGAATTTGTATTGTATTTTGATTAAATTATTTTGTCTATTGTATTATTTTCCAGCTTCGGGTCGTAAACTCACTGTTAGCTCTACTAAACGACCTGGCAATTTGGCAGTGGTTAACAAATCGCAGACTTTGCCACGTAATTTGGGCTCAAAAAATGCTATAGCTGGTGTATCACAACGTCAACCCGTTAAAACTGCTGCCACGCCTCCTGCCGTACGAAGACAATTTGTAAGTTATAAAACTAAATATCATTTCCATAATAGTCCTTTAAGATATTAAAACCCCGGCACGGGATAGCTGAGTGGCTGGAATATTGAGGTCCGATCTGTGTGGTGTTCAATACATAGCTGCGAGCCACCGGGCGCGTCCGCAGTTTGCGGATAGTGGAATGCTTCATACGAAGAAGGTAGCTGCGGCAAAGTAGGTAGTTGCAAAGGCAGTCGCGGACATTCAGCGGTATCAAGCGGATACCGCTTGATACCGCTGGCCGTGCGGCACCGGCCATTGCACAAATACTGAGTGCCTATGATGCTCGATATGACAAGGCGAGCTATTGGCGCCAATGGCCATTTTGTTCCTTTCATCAGTTCCATTCGTCGCAATGAATCAAAAGGTTGTCATACTAGATACGCATCTACCAATGAACGTCCGATTATCTGGGAAATTGGAAAATTTTTTGATCTACTGTTAAGACACTCTCGAACACCGGTAGAAGGGATAGCAGGACCTTAGTCTCTTTTAGCGTCGCAACTGTGACTGACCCGAAGATTTGTGCCACGTTGTTCAACCGTCAATTTATTGAGCATCCATGATGGGCCATGGGTAAATACCCAAAAGGTATTTACCCGGTAAATTGGGTAAATACCTGGATATTATATCCAAAAGCTGGGTATTTATAATTTTGCAGATATCTTGGGTATAAAAATATTTTTCAAAAATTTTTTGATGATTTGGTATTTTTTGTATGTGAACCTGACCTTCTGATCTCATAAAATCGGATTTTAGATATATATAGCCGCTATATAGACCGATCTTCAGAATTGAAAGTCTTGAGGCAATAAATTGATAAATTTTCATCCGATTTCGATGAAATTTGGCACCGTGAGTTCTGTGCGGTTCAGATCGGACTATAGCTGCCCTATAGATCGACCACCCGATCTCCCGATATACGGTAATGAGGACATAAAAGATCCATTTATTACCCGAATTCGATGAAATACCCATTCCTTTCGAATGTGTTACTGCTATGAGCCCATAAAATTGACATTTTTCATCCTATTTCGTTGGAATTTGGCACAGCTAGTTCCGGTACCCCTCTAAACTGCTGCCATATAGACCGGTCGCCCGAAATTGATTATTAAGCCCGTAAAACGAGCATTTTCCATCCGATTTTGATGAAATTTGCACCAGTGCGTTTTGGCACCCCTCTAAACCTTTTTGTTGAACATCGTCCAGATTGGGCCATACAGGGAATGTTAACCAAATACTCTATTCAATATTCTATATTGGGAGATTGGTCTATATGGCGGCTATATCCAAATATGTTTCGACCTGGATGATATTCAACAAACAGATGTGGAGGTCTATCAAAACTCACTGTTTCAAATTTCATCAAAATCGGATCAAAAATGCTCCTTTTATCGATCTATATGGCAACTATATCCAAATATGATCCAATCTGGATCAAACCGGAATTCGCTGTGCTAAATTTCATTGAAATAGCAAGAAAAATGATCCTCGAATACTTTACAACTGACCTCAACCTGTCTTCGAACACTCTTATAGCACCCGATATCTGGAAAATGGGCAGAGTGAGTACTTAAGCCTGGAAAGGACCCGAGTAGGGGGAGTCGTTCAGAACGAACTCCCTTCTCTCACCAGTAGGAAAAACATTTGAGGGACTACACCTCCCGAGCCTCGTTAGAGATTTTCCATTCGTCGCATTCGAGCATCAGCATGGCTTTCAACGATTGCATAGCACAACAACTGCTTTGCATGCCATCACCGCACATATTTTCCGTGGCTTCAATCAGCCCATAGGACGATCCTCGTGGCACTGTCGAAGGCATTTGAGACGGTCAGCCATGTCAAACATGGGAACATTGCCAGACCTAAAACGCTGGGTCGAGAATTATCTTTATGGTCGCTATGTATGTGTGGAAATTAGTCATAAGAATTCGAAACACCGTAGAATAAAACAGGGACCTCCCCAAGGTGGGTTGATAACTCCGGGACTATTTTATATCTACTTATCTTCCATTCCACCCCCTTCAAACGGCATAGATATTGTATCATATGCGGACGACGGTACGATCGTGGCACACATTGGTGACATCTGCAATAAGTTTAACGTCTACCTCAACGAATTTGTCACTTATTTCGCTTCAAAAGATATGAAGATATTTGCCACCATATGACTACCGGCTGCCATGGGGTTGAGGCATTCAGTATTTATGGCGGGCCGCACCGACTCTTACTCAGTATTTATACATGAGCCGTTGTCTCCCGGCCTCTCACTAAGTTCCTCCACTCGATACCGCTGAATGTCCGCGACTACAGTTGCATCTACAGTTGATTCATTCACTAACAGCAACCTGTGGATGCACCCGGTAGCTCGCTGCTGAGCTTCTCAATTCCAACTTGTGTGGTGCTCATAGTTATCCCTAACGGAAATAATTTTGTAAATTGTGAAGGTTGACGAACAGCTTTTCGATCTATTGCTGTTAGTATACTTAACAAAATGGTGCTGAAACATTCTGGGCATCCCATCGGATCAGTCTCTGCTATGTGGCCAAAAGTGGCTGAGGTCCTTTTATATACCTTCTATTGGCACTGAATTGATAATGGACTACTACCTATCAATACGGACACTAAAGTTACAGTGCTCTAAATGCCTTAGCCGTAAATTCTTCCTAAGTTCGCTAACCACTCTATCGATTCCTAGATGCTGTGTTTCGATTGTAAGTGTTTGTTGTTGCAGCCACATAACTGCATGTGGGGGTAGCGATCCTCGGCAAGCTTTTATTGAGAAGCAAGGTCGCTCCGTAGAAAAGTTACACCAAAACAGAGAAACTTGATCAGCTGTATAAACGAGAGGCCCTAGCGTTTATGATGTTTCCTACTTTCCTTCCAGCAACACGAATACCGATGAAGGGTCCCATTAGCAAAATCCGCTTCATAGTACCGGCTACAAACATCTTTAATATATCTTTTGGTAAATTTCAAAATGCTAATTTTGCCCATGAACATTCCACTAAGGAACAGGGGCAAACTTCTCACATATCAATGAGTGCAGCCCGATTCAAGTTTAAGCTCAATGATAAGGGGCCTCCATTTTATAGCCGAGTCTGAACGGCGTGCCGCTATGCAACATCTCTTTGGAGAGAATTTTTACATGACTTAGTACCTCACAAATGTTGCCAGCATTAGGAGAGAAAAACCACCGCTGAAAATTTTTTCTGTTGGTCTCGTCAGGATTCGAACCCAGGCATTCAGCGCCATAGGCGGACATGCTAACCTCTGCGCTACGGTGGCCTCCTTGCTGGTTTCAACTCTAAAATTGCTTTGAGTCTCATGTTGTCCCAATCGGTCCACTTTACATTTTTGGCTGGTGCCCCTCATCCGAAATTCTTTCCAGCCAACCTACACAATCTGTAAAAATACAAGACAAACACCACACACTTTGAATTTTAGATATAAGATATATATTTCTGTTATGAATTGCATTCTTATTTGGAAAAAAATCTTTTTGCAGTCTTCAGGACGCAATACTCCACCACAACGTTCACGGACACCCATCAGTGGAATGGGTAGCTCTGGTGGGCAGTCGAACAGTGGTGCCAGTACACCTGTTGTTAGTGTCAAGGGTGTTGAACAAAAATTGGTACAAATAATACTCGATGAAATTGTGGAAGGCGGTGCTAAAGTTGAATGGTCAGACATTGCTGGGCAAGAGGTTGCCAAGCAAGCCTTGCAGGAAATGGTTATTTTGCCAGCAGTGAGGCCTGAACTATTTACGGGTTAGTATTTCTATCCCATAACCCCTTACATCGAAAGTGTATATGAAAATTTTGTTTTTCCTTTATAGGTTTGCGAGCTCCTGCCAAAGGTTTGTTATTATTTGGTCCACCAGGCAATGGTAAAACATTGTTGGCCCGCGCTGTGGCTACCGAATGCAGTGCTACGTTTTTGAATATTTCAGCAGCCTCCTTAACCAGTAAATACGTGGGCGATGGTGAGAAATTGGTGAGAGCATTGTTTGCGGTGGCTAGAGAAATGCAGCCCTCGATAATATTCATTGATGAGGTGGACTCTTTACTATCTGAACGCAGCAGCAATGAGCACGAGGCTTCGCGTCGTTTAAAAACAGAGTTCTTAGTTGAGTTTGATGGCCTGCCAGGAAATCCGGATGGCGATCGCATTGTTGTTCTAGCGGCCACAAATCGTCCACAGGAATTGGATGAGGCTGCCTTGAGACGTTTTACCAAACGTGTCTATGTATCTTTGCCAGACATTGAGACGAGGGAACTGCTTTTGCGTCGTCTATTGCAAAAACAGGGCAGTCCTTTGGATACGGATGCGCTTAAGCGGCTAGCCAAACTCACCGAAGGATATTCGGGTTCCGATTTGACAGCCTTGGCCAAAGATGCAGCCCTTGAACCCATACGAGAGTTAAATGTGGAACAAGTGAAATGCTTGGATATAAGTGCTATGCGTCCAATAACCGAAAATGATTTCCACAATTCCTTGAAGCGTATACGCCGCTCAGTAGCCCCGCAGAGCTTAACGTCATATGAAAAATGGTCTCAAGAATATGGTGATATTACCATTTAAAACATCATATAAATTTTCTCACATACACACACATACACTTACTACAACAACAACACACACACAAAAACATACACACACCTACCTACTCTTAAGTCTTGTAGCTATTTAAGATATTTGAAGAAGAAAAACCAAGGATGAAATTATTTTCATTTAATATGTATTCTACTATCTCTACTATAACCTGCAGCAAAACTATACTCTACTGCATCTATGTGCTCCTATACTCCCCCCTTTGCATCACATACAGCATTCTCCCCCCTCTTTTATGCATATGCGGCACATTGATAATGTGTGTGTGTGTGTGTCTGATATACCACATTCAAAGAAAAGCAGTTTCCAATGTGAGTTATACAATGTTTTTTTCTAAAACTTCCCATATGTTTTTTTGTTTGTTGCTAAAATAGTTTTTATTAGTGTCTTTAATATTTTTAAACTATTATTTAATTTTTGTTGTTGTCTAAAAGAACTCCCCTGTTCAATGTTAGATTATGATTTTGTAAACTATAAACCTGCCTTTTTCTGAAATTTCATAGAAACCAAAACAACTCACCCACAACACAAAAGCAATGGAGAAATGTTCACACATCTAGTATGTAGAAAATGTATCTTTGTTATAATTAATCTAGTTTTAATGGTCTCATGTTCGAGTGTGCTTCATCCATCCGATTTTTGTTAGCCAAGAAACACACAACAATTCCATGTTTCCATTTCCTACCAGTGTTTTCTTATACATAAAATAGTAGTAATGGATTTTTAGGAATTCTATTTTAATTAAGGATTTGTTTTAGAATCTTTAGGTTTATACATATATGTTGCATTTATATTGTACTTTTATTTACTTCTAGTAACTCATTTCGATGTATTGCTGTTGTGATAGGCAGCCATTTCCATTGCACAAAACTTTGAGTAATTGTCCATTCATTTCATATAGTGGCCTAATTGGCACCTGACATTTATTTCTTTTTGGGACTTAAATGGAGGAAAAATTAGGTATGGAAAAGAGTTTATAGCGCAGAGAGAGAGGAAAGCGAAGAAACATGAACTTTAATTAAAAAATCATTGAGTTCAATATTTCTTTGATTTATTAAAAACTAATTTCTATTTCACAAAGATTTTTCAATTATTCTTAAAACATTGCCTTCATATTAAAACATAGCTACGTTTCGTTATTTTCAAATTAAAAATTATTTTACAATACAATTGTTAAATTGTCATTTTATTCCCATGGTTTCAGTCACAATTTCATTTTAATCTGGAAACCTATTTAAAAAAAAAACGTCCTGTAATATTTAATTTCACTCATTTTTTTGTTGGTTCACTGACTTGAACTTTATTCAATATACATACCACGTTTGGAAATCCTCAAAAATGTTTTTAAAATTTATGTGTCAAAGCCATGATCGTATATTGGGCCTGCCCTATTTTAGCATTAAACTGTTCAAAGTGTGCGTTATGTCTTGATGTCGTAAGATATTGATAACTATTCTTTGAAGGACAGTCATATGACTTGCACTGGATAGTGTAGTGCTAAAATAAAACAGTCCCTTTAATAACCATAATCTCAATTTTTGTTCATAAAATTTTTTTTTAATTGCTTCATCATTGTAAGTGATTCCATTTTTGTTAATTTCATATTCTACACCTTAGCTTTAATAATTTGCCTCTATCTGGTGCAAAAAAAGGCTACAGAAAATATGTTTGTATACTTATTATCCAAAACCCCCCTACTTTAAAAACATGATACTATTTTAAGTATTTTCTTTGTTATTGTTTTTATTCCATTAAATGTAATACCTTCATTATAATGTCGTATTTTATTACGTATTTCATATGCTGCAACTTTGGTTTAGTTTTATTTAACATATAAGGCTGAGTTAATTCGAATATAAAGGGGCTACATAACCAAAGCTTCTATTCCAATATATATATATAAATGTACCTAACAAGTCCCGGGTGTAACTAATCGTAATCGGTTTTTATAATCACCACCAGTCCCATGGCAGCCGGTTGTATGTACCGGATTGGCCGGATGAATTCCTTCATCAACAAGGGCTGCCGCCTCAGTGTACCACTCACTGCTACTACAACAACCACCACCATTGGATGGAGGGATTGTTAAGTAAAGTTAGCTTTGAGGGTAACCTCTTCTCCAAGAGACCCTAGTTTTTTGCCCTAAAAGAAGGTAGAAGAAAAAAATAGGTGGAGAAGCGCAGACAGCAGAAACGACAAAATATTGGAAAACCAACGAAACAATACAAACAAGTTGTGAACCCGGCAGGGGGGTCGGGGAGAAATAATATGGTCCAGAGACCGCCAAACCAGGTTTCCACAGAATAACAAAATTCCTGGAGAGAATTCAGGCACTGGTTCACCCAATGTTCAAACCAAAGCGTATTTAATAAGATGGCCGCTTCAGCACAGCTGATGGAACTGCAAATGTCAAAACAATTTTGAATTCGCCTTACACACATAAAACTTAAATTTAAATAAAGGCGTATTTATCAGTTGGCCGCATCAACCCAGCTGAGAGAATTTCATATGTCAATTATTTTGTGAATTCGCCGTACAGAAATATAAACTTTAAAATGAATATTTTATGGATTGTGTTTGCTGCTGTTATGGTTTTTGAACTTAGGTTATATACTAGCACGCGTCTAACAATCTCATTCACTATCAGCTTCACTCAGGGAACTTAAAAGCGCAGAAGACCACTGCTAAAAAATTTACGTCATTACAATGCCAGGTGTTAGAATGAACAGGATTAGGAGCCAACATGTATGGCAAAACGGCCAGGCGGTCTGGCCGTTCAAGTTCCTTGCTTGAAAGTTATTATAGTCAAGAATGGCGAAAGTCAATTGCATAAAGATAATTTAGACAGAAAAATAGGTGATGTGTGTAATCCTTCATTTACTCTCGCAATTTCAGGGCAGTCCCACAATAGGTGCTCAACCGTCTATGACTCCTCCTCATCCCCACAAATCAAGTTTAAGTCCGCCATGTGTTCAGCGCAAGGTCAAAGTCCTGACCTTGCAATGGCTCTTCAGGACTTTCAGTAGTGTGAGCGGCAGCTCCATCACATCTAGGAGAGGACCCCTGAACATACCAAGTTACATAGTAATGGTGAATAGTACCAACTTGATTTTTCGGGGGTTTACGTCAAGCCCATTGGTCAAATTTGGCAGCATACACCGTGGCGCAGAGGTTAGCATGTCCGCCTATGACGCTGAACTCCTGGGTTCGAAACCAGGCGAGACCATGAGAAAAAATTTTCATCGGTGGTTTTCCCCACCTAATGGTGGCAACATATGTGAGGTACTATGCCATGTAAAACTTCTCTCCACAGAGGTGTCGCACTGCGGCACGCCGATCGGACACGGCTATAAAAAGGAGGCCCCTTATCATTGAGCTTGAACTTGAATCGGACAGCACTAATTGATATGTGAGAAGTTTGCTCCTGTTCCTTAGTGGAATGTTCATGGGCAAAATTTGCATTTACTATATGCATTCTTAACGTCCATACAACATGATGACAACGTCATCCTTGTAGCCAACAAACTTTAACCGTTCTTTTCAAATGACCTGAAAATCCCACATATATCCAAGGGCCTTGTGGTGATTGTAATCACAATCTTCCTATTTGAATTATTTATTAGTGTACGTTAATTATCCCGCCTATCAGCATTCCCTAGGAAGCTATCTACGGCTACCATAACATAATGAAAACTATTTAAACTTATCATCTTGGTGGTTTTGTGGGTAAAGCCTTTGGAGCTAATTGGAATTTTTAAACATTGGCACTCAAAAATTAATAAACTTCTTTCTTATTGATCTGATTGGTCGAAGCAAATTTGCCAAAAATTTTAAATGTCAAGGCGAATCGGATTTTTTTCGCATTGTTTACAAGTGTTGACATATCAAGTTCTCAAAAAAATATGCTTTGTTGTAGCGATTCGCCGATGTGGCCACCTTATTAAATACGCCTTGGGTGGTACTATTTTCGCTTTTAACGAAATTTTTTTATGATTACTTTTTTAGGATAATAGATTTTGGAGCAAAGAAACTTGCTAATTTCATCCAGTATGATATTCCTTGATACGCCTTGATTTGAATTTTAAAATTTCGAAAATTTGGTTTTTAATGTTTGTGTTTTGTTCGCGAAAAGCTCAGTTGATGGCTACCGGCCTTGTATACAGGTTGCGGATAGTGGAATGCTATAACTGCAGTCGGGGAGTCGAGCGGAGAGTTGCCTGTGGTAGTTATTGGAGTCTTTTAATAACCAATCGCATCATGTTCCCTCGGCGATCGGTCTGATGATTCATTGTGTCGCCCTTGAAACGGATTCAAAAAGCTCAGGAGAACACATAAAATATGCGGCAGTAGAATGCCAGGCGGACAAGAAAAGTTCCCTCAGCTGCCATTTCAAGCGTCTATAGCAAGGCATACAAGCATTGGCCTATAGTATACTATATTCTTGACTATAGTCAAAAATGGTGAGACGATAATTTAAACAAGAAAAATGTGTTCGTTTAGCCATAATCCTGCACCTACCCTCGCAATTTCAGGCAGTGCCACAAGAGATGCTCTACCGTTTATTACTCCTCATCTCCACAAATCCTGCGTTAATTCGCCTCTCCATGTGCCCTGCGCTACTTTATCCATGAGAAAACTATTTAAACCTGTCATCTTGGTGGTTTTATAGGTAAAGCCACCATAGTCTACCTATAAATTTCTATACGCCATTGTGGCGTATGGTATATAAGTAAATTTTTGTATTATAACTCATACGCGGCATCGATTTGTGAGCTTGAGCAATAGAGTTCATATTCTTAAGGTGAAGTTACACACAAAGCGCCTAATCGAAATTGGCTTTCAAACATCGTCGCATACATTCTTTGGGTTGAGTTACATACCAAGCGCCTTTTGCTGTATACGAATTTCTTAAAGTCAACTGATTTATGTTGTTTCCAGCTTTAATTGTAATGAAAATTGTCAATATTCCGGTGTGAGCTTGTTTTCACCAAAGTAGTTTTTCCATTTCACATTCGTTTCACCAAATAAATATATAGGGAACCTCCAATTCACATAAAATAATTTTTTCGAAGTCACAGTTCTGCGAATTTATGCAATTTGCAGAAAAAAAGGTTAACAAAAGATAAAAAGAAGAACAAAACCTTGAACTTGTAATTTGTTTTAAAATTTTTGGAAATTTCGAAGTGCCTGCGGCTTTCTTGTTGAGACCAAATTGAAGATGCTTTTTTAAATCTCAATTAAGCGCACACTGAAGTGATTTTTTTAACCCAAAAACAAATAAAAAATCAACCCAAAAGTGGTTATTCAACAGTCGTTTTGTGGTTTTAAGGTGTATTTTCAGTAGAAGGAGGAATTCACATTGCTTACACCATTTAGTGAAATGGTTTCACAGTTTTTTTGGTGAAATCTATCATACAGGTCACCTCATATGACAAATACTTCACATTGGCCTGCGAAACGAAACCAAGGTTATACCCTAAACGGGTAACACTGTTTTAAACAGCTCACGCACTTTTCGTGTTTTGTTCCATTGTCAAAAATTTTCAGTTTGGTTTATAATTTAACCATGAATCGTCATACAAACGAACAACGCTTGCTTGAGTTTTTATCAAAATGCGTGCTCTGTTAAGAAAATTCATCGCGCGCTTCTTCTTTTATTTTATGGACGAAGCTCAATGGGTACGTAAAAAAGCAGAATTGTCGATTTTAGAGTGAAGATCAGCCAGAAGCATTGCAAGAGCTACCAATGCATCCAGAAAAAGTCGCAGTTTGTTGCGGTTTATGGGCCAGTGGCATCATACGACCGTACTTCTTCAAAGATGATGCGAATCGTAATTGTGACTGGTGAGCGCTATCGTAAGATGATATCTAGCCTAAAATGCAAGTGCTTGATTTGTTGTTTCAACAAAACGGTGTTACATGCCACACAGCACGCATAACAATGGACTTATTTAGAGGCGAGTTCGGTGAACATTTTATTTCACGTTCGGGACCGGTCAATTGGCCGCCTAAATAGTGCGATTTAACGCCTTTAGACTTTTTTTTTGTGGGGCTATGTTAAAGCTTATGTCTATACATGACATAATGACCAGCTAGTGTACAGCAAACGCGAAGTGCACTATCTGTCAAACGAGTTTTGAATGTGTGTGTGTGTGTGCATTATTGTTAAGAGCCATACACACATACAAACAACGAAAAATGGCGCGAACTAGTAATAAACACAAAATCAGAATTGAACTTATCACCGATCTTGACAGATAGTGCACCCAAAATGTTGTTGTTGTGCAACTGCTCCTACCTGTAAATGAATATATCTTGTGTCTATGCATGACATAATTATCAGGTAGTGTACCGTAAACACTTTTTTCTCGCGAAGTGCACTATCTGTCAACGAGTTTATTTGCGTGTGTATAGTTAAGAACCATTACACACACAAACAACAAAAAATGGCTCAAACTAATAGTAATTAACACAAAATCAGAGTTGGACTAATCACTGATTTTGACAGTGCACTCAATGTTTTGTTGTTGGACAACTGCCACTTCCAGTAAATGAATATATAATGTGGACATACAGACAAGCACGCTTCATTTAACGCATTGAAAGCATTTATTCATGAGATACCGGCCGAAATGTTCGAAAGAGTATGCTTGTTTGTGTTGACAAAATATCGATCAGCTTGATGGTAAGATGGCGATTTCACCATATGGTTTTTGTGTTGTTGTACAAATGAGAAAACCATTAAAATAATTCTGGCATGACTACTTACTAACCAGGATTCACTTATAAAGGGTGATTTTTTTGAGGTTAGGATTTTCATGCATTAGTATTTGACAGATCACGTGGGATTTCAGACATGGTGTCAAAGAGAAAGATGCTCAGTATGCTTTGACATTTCATCATAAATAGACTTACTAACGAGCAACGCTTGCAAATCATTGAATTTTATTACCAAAATCAGTGTTCGGTTCGAAATGTGTTCATTCACCGTAACGTTGCGTCCAACAGCATCTTTGAAAAAATACGGTCCAATGATTCCACCAGCGTACAAACCACACCAAACAGTGCATTTTTCGGGATGCATGGGCAGTTCTTGAACGGCTTCTGGTTGCTCTTCACTCCAAATGCGGCAATTTTGCTTATTTACGTAGCCATTCAACCAGAAATGAGCCTCATCGCTGAACAAAATTTGTCAAAATTTGAACACATTTCGAACCGAACACTGATTTTGGTAATAAAATTCAATGATTTGCAAGCGTTGCTCGTTAGTAAGTCTATTCATGATGAATGTCAAAGCATACTGAGCATCTTTCTCTTTGACACCATGTCTGAAATCCCACGTGATCTGTCAAATACTAATGCATGAAAATCCTAACCTCAAAAAAATCACCCTTTAGAAGGTTAGGTCACTTGCGAAAACATAAAGAGGATAGTCCCCGTGAACATCATTAAGGATGTCAAATCTGCCCATTGAAAATGTCATCAAATAGGATAAAACTGCCAAAAATTAAAAAATATATATTCCTGCTTACTAACAAACAATGCGTATTTATTATACCAGTGTTCTTCGAAGATTTTCCGTTACTTTTAAAGCTCAGCCTTGTATAACATATTAAATGATTTTTTAAGTATTTTTAAGCAAAGAAAGACGTTAATCAAATGATACATTCCACAATAAGTCAGGTATATTATAAAATATTTATCAAACATGTTAAAATAAATATAATCACTCTTATTCCAGTTGTCGAATGCGAATTTCACATTTCCTTAACTTATTCGCTTTCGACAGTTTGCTAATAGAAAAATATTGTGGTAAATAAAAAAATAATATAAAGTAGGTTCCATACTCTTTCGACAAACAGGCGCGATGCAGTTTAGAATCGTTTTCGTTAAATTTTACAGTCGAATTCGACTTATGTGATGCCAAAAATGTAAATTTCGTCTTCGACAACCTTAATACGGAATAAGAGGGAATAACAATTATACGAGTACATACTTTCACAAGCGTATTTATTTAGTTTGTAGTAATTTAATATCAACAAATTGTACTTCCATCACATAAACAGAAACATTACAGCCATTGTATTCGAAAATATCGATAGTTTGCAGTCATGGTAAGCTCAGTTTTAAGTAAAGATAGCATATAAAGGCCTTATTCACAAAACGAAATATAGATTAGAAATAGGTTTATTTGACAGATTTCCTTTATAGAACTGTCAAATAAACCTATTTTAAGGCTTTATTAATTCAATTGACCCATAATTTTTATATAAGTTTCGTATTCTACTCTCAAATACCTTTCGTTTGACATCCATATTGTCCTAATCGGCCTACATGTCCGTTTGCGGTGGGGCGACCCTTCCGGGGGCTAGACCCCAAATTTTTATACGAGTTTCGTATATGATACCCTTATTGCCCCTATCTGTAAGCATGTCATTTGTGGGACTTGATCCCAGTTTTTTATATAAGTTTCGTATATGATATCCATATTGCCCCAATTGGTAAACAAGCCATTTTTTGGCGGTTTTGGCGATAGGGCAGCCCCCCGAGTCTTATTGTTATATCAAGTTCGTAATTTACTCTTATGTACCTTTCATTTGATAACCATACCATACCAATCGGTTAACATGTCCGGGGTTTTAGGGAAGGGCATACCCCACGGTTATTTGACCCCAAAGTTTTATACAAACGTGTTTTTGTTTTTTCACTTAACGATGCGTCCATTTCCGAGATATTTCGGTTTTCAAAATTGGGGGGTTTGGGGTCTGTAAAAATTTCATGAAAATCGGTTCAGCCGTTTTTGAATCTGCTCGCAACACTTTAATTTTTATATAATAAGATTGGTTTAATTTTACTCTGGCATTCACAATAGTGATATCTCTGCAGGTGGCTACACTAAATTGTAAAAAGCATATCATGGCAATCCTGGACACATATGTTCTATATAAGGCTGCAATAGGGCCGATTTATCGCACACATGAGCGAATAAAATCGTTCGAAATCTCTCTATTGTGAATTATGAATCTCCTTATTGTGCTCGAAATTTAAGAACGTGAATCTTTAAATCGATCATTATTTATAAAAACCAGAAAATAAAAATGCGTATACAAGTGCCATTAAATGCGAGACAAAGTTTTATTCGATATGAAGGCGCACTCGATCACATATGCGGTAATTCGGCTCTTGGTAACTAATTCAAAACTTTATTGTACGAAATAGATGTCATTTCCAAACAGTTTTCGCTGCCCTGCACTATATAGTACTTAAATAAAACAGGATCATTGTTGTTGTAGTTATCTTTGCGAGAACAGGATGATCATTGGTTATTTAAAGGCGCCAATACCTTGACTTGTCATATCGAGCATCATGGGCACTCAGTATTTATAAGAGAACCGGTGCCGCGCGGCCTCTAAACTCTCCGCTCGATACCCTTGATTGTTCACGACTGCCGTTGCAGCTACTACGTATGGAGATTTCCACTGTCCGCAACATGTGAATACACCCGGTGGCTCGCAGAGATCGCTTACAGCCATCCCACGCAGTGCTTACTATTTATCTCTATAAAGAACCCATAAGTGCCAATCGAGCGATATATTTAAATGGCAGCGTAAATTAAAAAAATACTTCTTCGCTGGATGGTAGGTATATCCACCTATAAAGCAGAATGACTGGATTTGTCTTCGTTAGGAGCACAATCCTGGTATTTATCTCTATAAAGAACCCAAAAGTGTAAATCGGGCGACATTTTTAATGGCAGCGTAAATTAAAAAAAATGGAATTCTTCGCTGGATGGCACCGCGACGCAGAGGTAAGCATATCCGCCTATAATGCTGAACGATTAGATTCGAATCCTGACGAGAACATCAACAGTGGTTATTCCCTTGCTAATGCTGGCATTTGTGGGGTATTCAGGTCAGCCCCCACTGCAGTCGGATACCCAGATGATCCTGGATCATTCCTGGCCCCTACAAATGCAACAACAACAGGTATTCAAGGGTAAAAGTTATCTACTTAATGGTGTCGATCTGCGGCATGCCGTTCCAACTCGACAATTAAAAGAGTTCCCATTCTCAGGCGCCGAATTACAGCATACGTGATCGATTGCGCTTTGGTATCGAATGAAATTTTATCATGTATTTAATGGATGTTATGCCACTTGTATATACATATGAATGTCAAAGTTTTTATAAATTATGATCCATTTAAACAATCGCGTTCCTACATTTCAAAAATTCCCGTTTAACAAAGAGATACATAATTCACAATAGAGAGATTTCGAACGATTTTACTCGTTCACGCATGCGGTAATTCCGTCCCTGCTTGAACTGCTGCTTAGTTAAAATCGGACCACTCATCCAATCCTAGTTCTGTAGATGTTGTTGTTGTAACCACATTTTCATGTGAAGGTGGCGCTCCTCGTCAAGCCCCTGTAGGTGAGCAAGCTCGTTCCGGTCCAAAGGATTTGTTTAATGTCTTAGCTGTTTGAATTAGCGATGGTTGAACTTAGGTACAATTGAAGAAAGCTCCCTGGGAAGGGTTGAAAAATCGGGACTAAGGTTCCGACAGAAAAAAGGGGATTTCGCCAAACAAGCTGGGAACTTTGATTCCTTTTACCAGCAGTCATGCACAATAGCTGCATTTGTAGTGCATACTTACATGGATTAAAATTTTGGTTTCCAACGTTTATTGACGAGAGTGAGACACGAGAGTGTGTGTTGTCGTCGATGGCTACATCCAAAAAGAGGAAGTTGGTCTTGAGTGGAGCTCGCAGCCTCCCTCATAAGAAAAGGAAGAAGAAAATGGTATTGCCATCTAATTGTAACAATAGCGGTTTATACGATATAAGCTTCCTTTGAACGATTACAATTAAGACATTAATCTATTACATTAAAACGGTCAGTTAATTCACGATAGTTTAGTAATTCATGGTTTAATCGATTTTAACTTAGAACTAATCATTTCGCTTTTCGCTTTTTTTAAACAAAAAGTAGCTATGCTTAATCGATATAAAATGGAGAATGAGACGGTAAAATTTGGGAAAAATTCCCCCAAACAAATGAACGGGAGCTAGGATAAAAAATTATGAATTTTATTGTTTTTATAAAAAAATGGTATCACTTCTTATTATTTACGAACAATTTAAAATATATGGAAATTATTTTTCACTTTTTTCATCAAAATCAAGTACAAATTTGTTAGGTTCACCCGGTTAAATGTCATGTACCCACCATAGAAGATTTTCTTAATTTTATTGGCACTCCATTCCGAGTCGGATACTTAAAGGAGGTCCCTTATCATTGAGCTTAAGTTAGAATCGGGCGGCACTCAATGATGTGCAGGAAGTCTTCTGGAATGTTCGTGGGCAATTATTCACGAACGCCACATTTGGCAGCATTTACTCCACAGGAGTAAGAATAAATCCATAAGTCGCTTTTCAGCAGCACTATATCCAGCAACCGTCCCAACCATCAAGAAAAGCGGGCGGCGCCCGGAAATGCCCATTAGATCTTCAAGTTCTAGCTCCATAAAAGTAGGCCTTTAGATAAAACGGCGTATCAGGCAGACCACCACAGCATTTATGACGACGAAGGAGAAGCAAACCTCTATACTACGAATCAGCCACCGGATGTGTGTCCCGCACGCAACCATGGACAACACGACACAATTAATCTGTCTACCAGACCACTCTGTAAGCATTTAATTTAGCCAACGATTGTTGGATGAAGACGGAAAGTTGTTATTACAACACAGAAATATGGTGACAAGCTGTAGGCCATAATTGTGCACTATTCAAATACAAGAATTAAAACAAACATTACAAAAGCAACAGTAAACATGTATGTAAACTTTTTTAGCAACCTTTATAACTTCTTTTTGCTTAGTTTTCCATTTTATGTTCTTTTTCGAAAAAATAATAGTCAAATGTTTAGCCAAAATAAAACAGCTGTTTTCGAAAATTCGAGATTCTCTCTCCCAAAAATTTCCTCTCTCCATTCAATCAGAATAGGAGGATTTTATTCGAGGGAGAAATTAATTCCCAGGGAGTTTATTCCCAGGGAGTTTTCAGAATTGGGATGTTAATATTGACAACATGAGATTATAAAAGGGAGGAACTATCATCAACAGGACTGATTGCCGCTGGACCGGAGGGTCCATTGGTTATTTAAAGGCGCCAATAGCTCGCCTTGTCATATCAAGCAGCGTAGGCACTCAGTTTTTGTGCAAAAGCCGGTGCCACCCGACCTCTCACTGAGACTCTCCACTCGATACCGATGATTGTCCGCGACTGTCGTTGCAGCATTCCACTATCCGCAACCTATGGACGCGCCTGGTAGCTCGCAGCTAAGCTTCTCGTGACAGCAAAGAACACCAAACAGATCGGGCCTCAAAATTTGTAGATCTCTAAGAACTGCGCGAAGGGCGCCGTTGTCCCTAGGCATTTCTGTCACTTAAGGCAAAGAGAAGGTGGAACAGAAGTGAAGTTTAGAGCAGAGGGAAGGAAAATCTTTTGTTTCCTATACCAACAATCATAGCTTATTCACCAGCACCTGCCTCTGAATAAAATTATTTTCTCAATTCTTACCATGATAATAAACATCGATATCATCATATGCCTAGTTACCTATCTACCATAAACAAAGAACACTAAATCAGAAGAAAGAAAACTGTTAACTATTACAAATCACAACTATATATCCCAGCAAACAATAACAAACAAAATTGTACATTTCCAATTAGCATCAAATAATTAAATAGTAACTGAATTATATAAAATAAATACATACTACCTTCATACATACCTAGGTTCGTAGTCATGCATGTGTACATACTAAGTGTATATGTGTAATCAGCGTCCGGCATTGAAAAATGTTTGTTAATCTGAAGTTTTTGTTTTTGAAGACTAGACTACTACATACATACCTATATAGTAGCATTAGTTTTTTTGTTTTTAAGCCATACCTTATATATCTTTTTTATAAATGAGTATGTTAATAGTTGTCTGTGTTTCAATTTACAATGTGAAAAAAGCGAAATTAACGAAAAACAAACAAATCGATAAAAGTGGAAATAACACTTGTAAATGTAGTTAAAACCGAGAGAATGGCAGATAATAATATTATATTTTATGATTAGTTTACATACATACGTCATACATTCATATATATATCCACATATATAATTGCTTAACGACAGCCCTGTACATCCGCTACCATGGCATATTACTTTTCTTTATTATTTATTTATTTATATTATTGAACAGTGGATGTGTAGTTTCAAACTATTCGTTAGAATGTATGTGGCTGTCGATAGACAAATAAAACAGAACAACGTATTTTCGAAAATATAATAAAAAATGAACTTATTGACAAAAAAACCCAAATAAATTGTTTATTTTTTTTTGAGTGTGATAGTTGAAGTATTGTTATTTTCCTTCTATCAATTTATTGTTAAAAAACTTTTGTTTTGGCATTACCGCATGCGTTATCGAATAAGTACTATCGAAATTCGAGATTATGGCATTCGCAAACGAGTGCATAATCGAGTGTCAGCTGTTCGAAAGGAGCAGGAGGAATCGAATGGAATTGTAACTTAATATTACTAGTAATAACAATAGTTAAAAGTAAGTATTTTAGTGTATTATAATATGAACAAGTTATAGTCCGATTCGGACCATAAATGAATGTAGAACATTGTAGAAGTCATTGCGTAATATTTCAGTTCATTTGGATAAGAATTGCGCCTTGTAGGGGCTCAAGAAGCAAAATCGGGAGATCCGTTTATATTGTATCGAGCTAAATCGGGAGATCGGTTTATATTGGAGATCTATATCGAGCTATTGATCGATTCAGACCATATTAGACACGTGAGTTGAAGATCATCAGAGAAGCCGTTGTGCAAAATTTATGTCAAATCGGATGAGAATTGCGCCCTCTAGAGGCTCAAGAAGTCAAGATCTCAGATCGGTTTATATGGCAGCTATATCAGTTAATGTACTGATTTGCGTCATACTAAGCACAGTTATTGGAAGTCATAACAAAACACCTCATGCAAAATTTCAGCCAAATCGGATGAGAATTGCGCGCTCAAGCAGCTCAAGAAGTTAAGACCCAAGATCGGTTTAAATGGCAGCTATATCAAAACATAAACCGATTAGAAACATACTTAGCGCATTTATTGGAAGTGATACCAAAACACCACGTGCAAAATTTCAGTCAAATCGGACGAGAACTGCGCCCCCTAGAGGCTCAAGAAGTCAAGACCCAAGATTGGTTTATATGGTAGATATATCAAAACATGAACCGATTTGGCCCATTTACAATCCCAACCGACCTATACTAATAAAAAAGTATTTGTGCAAAATTTAAAGCGGCTAGATTTACTCCTTCGAAAGTTAGCATGCTTTCGACAGACAGGCGGACGGACATGGCCAAATCGACTTAAAATGACATGACGATCAAGAATATATATACTTTATGGGGTCTCAGACGCATATTTCGAGGTGTTACAAACAGAATGACGAAATTAGTATACCCACATCCTATGGTGGAAGGTATTAAAAACAAATAGAAACTTTTTCGTGTTTAGGGCTAATTTACATAGAATAAATGGGCGACAAAAGGATGAAATGGCTCCAATCATGACTGTACGAATTTTGCAAAAATAGCATCTAAAAGACGAGTAATAGGCCCACCAGTTAAATTATTATAGGCCACCCAAATCTTGGGGGAATGTAAAAAATAGCCACTTGCAGCTTTGGTGGTACGGCAGTAGACATGAGCCGTTTGAGGTTTAGATCAAATGGACTTTTTAGAGCAACGTAAAGACTTAAAAACATCCAAGAATGGATGCGCTAAAGAAAGCCATTGTTAGGAAATGGACTACAATACCGGCGGGTTACATTCGCGTAGCTTGCAACTTTCTTTTAACCAACTCAGAGCAAAAGTCGAGGTAAAATGTGGTCATATCGAGCAAAAGTGAATGGATTCTGAAATTTATATAACTTCAACATATTTATGCAATTTGATTCAATAAAAATCATTTTTACACAAACAAATGTGGCAGTTGGAATTCGTATCACATTTTTTTTCAACTGACCTGTCAATCTAGATAACCCGCATTTTATGACCGTTTCTTACATATCTCCATGATTTGGCATCATTTGTTCTTTAGATGTTGCCTTCCCTTGGCTACAATTTGGATTTTTTTGCCAAATTCGGATGGCCATGAATTGAGTCATTTCAACCTTTTGTAGCCCATTTAATTTGCATAATTTAATCCTAAATGCGAAAAAGTATGAAGTCATTTATTTCATATTCTAATTACACTCTACATTTTTAATTACACTCAAAAACGTTCGTTTTTTACTTTTGTTTTAATTATTTATATCAAGTAATAATTCTATTCGATTGCTCCCATGACATAGTTACCAGGTAGTGTACCGTAAACAGATGAGTAAAATTTTTTCTTGCGAAGTGCACTATCTGGCAACGAATTTGGTTGCATGTGTGTATTATAGTTGAGAAACATAACACACACAAAGAAGGAAAAATGGCGCGAACTAGTTACATACACAAAATCAGAGTTGCACTAATCACTGATTTTGACAGATAATGCACCAAATATTTTGTTGTTGGGCAACTGCCAATACCTGTAAATGAATATATCTTGATTACTCCAGAGACCACGAGTGGATTTCGAACACGATTTCACTACGCCTGTTTTTAAAAAGAGCATATTTCTTATTTCATACTACTCTAAACCAAATTTCCTATGAATATTACATTACGGAACAGGGGATACTTCTCTCGTATCAATGGGTGCAGTCCAATTAAGGTCTAAGCTCAATAATAAAGGGCTTGCTTTTTTATGTCGAATCCTAACGGCATGTCGCATGGCGACACCACTTAGTAGAGAAGTTTTAGGATAATGGAATTTCTGAATGGCACTTGAAAATGATGTAGAACTTTTGAACGGATAGAAATATGCACAGGAAACTTAACATAGTCAATGTTGAAGAGTTTTCCAATAAGTATAAATTTGGGGACCCTAGTGGGTCCAGACGCTGATCCATGGGGCTTGAAATGTGATCACCATGAGCATGTAAAAATTTTTAAAACTTTTGAGAATCCTTACAATTAAAAAAAAATGGTGCAGATTTCCATTTCCGAACAAATCAAAATTTTGATTTTTTTTTAAATGTAACATCATATTTCCTTTATAACTCTTTCTTCTTTTTTCCAGGAGTTGTTTTTTCTCATTTTATTTAAACGCCCATAATGCTGCGGCAGTCCTGTTTTGATTAACTAATGTGAATGTTAAAGGCGTCCCAAAGTTTACAATTTTTAGATAAAAAAATTTGTTTCCTCATATTTCTCAAATCGCAAAGCGCACTGAATCCCAAGCTCTTAACATTTTCAAGTAATCCCACACGTCTACTAACTAATTGTCAAAGTTTCCTACATCCCAGCCATAAAGTTTTGAGAAACAGCTAGTTTACAAAAAAGGCAAATTTTATAACTTATTTTGGCCAGGGCAGCCTGTCTTTTTTTTTTTTTTTTTAAATAAAACTATTTGTACCCCAAAACATTTGTTTTTTAAATTCTTCAAATGTTTTCAATTTTAAAGTTGAAGTTACTGTTTGTCATTAAAATTTGGGACGATACAACTCCGAAATTCCTCAATATTTAAACAGCCGGGCTGGTGACGATACCTTTCATTTCATTGTACCATGCATCATGATTCATTTGAATGTGGAATGAAACATTGTTTTCATGAAAACATAACGTGTAAGCTATAAATGAAAACAAAAATGAAAAAATTGTTTCACGTTCTTATAGAAAGAGAGTTGAGCCCCTGGTTTAAAAAAAAACATTTTTTTTTAATTTAAGATAAACAACGGTATTCACAAATTTCTGCAAAACTGATCATCTAATAATGGGACTTCTTAGAAAAACTTAATGGCATTATGCAGAAAATGCTCGACGAAGAAAATGTATAGGGAGCAGAAGAACTCAGGAACGAATATAAACGCATAAGCGAAAAAATAAGAAAACAAATAAAGAGCATCAAAAAATGTTACTTTAAGAAACTTGGAAATGAAGCGCAAACAAAGGAAATACCAGACACCTCTACAAACTCATACGAGAACTCAGCAATACAAATGCATCGAGCACCACCACAGCAGTAGAGGATTAAACAAGATGCCTCACAATAGCGAAAGACGCCCAAATGAAAGTTTGGAGAAATCATTTCGAAAATATCAACGATGCATCCAACGAACAGCAATATTCCAAATGAAACCCATCCCACATAGAAATGTAATCCGCAATTGATACCTTGAAGAACGGTTGAGCGGCCGGAAACGACGGTATACCGACAGAATGTATAAAGGGAGTGTTACATACTATGCGCGCGCATCAAAAATTCAACACTGCAAACAAATCCCACAAAAGCCAGGATTCACGGAATAAGGTTAATCCCTAGGCGGGTTTAAAAAGGTGGTCTCACGCGAACAGCTGTTAACAGCGGCCAGGTTTGACGGTATTAAGATGTCAGATTTTTGTGAGCCCTCTGTTTGTTGTTATCTTCTTTCTCGCATATTCTCTGATCATGTACGAACACCCAAGATATATTTATTAGTAGAGGCAGTTGCGCAACAAGAAAATATTGAGTGCACTATCTGTCTCAATTACTGATTAGTGCAACTGTGATTTTGTGTGTTACTAGTTCGCGCTATTTTCGTTGTTTGTGTGTGTTACGGTTCTTAACTATTATACACATACACAACCAAAACTCCTTGATAGATAGTGCACATCACAAGAAAAAAATTGTACTCAGCTGTTTACGGTACTCTACCTGGTAATTAAGTCATACGCACACCTATACACACACGCACACAAATTTCTTTGCGCGTGTTGGCAAAACGTCGATCAGCTTGATGACAAGATGGCAGATTGCACCATATGATTTGTGGTTGTTGTACAAATGAGACCGCATTTAATTGTTTCGCCATGGGTTAAGCCAAGCGAGCAGCCGACATACATTTTTTTCATTTTTGGCAGTACTTGGCATTGAGGATGTCAAATTGTTCTCTTTTTATATTCATATTTTGTTTACGTTTTCTCCTATATGATTTGATTTGACATCCTTAATAATGTTTATGGGGCCCAACCACTTTATGTATACGCAAGTGACCTAACCTTCTATTAGTGAATCCTGTATTCAATAGTAGATCTGGCCCATCAGAAAGAACGCTAGTCTTGTATTAGCATCCATAGAATACCAAAAGGCATTCGACGCCTTAAATAGAACCTACATATGGGATGTACCTTTAGCGAAGGAATGCCACAATAATTGTGTCGATTATCATGAATATCCACGGTGGAAATACGCCAAGAGTACTGCCTGAAGGCAGTGTTGGCAAGCCCTTTGCTTCCACGAGTGGAGTGCACACTATTCCCATCTATCTATAAACTACGGTCCTTCGAAAAGCTGGACGCCGCACCGTCTGGATTAGACCGGAGGACTTTCAACAAACTCGGGGACCAGTTGTTTTAATATCCACTTATTCGGATATGCAGGCCAAACTAAATAAGCTACCCGTAGAATACCTTAAAGTTGGTATAAAGATAAATAAGAGCAAAACGAAAACAATGAGGACGATTTAAATTCTATAATGTTGAGGTTGATAATGTGGATCGCTTCAAATACTTTGGCAGATATTAGCAACAAGTGGTGGTACGGCAGAAGATGCTTAGCACAAAAATTAAAATATTTAATGCGTGTGTTCAATCGATTTGACTATACGGATCTAAAACCCGGCTTAAACCAGCACCATAAGCAATCAGGATTCACTGAATAAGGTAATACCAAGCGATCAGCCGACATAATTTTTTTTTAATTTTTGGGAGTACTTGGCATTGAGGATGTCAACTCTTTTTACATTCATTCTTTCTTTACGTTTTCTGCTATTTGATGACATTTTCAATAGGCAGATTTGACATCCTTAATGATGTTCATGGGGCCTATACACTTTATGTTTTCGCAAATGACCTAACCTTCAGTTAGTGAATTCTGATAATCAATAGACAACAAGTGTTCGTAAACAGAAGAATATTGAAATCATGGTAGCCTCCAAACATATCAAACGAAAGATTATGACACATAACTGGCCAACATTTTTTTGTTACTTGGCGATATAACCAAGCGAATGTATGGATGGCTAGTACATACACTAGGAAAGAACGAGGACGAAATCCCGCACTCAGTCCTTCAGTGGAATCTCCAAGGGCAACGAAACAGGGGCAGAACAAATACATGGAGAACAAAAGCAGCAGAAACCAAATGTTTAATCGACGAATTAAGACATTCAGCAAATGATCGAGAGAAACGGAAAGACTTTGTAAATAGTCTAAGTACCTTATTCACAAAACATAAAACTTTTAAATAGGTTTATTTTTATAAAGGAAATCTGTCAAATAAACCTATTTGAAATCCACATTAAATTTTGTGAATACCGACGTAATTTTGTAGTATGTTAACATACATATATAAACATGTCATAATAATAATAATCATGATTTTACCATGAATAATAATGTAGAATAGTAATAATGTAGAAATAGTTTTATTTTACAGATTTCCTTTATAATGGAGGTCGCTGTAGCGCAGAGGTTAACATATCCGCATATGACCCTACCGGCATTTGTAAGTTACTACGCCATGTAAAAACTTCTTTCCAAACAGGTGTCGCACTGCGGCGTGACGTTCTGACTTTGATATAAAAATGAGTCTCCTTATTATAGAGCTTAAATTTGAATCGAACAGCAATAATTGATATGTGAGAAGTTTGCCCCTGTTCCTTAATGGAATGATGAAATTTTGCATAAGGTGTTATGACTTCCAACAAATATGCTAAGTATTGTTCGAATCGTTTCATAATCTGATATAGCTGCCATATAAGCCGATCTTAAATCTTGACTTCTTGAGCCACTAGAGAGCGCAATTCTTATCCGATTTGGCTGAAATTGTACAACGACTTCTTATATGACCTTTGTGTCAATTATGGTCTGAATCGGTCTATAGCCTGACACAGCTCCCATATAAATCGATCGCCCTATTTTACTTCTTGAGCCCCTAAATGGCGCAATTTTTATTCAAATTGCCTGAAACAATTTCTGCTATGGTCTCCAACATTCAGTTCTGCAACATATGGTCTCCAACATTCAGTTCTGCTATGGTCTCCAACATTCAGATCGCTCCAATATCATAGCAATTTTTCCTTTGCCTAAAAAGAGATACCGGAAAAAGAACTTGACAAATGCAATCCATGGTGGGGGTATATAATATTTGACCCAAACTTAGCACGCTTTCATTTGTTAAGGCTTCATTAAGTTTAGTGAATGCAGCATATATTGGGTTGCCCAAAAAGTAATTGCGGATTTTTCATATAGTCGGCGTTGACAAATTTTTTCACAGCTTATGACTCTATAATTGCATTCTTTCTTCTGTCAGTTATCAGCTGTTACTTTTAGCTAGCTTTAGAATAAATGTGTAAAAAGGTATATTTTATAATGGCTACTAGAACCTAAAAATGCCATATCGAATGAAACATATATATGGGAGCTTTATGTAAAACTGAACTGATTTCGATAAAATAATGCACACACGTTGGAACATTAAAAGGAACGTCTTGTGCAAGATTTTGTAAAGATCGGATCAAAATTATGCCTATAAGCAGTATCGGATTATATATTGGGTTACCCAAAAAGTAATTGCGGATTTTTTAAAAGAAAGTAAATGCATTTTTAATAAAACTTAGAATGAACTTTAATCAAATATAATTTTTTACACTTTTTTTCTAAAGCAAGCTAAAAGTAACAGCTGATAACTGACAGAAGAAAGAATGCAATTACAGAGTCACAATCTGTGAAAAAATTTGTCAACGCCGACTATATGAAAAATCAGCAATTACTTTTTGGGCAACCCAATATATATGGGAGCTATATCTGAAACTCAACCAATTTTGATCAAATTATGCACACATTTTGGAACATAGAATGTCTTGAGCAAAATTTTGCAAAGATGGGACTAAAATTATGGCTACTAGCCCTAAAATGTCATATCGGATGATACATATGTATGGGAGCTATATCTGAAACTGAACCGATTTTGATAAAATTATGCACACATGTTGGAACATTAAATAGAACGTCGTGAACCAAATTTTGCAAAGATGTGACTAAAATTATGGCTACTGGAGCCCAAAAATGTCATATCGGATGAAACATATATATGGGAGCTATATATGAAACTGAACCGATTGTGACAAAATTATGCACACATGTTTGAACATTAAAAATAATATATTGTGCAAAATTTTGTCAAGATCGGTAAAAATTATGGCTACTAAAGGCGCGGATAAGGATTTCATTTTAGATACATGGTTTCCTCGGAGAAACTTTTTCGGCCTAATATACATATTTGTTTTGTTGTTGGTTTATATTGAAAGCTTTTTATTACCCGCCAACATAGTTGTATT
Organism: Stomoxys calcitrans; assembly: GCF_963082655.1. Lineage (NCBI taxonomy): Eukaryota > Metazoa > Arthropoda > Insecta > Diptera > Muscidae > Stomoxys > Stomoxys calcitrans. The sequence goes on along the minus strand of NC_081553.1, from coordinate 36,645,904 downwards.
CATTTAGTCATTCCGTTTGCAACACATCAATTTTTTCACAAATATATTTTTATCAAGAGCCACAAATTAACGCCAAACTATCGACGATAGTATCGAAGACCACTATCGAAAATGTCTTGGCCGCTATCGATAGTAGTGATAGTGCCGATAGTGCTATCGATAGTTCTCCTCCACCTCTAATCTAAATCTGGAGTGATTTTGACGAAATTTTGCACACATATGAGGACGTTAAATAAAACACCTCACGCTAAATTTTATAAAGATCGGACCAAAATTGTGGATTCCACAGCCTTAAAAGGCCATATCGGATGAAAAATATGTCTGGAAGCTATATCTAAATCTTAACCGAACGCTATTGATTTTGGAGTGACAGTTCATGTACGCTAACGACTCAAAGCACTCTTCCAGACTAGCAAAATTCTAGTTCCAAGAACTTTCTGAACCGAGTTTGGAAGACCTATCTCAATCATGGGACCTAAAGCTTATTGAAAACTTCTGGGGCATACAAAAACAAAGTTTTTTTCCTTATGGTTTTTGTATGTTTATACCCTACACCACTAATGTGATACAGGGTATTATAACTTAGTGAATTTGTTTATAACACCCAAAAGGAAGAGAGATAGACCCAATGATAAGTATAACGATCGACTCAGAAACACTTTCCGATTCGATTTAGCTATGTCCGTCCGTCTGTCCATATTAATTTGTGTAGAAAGTACAGGTCGCAATTTTCATCCGAAAGTCTTCAAATTTGGTAGAGGCATCTTTTTCGGAAACAAAGCCTATTGAAATTGGAAAAAATCGGATAAAACTTGGATATAACTCCCATATAGCAGTGGCTAAGCGTATTTATTGACCAATATTCCCTAAACTTCGTACAGCATTTTCCTCTACGACTGTCACAGTATCTGAAAAGTTTGCTCGAAATCGGTTCAGATTTAGATATATCTCCAATATATATGTTCGTCCGATTTACAGTAATAATGCAATAAAATGGTCTTTTGTTAACCGATTCTCTCGAAATTTGGCAGAAAGGATTTTTTTGTGACTCTCGACATCACTGGTGAATTTCGGGGAAATCGGTTCAGATTTGGATATAGCTCTCATATATATATATATATATATATATATATATATATATATATATCGTCCGATTTTCACTCCTAGAGCCACTGCAAGAGCATTTATTGACCCATCTTCCCAAAACTTCGTGCAAGCTTTCCTCGACGACTGTCACTGTATCTGAAAAGTTTGCTCGAAATCGGTTCAGTTTTGGATATAGCTCCCATATATATTTTCGTCCGATTTGCAGTGATAATGCAATAAAATGATCTTTTGTTAACCGGTTCTCTCGAAATTTGGCATGAAGTTTTTTTTTATGACTCGATATTACTGGTGAATTTCATGGAAATCGGTTCAGATTTAGATGTAGCCCCCATATATATATATCGCCCAATTTTCACTCTCAGAGCCACTGCAAGCGTATTTATTGACCAATCTTTCCAAAACTTTGTACAACGATTTCCTCGACGACTACCACATTATCTGAGAAGTTCGTATATTCGTCAGATTTTAAGAAATTTGCAATAATGTTGTCATTTGCCAACCACAGTTATTACATTTTGAACATATTTGCTCGCCGAGATCCTTCAAAATTGGTTCAGAATTGGATATAGCTCCCACATTGGACTTATAGAGTCGGCACCGCCCGACTTTTGCCCTTCCTTACTGTTTTTTTTTAAATTTTGTAATCAATTTTTTTCTCTTCTTTAGTTGTGCGAACTCCACGAACCATTTCGAGTTGCTATCGACCCAAATTGACGAAATGAATATTGCAAGAAAGCATGTAAATAAGTGGTAGCCATTTGTTTTTCTCTCCTCTTCGATTTTCAAAAGTAATTACAACGTTTTGATAAGTTGTATCTGTAAATTCACTTTTCAAGTGAATTTACAGATAACAAGTATCCGTGAATTATATGGAATTTAATATCAAATTTAAGTTCACCGTTCAAATCCCAAGATGTCCATGAATGTTCAGATTCAGCCTTATACAGAAGTAATCATGTTTACTTACTCTTTTGTGGAATAATATTCTTAGTAACTGTATGTTCCAGTCATCGCATACGCTTCATAAGTCATTGGATCCGGTCTCAAATAGCTCAGCTGGCGAAGCTCCAACCTATCAGAGCTCCTCTTTGGTTCCCTTCTTTTTTTTTTTTGCTCTTCGGATTTGCACTGCTCAAGTAATTTTTCCACCGATCAGAGCTCCTCTCTTGTTCCCTTCTTTTTTGTCTCGTGCGTTTTCCCTGCTTCTTTGGTTCTGCTGCCTACCACTGCATTACGGTGGCTTTCTATTTGCATTCTTCATCTTCTTTTTTCTCTTTTCTAGGACGAACACAATGGACCAAAGTTCTTCATGCTCTGCATTATATTCCATGTTAAACCAACGCTCAAAAGTTTAATAAAAACTGTTTGGATCGCCGGAAAAGTTGATGTTTTGTGGGCTACGTTGCCTTGCATTTAAAGCGACGAAATAAATGTTGGCACATCGGTTTGGTTATTCGATTGATTTAGCTTCCCGTTCTTGTTGTAGATCTTGGGGCCAGCTGGGTCTCTCCGATACAAACACTAGAGCTGGCATAATATCGATGGGACTATCTGTTTTATTTTTGTCTGAATATCGATTGATATTTTTCCTATCGATACTTTTTGCAAAACTAATAAAAAATAAACCATCTGATTCCGAATATATATGCTTTAAGATGCATTACACTTATAGAGGGCGACATTTTCATCCGATTGGTCCCAATTGATCTGCAGGTTCGTGCAATGATTTCTCTCATATCTTCCAACTAATTTTATTAAATTTCGTTTTATTTGGCCTGTGCATTGATATTGCTTCTTTAAAAGTCGATATCCCGAAGGTCACTTTTAATTTTAATAATATCGATACTTATTATTCAAAATATCGAATGCTGCGATTATCGATATTTTGCCAGCCCCAACAAACATGCATGTCTTCCAATCACTGGGGGCAATTTTCAGTTTTTATTCGATTTGATGACAGCCATATATGACCTTATAAATATGGAGATTGCAAAATCTAATCTGATGCTGATTACTAACTACTTTCACTAACGGATTACCCTAACGAAGCGTTTTATCGTAGGCTTTGTCTTCAGATGAAATTTGCAGCTTCGAATGTTCAAAATTATTGCAAATCATCAAACACTTAATTATTAAATGTGGAAAAACTATTTTTTTTATTTTAATGTTAATTATTGTTTAATATATGGCTGATTAGAAATTGTTTTATTGTTGTCAATAAAGAAAAAATAAGAAAAATAACAACCAAATTTGGTAATGTACGTTTTTCATGAATTTTTTATTTATTTTTTGTTCTTTTTTACATAAAACGCATTCATTTTTCAGTTTTTTAGTTGATTTTTTTTTTCTATTTCAATTTTTTCTCAGATTTTTAACGCTAAAAATGGCGTTTCTTAAATATATAGATTGGTTTTTCTTGTTATTTTCTTTATGGATTAGTGAGTTTTGCTTCGATTTTGTTTATCATCGCTCTTCTCTGGGTTTTGTGGTTTCTTACTAACTTCATCCTAAGATTTTTTAATAAAATAAATTATCATCATTATTTCAACAATAAATTTATATATATATGTATGGTTTTTTGGATTTTATTTTTTAGAGAGATTAAAATCCCAGTCATTTGTTTTTGTTTTGTTTTTTGTTTTGCTTGTTGTTTTCGACGTTACAAACGTTCTGTTCGGTTTTTATTTGAGTAGTTGCTTAATTTTAATTGTTTTTTTCTTTTCCTTTTGTATGTGGTATGTGTTGTTGTTGTTGTGTTAAATCCTCTTGATTACTTCCTTTCTTGGTGTTTTGGTTGCCTCACACAAAAGTAAGTGGTTTTTTTGTTTGTTTGTTTTATCCTCTTGTTTTCGATACATAAATATTAAATGTTTTGTTTTTTGTTGTAGAAAAAATATTTTACGTTTTTTATGACTAATAAACTGTTTTTGTTGTATTTTCCTTTTTTCTCGTTTGCTAAGCAAAGAAATGAGATGATAACGACATTTTTTTCTTTCTTGATTTTTGTTTTGTTTTTGTTTTCTCTGGGAAGGTAGTAGGGAGGGAGGGACAAAGGACGAAGTGATAGATTTTTTTAGTTTCCCTCTCACTATCACCAATCACTTAAAGTTGTGTCTCGTCTTACATGTTTGTAGACTTTTTGTTGTTGTTTGTTTACAATAAAGTTTTCTTTGCAAATTTGTTTTATATTTTTTGTTTGTTTTTATTATTATAATTATTCTTGTTTTATTTTAAATATAATTTAATTAACAACGACCTAACTTCTATGGGTTTTTTTATGATTTGAGATTGTAAGCGAATATTACAAGATATACGGCGACATTTTCAAAATACATATTAATCGAAGTGTAGTGTGGCTGGTTGAAATGAATGGCTTGTAGTTTGTGAGTGTGACTGTTTAGTTGTGTTGTGTGTGTTTGTGTGTATGTGAGAGAGGGAGAGAGAAAATAGGGAGAATGAAATGCAACAATTCTCTTGTACTTTAGCTTTATTTTCTCCGCCGTTTCATTTTAAACAGTCGATAAATTTCATAAACGACCACTTGTCCCACATTTGTTTTTGCTCTTCCTCTCCTCTCCCACAATGAGAATGTGATATTTTATCTAGAGTAATAACAATAGCAAATGACAAATTGCATGTGGGTATTATGGAAATGTCTAGCCGGCGCTTTGGCTGCCTCTTAGTCTGGTCTATGGGATTTTATTAGCATAGATGTGCATCATCACCATCTGCCTATGGCTATGAATTTGTATAGTTTTTTGCGTTCGATGTACAATGGGTTTGGTGGTGTTGGTTGTTGTAGGGATTTAATGTCTATGTATTGTAATGTATTATTCGCAAACAATCAAGGAATATAGCGAGAGATTTATGTTAGTGATTTTTGCATTTTTCACGCACTCACTCACACTTAAAAATAATACATATATATAAGTATATATATATATATATATATTGATTGTTGGCTGAGTTGATCAATTCGGATGCGCCCACAATCGCACACCGCGCCACTCGCACACAAAATTGAAGTCCCATCATGTCAATAGTTGTTCTTGTTTTTTTATCTTGTGTGTGCAGCGTATGTGTATTGTTGCAGTGTGTGTGGGGGGAGGGGTATGTTGTATGCATGTTTGTGTTTGAAGTTGTTGTTGTTTTAAACAAATGTGTTTGAAGGAGCGAGCAACGTCAATTGTGTGGTAGCATTGAAATGTATTTCATTTGTTTTTGTTTTTATTTTGTTTTTTTTTTTTGTTTTTTGGCCGCAACTAAGTTTTTCCTTATTGTTTTTGTTTTACTCTCACTTAATAGTTAGTTTACACATCACATTTGTTCGTTAGCAGCAGCCCCCACAAAAAACATTGTTTTGTTGGCTGCCGCAAAGCAGCAACACTCCTATAAATCTCTTCTCTCTGTTGTCTTGTTTGGAACTTAACAAATTTGTTTACAAAACATGCCGGTTTAGTAGCTTCATTGGGTTTGATATTGTGGCAATGCGGCACTATACATCATTTGTGGCGCCAGTGAACCATTTGCTGCTGCCGTGGCTGCTGCTGTTACACCAGGTACAACTGTTCCCGGTACTCCCCAAGTAAGATTTGGCTGAACCATTCTATAACCGGTAGCTACAATAATAGGATTTTTTTTTAATTATTTAAAGAATCGATGGCAATGTATATTAAGAAACTCACTCATGCCTCCCGCCTGTTGCGCACTTGTGGTGTAGGCGTAAGGATAATAGCCTTGTTGCATATATTGAGTTTGCATTTGCGCTGCTGGGTATCCCTGAAACAGAAAATCACGTAAAATAAATAATTTTATAACCAACACTGAAATTGAGTTAATAAAATGGTGCCATAAAGGATTGTTTGCGATCTAAAAGACCTGAATTAAAATTAAGAATTGAAAATCCGCAATATAAAAAAAAATGTTGGGCAACTCTTATTTTCTTATTTCACTCTCTGATACATATACTTTAGAAAAACATCTCAGTACCTAGCATCAACAGTTTTGATAGTCCAGTAAAAAGACGAATATTAGTTACTTTTACATTGAATTCACAGATTCCTTATGCCATACAAGAGATAGTATTCACAAAGTTCGGCCGGGCAGAATCTTGGGAACAAAACGACATAGACTCTGCTAATCGTGGAGCATTTGCAGTCCCCAATTTGTAACCATTTGTTATCCGTTGCCTTTCAAAACTTACCCAAAATAATTTAAAATGTGCTAAGTTTGGTCGGGCCGAATCTTGAGATCCCTTCCCATGAATTCTGCTAAAAATGTAAAGAAATCGAGCCCTTTTCGCGAAAATGATGTAAGCGGCATTTTTTCGGGTTTCATTTTTTATGGATAGCGAAGGAGGATGTCGAATTATGTCACCTCTCAAAATATCAGAGCTGTACCATATACCCTTATGAAATGAGAGCGAAACTGATTTTGATCAAAGCGTCATTTAAGGTTTGTTTACATATGTTTTATAACAAATTATTTCTAAAAAAGTAGTTATACCGTTTTGCATTTGCAAAACAAGAAAATTATGGGATAGTAATGCAATATTTCCCTAAGGAACAAGGGCAAACTTTCCACATATCAATGAGTGCAGCCCGATTCAAGTTTAAGCTCAGTGATAGGGAGCCTCCTTTTTATAGCCGAGTCCGAATGGCGTGCCGCAGTGTGACACCTCTTTGGAGAGAAGATTTACATGGCATATTACCTCACAAATGTTGCCAGCATTAGGAGGGGAAAACCACCGCTGAAAATTTTTTCTGATGGTCTCGCCAGGATTCGAACCATGCGTTCAGCGTCATAGGCGGAGATGCTAACCTCTGCGCTACGGTAGCCTCCTATTGCATTACACATACAATTTAAGTTTTAATTAGGCGATACCAGTCATGATGGCTTTATTTGAATCTGCACCGATTTTGTTAGAATTTGACTTATTCTGATTTTGATGAAATATTTCAGAGATATGATTTCGTACAGATAAATAAAATGGTCTGTAAAGGCTCTAGAAGTGAAAATAAGGCGTTACACATGCATGGGTGCTATGTCTTAATGTGAAACGATTTTTATTGGATTCAGTAAAAATTTCAAGTGTCATAAAAGTGTAAAAATTTCAAATGTTGGAAAAGAAAAACGAGCCATTTTCAGGGCATTATAAAGGGAAAACGAGACGTTTGCGCAAAACATCTTTGTTCTGAACATTGTCGCTTACATCATTTTTGCGGGAAGGGCTCGAAATTATCTTATTTGACATGTACTTTACATACAAAATGTCAGCAAAATCGGATAACAATTGCGACTTCCAGTGGCTCAACAAGTCTAATCGAAGGACCATTTTGTATGTATGTATATTAGGGTGGCTTAATTTGTGTGGACCAAAAAAGAAAACCCGTCAAAGTGTTATCAAAAAATCTGCGTCTAATTTGCCCAAGAGTATATAGATCCATATATAGCTTCCTAGTTTCCGTGCGTAACAAGTTTATATTTTACGCTCAGAAGAAACTGTTGAATTATACTTGACTATATCCGTCTGTCCGTATATCCATTCCAATCATTTGCCTGTCTGTTCTTTTTCTATTGTTGTAACCACATTTTCATGTGAATGTGGCGATCCACGTCAAGCTTCTGTAGGTAGGTGAGCAAGCTCGTTCCGGTCAAAAGGACAGATCGCCGCGGGAACAAGGTGGCCATTGGTTATTTAATGGCGCCATTAACTCGCCTTGTCATAGGTACTCAGTATTTGTGCAAGAGCCGGTGCCACCCGACCTCTCACAGAGACTCTCCGCTCGATACCGCTGATTGTCCGTGACTGCAGTTGCAGCTACTCCGGATGGAGCATTCCACTATCCGCGCCCGGTAGCTCGCAGATAAGCTTCTCGAGACAGCAATGAATACCACACAGATCGGACCTCAATGTTCCCGCTTGTTTGTTGCTCACAGCTATTCTTTTCCATAATCAATACTACTATAAAAATTAGACCAATTATCATTTGGCTTAAAACTTGAATCCAATAGAACTCATTGATATGTGAGAAGTTTGCCCCTGTTCCTTAATGGAATGTTCGTTCATGGGCAAATTTTTGTTTTGAGAAAAAAATTTCTAGCCGATTTGGATGAAATTTTTTATAGAATGTGGTATTGATCCTGAAAGAGTGTGCTAAATTTTCCTTAAATTCGGTTAATACTTGCATAGAGCTTCCATATAAAGGTACCACGCGACGGACGGACTTTGTCGCTAAATCCCGGAACCTTGATTTTGATTTTAGAACTATAATATCATAGAAAAATTTCTTATGCTGAGTTTACATGGCACATCTGATGTATGGTCATTGTGATAGTATTGGTGAAAACAAAGATGTATTCGTCACATGTACACATAACCAACAGTCATGGCTGAAAAATCAAAATCATTTGACTATTTTTTAGATGAATGACCTCTATCGGTTACCAGATATTGAAAAATACGTTCTGTGACAAATAAGGTTAAGAAATGAGAAGTAAATGTTGGAAAATTAAATAAAATCAAAGAAAAGAAAAAATTGATGTACCGTTTTAGGCAAAATCTGTAATCAACACGTACACACGATGAGTACGATCATGATGTGCCATGTAAACTCTGCTTTAGAAATTGCTATAGTTGCCGGTTTCGATAAAAGCTTTGCAGATTGAAAAATTGACCCACCTTTATGTATATACTACATCAATAAAAAGTACAAGTGCAAAATTACCAACGGATATCTTCTTTGTTTGAACAGACACATCTAATCGGCTCTGAATGTCAAGACGGTAACAAATATGTAGACTTTATATACACTTTATTGAGTCCCAATCAATGTATCGATATGTTACAATCGAAATGACCAGATTAATATATGTGCCCATCCTATGGTGGGCTTGCATGTCGCTATAGGCATACCCATAAAGTACTGGAATGTAATTGTTATAACCAAGCCACTCGGGTGTTTAGCAAGAGTGGCCTTTTTGACCTTCCTGAGGATCCCTTGTTATTTTTAATCATTTTAAAGATTTTTCCTCAACCACCGTTCGTGACTCGTTTGGCCACGATTTCAATATACCCAATTTAAGACTCCACAATTATATACATATACGCTTTACACTAAATTTGATAAAATTTTGTATAAACACTTACAGTTGGTGGATACCAATAACTCATTTGCTGATACGCTGCATAAGGATACTGGACTGCAGCAGCAGCTGCGGCAAGCTGTTGTTGTGTCATCATTTGGCCTGGTATCGTGCCGCCTGCAGCAGCCGCAGCATTTGCTGCGGCGGCGGCAGCAGCTGCTTGTTGTTGTGTGGTTGGCATACCGCCTGGACCCATCATTGCTCCAGCGGCAGCGGCTGCGGCCGCCGCTGCTGCACCCGCTGACACTGCTGCCATATTATTCATGGGATTATCATTAACTACAGCAGGATTGATGCCACCATTCTCCTTGCCCCAGAAACATTTCACATTACTACCATGTACTTCCGAATTGTGTATATGCTCGATAGCACGTGCAGCAGATTCTTTTGAAACAAACTTAATGAAGGCGTAACCTTTGTCTTTGAAAACGCGTACATCTTGTATGGGACCGAACTGCATGAAATGCTTGTGCATAAGTTCATCGGTAATCACATTGGGCGGGAAGCCACCGCAGTAAACTGTAGTGTTCATTGGACTGGACTGATTGTATACCTCTTCGAATGTTGGTCTTGAATTTGTTTTCAGGCCACCGCCTCCGCCACCGCCTGTATTCGCTTTACTATTCTCACGGGGAGGTGCCAATTTTCGTGTCGACCAATTGGTACGTATTGAACGTGAACCTATCCACTGGCCATTCATCGCTTGTATGGCGTTCTCGGCTTCGGCTTTCTTAACAAATGAGACAAAGGCATAGCCTCGGGATTTCATAGTCTGTGGATCACGTACAATGCGGCAGTTAGAGATCTCTCCAAAGGGAGCAAATGCTTCACGCAAGGTTTCAGTTTCAATTTCAGGACTTAGATCGCCCACAAAGATATGATGATGAGAGCTAATATCTGTTTTAGGCTGATTGCCAGGACTAGTGGCCCAATTAACCTTTGGGGGTAAAAAGTAAAGGACAAAAAAGAAAAAAAAAAGTTTGAATATATTTGGGCAGTCAGTACGTGTGTAGAGTATTTACCTTAATTTCCTTGTCCAGGAATAAACGTTTATTCATGGCTGTTAAGGCTGTGGTGGCTGATTGATACGTGGCATATTCAATGAAAGCATAGGGATCATTGCCGGGTTCTCTGATTATTTTACAACTTTTTACTGAACCCATTTGACTAAATAAAGCAACTAGTAGGTCCTCTTGTACGGACGTATCCAAGTTCCCGACATACAACGTTTTCGGCTGTGATTCGTCCATTTTGTTGTTGTGGTGGTGTTAATATCTTCGATTTTGTGGTATTGCTGGCTGAAGTTTGAATTTTCAACGTATGTAGGGTTGAATGTTGTTTTTCTTGTAGTGGTAGTTGTTAAAAGTGATTAGAGATGGATGGATGGCTTCAATTTTGATAACTGATTTTGCTACACTATCTAAAAACGACTATACGCCGTTCGTTTTATGTTGGCTATAATAGTAATTAATGTTTAATTTTGTTTTGTTGTTGTTGTCGTTTTGAAGTTCCTTAAGCTATTTTGCTTGTTTTGTTTTTGTTTCTCTACTTCTTTTTTTCTCTTACTATCCTAAAATGTTTTGCTGATGTTACAACTTTTGTTTTTCTTGAATTCCCCTGAGCTTTACTTGCTGTTGCTGTTGTTGTTGGTGTTGATTATAGTATTGTTTCTATACTTGTTGTGGTTGTTGTCGATTTTTTTTTTTGATTTCCTAAGGGACAGGAGCAGCCTTTGTTTTCTTTAGGAGCTAATGGATAAAGTAGGTTGGTTGTTAACGAATGGATGATTTTTTTTTAAAGTTGTTTTTGTTGTATGATTGCTGTTTCACAATAAAAATATGATGTTTTTGTAAAATTATATATAGATGTATGTAGCATATGTTTATAGAATTATTTTATGTATATATGTATGTATATAACGTTGTTGTAGCTTTCTTATGTTGATATTGCTCCTTTTTGAACTCAATTAATCTTTTCATCGATCGATTGATCACCTTAAATTTTTGTATGATTTGGCGGTGGCGTATTATTGATGTAGTAAAACTTGTCAAGATGATTTTTGCACCCTTTTAAGGAACGAACTCTTGCTCCTTGCTAAAGCGTTCGGTTTTCAATTGTCTTCTTCTTCTTCGAACGAACGAGGAAAATTTTAATATGATGCCGATTAGCAACAAACACGTCTCAATACATATAACGCACAACAAACACACTTCTACATATCTATATATACATGTACATTATACATATATTAAAGAAAGTATAGATGATACAGCATATGGCTCCTATTCTAGACTGCTCTTATGGAATACAATTGGAATTGTTGCCGGCCGGTGCTTGTTGAAGGCAGGTTGCAACTACTGATATATGAATATGTGTGTGGTATATGGTTAGTGAGAGAGTATATTCCTTTGTTTTATATTATTCGAATACTTTGATAGTGCAGTTTCTTTATACTTAAGACAAAGAATACACGTCACGCCTCTATATAGTTTGCTTAATTTTTTGTCTAACTCGTTGTGGCTCGGGCGTTTGGGAGCTGTACCCCCGCTGTTTTTTCTGTTCTCGCAGAAAGACTGGTGCCAAAGTTTTTAAGGGCGCAGTTGTTGTGCCTTTCTTTATCAGATGCCCAGGAATTATTTCGATTGTTGTTGTTATTGCTGTTGTATTTTAAATTAATCTACAACTCTATAAGGAGTGTCTTAAATTTGCATTATCGTTTGGGGTTGGGGTTGGTCTTTTCAAAAAGCATAGCTAGCTAAAGTTTCATACTTTCTCTTGGAGAAAACAAGTTATTTTTTGTTTTGGTTACTATTTCTTTTGTTTGACATATGGAATCTCAATATGCTTCTTCTGAAGAAATTCTATCTCTGTCGTCGAAGTCAATCACTCGTTGCTGTGGATATTTATTTATATTCATTTACTTTGATAGACGTTACTTACAAAATAATTAGGTTTTTAAATAGTAATATAAACGATATTGGTATATTTCTTCTTTTGTTTATTTGAAAAAATGTCAGGCTCTTTCGGACTTTTGAAGGTTTACTGAAACGAAAAGAAAAAATGCGAGAGAACAAAACGGAAAGTATAGTATTAGAATAAAGTTTAATAAGATTCAAAATTTTAGTAAAATTCAAAAATTTAGTAAATGTCAATGTCAATCATGTCGGTGACAAAATTACCAAATTTTCAATGTCAATAAGCATAGTCCCAAGGCGTATATACCAGGTGGCCGCATCAACCCAGCTGATGTGTCAATTTATTTTTGAATTCGCCGTACAAAAATATAAACTTCAAAATAAATACTTTATAAATTGTGTTTGCTACTGTTATGGTTTTAAAACTAAGGGTATATAATGACACGCGTCTAACGACCTCATTCAGGGAACTTAGGTCCCTTGTGTCGCCCCCGAAAGATTCAAAATGCGCAGAAGAACACTGTAAATATTTATGTCAGACATTAGAATGAAGAAGATTAAGAGCAAACATGCGTAACAAAACGGCCAGGCGGTCTAGAGAAGTTCTCTCCAATATGCCATTATAAGCTATAGTAGTCAAGAATGGCGAAATGACCACTGCACGAATATAATTTAGACAGGAAAATACGTGTTTGTGTACACATAATCCTGCACCTACTGTCTCAATTTCATGGTAGTCCCATAATAGGTGCTCAACCGTCTATGACTCCTCCTCATCCCCACAAATCAAGCTTAAGTCCGCCATGTGTCCAGCGCAAGGTCAAAGTCCTGGCATTGCAATGGCTTTTCAGAATTTTCATTATTGAAGGGGGAATGTCCATTACATCTAGGAGAGGTCCCCTGAACATTCCAAGTTACCTAGGATTGGTGAATAGTACCAACTTGATCTTTCGGGGGTTTACGTGAAGCCCATTGCCAACAACATTTTAACCGTCCTTTTCCAATGACCTGAAAATCTCACAGATATCCAAAAGCCAAAAATGTGTACACAACCCCACCTTGTGGTGATTGAAATCTTACCACAATCTTCCTATTTGATCCATACGTTAATTATCCCGCCTATCAACATTAGAATTCACTTGGCACTATTTAAGCCTGCCATCTTGGGGGTTTTGTGGGTAAAACCACTGAAGCTAATTGGAATTTTTAACATTTAAACATTTTTTTCTTGCTTGACACTCAAAAATTAATAAACTTTTTTCTCTTGCTCTGATTGGTCGAAGCAAATTAGCCGAAAAGTTTAAATGTCAAGGCGAATTGAACATTACTCGCCCTGTTCACAAATTTTGACATATAAAGTTCCCAAAAAATATGCGTTGTAGCAATTCGCCAATGCGGCCAACTTATAAATACGCCTTTGATTGGTTTTTATGGAAGTTTAATCGAAATATGAATCGGTGAAAACCCATTTTCATTTCCCAACGACTTAAATCGATAAAGCAGATAACTATGTTATCTGCGACTGAGACTGTTTAATATACCCTCTATTTTATCATGGTGGTGTAACCCAAAATGGTTAAATGTCGGAATTTTTTGTTATCCAACACCACCGATTTTAATAATTAATAACATTTGTACTCTTGTAAACAGTACTTTTACGTAATGGAAGAGGGAACATTTCTGTTAGGTTTGCCATAGTACTATATAGTGCAGTGCAACTAAAATTGTGTGAAAATGACACCTATTCAGCACAACAAAGTTCTCAATAAATTACCAGTGCAAGCGTATGTACGACATTTGTATTCAGTATTGCCAAGATGTTTTTCACAATTTAGTGTGGCCACCTGCAGAAATACCTCTATTGTGAATGGTAGAATAATATTTAAAACAATTTTTTTTTATAAAGTTAGGTGAGGAGGCCACCGCGGCACAGAGGTTAGTATGTCCGCCTATGACGCCGAACGCCTGGGTTCAAATCCCGGCGTGAACATCAGAAAAATTTTCAGATGTGCTTTTCCCCTTACTAATGTTGGTAACATTTGTGAGGTATCCTGCCATGTTAAATCTTCTCTACCAAGTTGTTGTTGTAACCACATTTTCATGTGGAGGTGGCGATAATCGCCAAGCTCCTGCAGGTAAGCAAGCTCGTTCCGGTCCAAAGGACTGATGGCCGCGGGAACAGGGTGGCCATTGGTGCCAATAACTCGCCTTGTCATATCGAGCATCATATGCACTCAGTATTTGTGCAAGACCCGGTGCCGCCCGACTTCTCACTGAGACTCTTTACTCGACACCGCTATTTGTCCGCGACTGCAGTTCCAGTTACTCCGGATGGTGCATTCCACAATCCGCAACCTGGAGACGCGCCCGGTAGCTCGAAGCTGAGATTCTCGTGACAGCAATGAACACCACACAGATCGGATCTCAATGTTCCAGCTTGTGTGGTTCTCACAGCTATCCCGTGCCGGATCTCAACTAAGTGGTGTCGCTATGCAGCACGCCGTTCGAACTCGGCATAAAAAAGGAGGCCCCTCATCATTGAGCTTAAACTTTAATCGGACTGCACTAATTAGTATGAGAGAAGTATCCCTTGTTCCTTGATGGAATGTTCATGGGAAATTTAGTTTAGTAATATTAATACATATTATTTCACTTCTGTGCCCACATATGTTTTGCAATTTTATTTATACATTTTACAAATATTTTCATTTTTTTCCTCCTATTATTTTGACCGGCTGGCAAATCGTGTTACCATCTGATGTCTAACAAACAGGCTTGTATTGGATACATTATTTATGTTTTATTTTTGTCCTTTAAGGCTTCTGTATACAGTACCAAAATAAAACAGCAACTTTCGCTTGATTTCAAGGTGCAATCTCACCATTACTATAGCTAGCAATGGTGAGATAGCAGGTTTGACCACATGAGGCTCAAAATGATTGAATATGCAGATGATGTGGTGATACCTGTATCGTCATGGACGGGGCTCTGAGTATGCCAAGTATTTAGGGGTTATACTGGATTCTTAACTATCATGGAGACGTAACATAGAATTTCGCGCTTATATGCTACCGGTGCATAATACATGTGTCGGAACAAATTACATAGCAGCGGGTTGTACGTACCGGATTGGCCCGATGGAGTCCTTCATCGGCAAGGGCTGCCACCTCAGTATACAACAAACTGCTACAACAACAACAAAACAACGATTCGCAAAAAAAAAAACTGGGGAACCTTTGCCGCCTCAAATCTATGTTGGTGCTATGGATGTACGCCAGTATTATAGCACATGGAGCACTCTATGGTGGAAATGGAAAAGAAGATGATAGAGAAAGAGAAGCTTTTGCATTCAGTGTTGCATCGAAATGGCAGCGGTAGTGCTCGCTTACCCCCCCATAGCTAATGTTATTTTTATTAAGGCGATTGAGGCTTACGCAGCCGCAAGAAAGAGCGCTCACGGAAGCTGAAAAGACAGAGCATATGGAAATGCGCATATTCTTTGGCATCTTCCAAGGAATATTCAAAATGCAAATTTCTGCACAAACATTCCATTAAGGAACAGGGGCAAACTTCTCACATATCAATGAGTGCTGTCCGATTAAAATTTTAGCTCAATGAAAAGGGACCTTCTTTTCATAGCCGGATGGCTTCACACCATTTATGTCACTTGCATATACTCCGAAACCTGGCAGTAGGCAAGGGTGGTTTTTATACCCAAGACCGACAAGGTAAGTTATGCGACACCAAATGCCTATAGACCTATAAGCCCTACGTCCTTTCTACTCAAAACCATGGAACGTATTGTGGATACCATGATGAAGAGCATGGCTCACATCGAGGGGACTTTCAACAATGTGAGGACCGACACACTGATCTAATCGTTAGATCACTACTGGGTGGACCGGATGATAAGGAACAGGTAGATAAATTGTGCACCCCATGACATGAATATAAGGGAGAATTACGGACAGTAAACTGTCCATCAAGGAATAACAACCAGGACCGTAAGGTCGCAAAAAGTCTTGGAGTGCAAGGAAATTAACAACTTCTCTGAGATAGCACTATCCGCAACGTTTGGTTGCCGGGTCATAGCGGAACAGGGATAATAAAAGAGCGGACAAGACCAGAAGACCTGAAGACTGCCGTCAATAAACTTGGTTAGGCCGAAGCCTTTAGGCGCAGTCTGAGTTAAGGGCGTGGGGGA
This sequence comes from Stomoxys calcitrans, assembly GCF_963082655.1. NCBI lineage: Eukaryota > Metazoa > Arthropoda > Insecta > Diptera > Muscidae > Stomoxys > Stomoxys calcitrans. Next base: position 36,629,533 of record NC_081553.1, on the reverse strand, counting down.
CGAACGTGTAGCACTGTGGAACAGCGAAACGGTCGGTGGGACAACCAAAATCCTATGAGGACATACGGATCGTAAGATGACGAGGCTAATATTGAAAGGAAGAAAAAAGAAGATCAGTAAAGCTTTCGGTATCATATTAGGAAACATAGGACTACTAGCATGGGGTGAATGAATATCCGTAACCTCTTTTCAAACTAACCTAACTTATATAGCCGAGGCTTGGCTCCTATGAATGGAATCGTACCTCACAAATGTCGCAGGAGGGAAAACCACCGTTGGAAAAAAAATTATGTTTTCGCCAATACTCGAACCCAAACATTCAGTGTCATCGGCTGATATGCCAAGCTCTGCGGTGACCTTTAAGAAATATGATAACTAACGATAACCAACGCATACCCGCGCCCGCGCACTGCACGGGATAGTTGTGAGCACCACACAGGCTGGAACATTGAGATTCGATCTGTGTGGTGTTAATTGCTGTCACGAGAAGCTTGACTTCGAGCTATAGGGCGCATCCACAGGTTGCAAATAGTGGAATGCTCCATACGGAGTAGCTGCAACGGCAGTCGCGGATAATCAGCGGTATCAAGCGGAGAACCTCAGTGAGAGCCCGGGCGGCACCGGCACAAATACAGATTGCCTTTGATGCTCGATCGGGAGCTTGACGAGGATGGCCACCTCCATATTAAATGTGGCTACAACAACAAAAACAAATGCTTTCCCCCACGACATTCCATCTGTCGTTTGATGTCGGATTCCCGTGTAGTTCGGACACGAACGATGGAGTTCCGTTGATGGGACACGACAACAAGGTGTTTACGGTCAACTCCCAGATTAGTTGAGGTATCGGTTCGGTCGTTTTTCTCACAGCGAACATATCAAGCTCTGTAAAGCTTCCTGGGCTGGGCGTAAATGATGATTGTATCGCAAGCGGAGAGTAGCATTGCAATCGTGTATATTCCAGTCAAGGTTCGTGAGAGAGAGTGAGTAAGAAAGAACTTTCCAAATTAGGTCGTCAACTAGATCCTCTTCTAACCTTAGTAGCAATACAGCAGGGAATCCATTAAAACGATATATCCAAGTACTATGTTAGACAAGCAGATAAAAGACTGAAACATATGAAGTATATTAAGCCATAATTAAACCTTAAACGCAAAGGATATACTGGGTTTATAACCACCAGGTAAACCAAAAAGTCAGTTAGTTTCAGTTAGATGTAACCGGTAAATGATGGGGCATTTTCGAACTTGTCCTACCTTAACACCCGGATCTATAGTCATACTGTCTTACTTACAGATTACTTTGCAAACGTGATCAGCTGTGGGTGATAAACTAACATCTGAAGCTTCTACAAATGTCAGTATTACAATGAACTATTGGGTTGCCCAAAAAGTAATTGCGGATTTTTTAAAAGAAAGTAAATGCATTTTTAATAAAACTTAGAATGAACTTTAATCAAATATACTTTTTTTACACTTTTTTTCTAAAGCAAGCTAAAAGTAACAGCTGATAACTGACAGAAGAAAGAAAGCAATTATAGAGTCACAAGCTGTGAAAAAATTTGTCAACGCCGACTATATGAAAAATCCGCAATTACTTGTTGGGCAACCCAATATATAAGGATCGTACAGGAAGTGGACGTGAGGAATTTACTTTCATGAAACATCATACCGTGCAATATCTAATATCTATCTAGACTGTTACTGAAGAATTTGGATGTACAGGGAGATGAGAATAAGAACAAGATTACATAGCAAGATGACTGCTTGGTATGCCATTAAAGCCGGGACAACCTATGCCACAGGACGGTTTCATAGAGCTTGAAATATCGAAAGCTTTCAAAACTGTTACACAATCCTCAAGGCGCAATCACGAATTATTGTTGTTGTTATGAAGAAGTCATATCTGAGATATCGAGCTAGGGTAATAAATTTCGCACTATTCAACTACAACTTATTCCCTGTGCTTTTCCATCAAGATCGCATCATACAAGACGTTTGCTTTATGTCTCCAAGCTGGTAAAAGTCTACGTTATCGCTCTTGCCGCTTATTTCGCTGCAAGCAATTTCAAGATTTCCGCCACAAAATCTTAATCCACATTGTTCAACAAATATACATTCGAATTACTGGCATCTAATGTGGGATTCAATGGTCATACAATTCAAACTTTACCTGACCCCTGACAAGAAACTGAAGTCAATTTTTGGGGCGAAGGCCCGTAAACCCCCCCTAGGGGGCTTGACAGTGAACCACAGTTTATCATAATTAGCACTGACACTAAAGACATAATGATTTCCCTGCAATGGGAAATTGGAGGAAACATTCTATATGGAGATATTTTAGGATTGCAGTGAATGAGTCATTAAAGCGATTTGTTTCTCTATGTGTGCTAGCCAATAGAAAACGTATACAGGTGGATAATTGGTTCTACAAGGCGTTAATCTGCTAAAAAAAATTTAAAACTTTACAAAATCTTACCAAAAAAAAAACTGTTCTTTCCTTCTATCATGTACCTAAATTTCAACATAAGGATGTCGGTTTTGCCATGTAGTTTTATCACCAAAAAAAAAAACCAACGGCAAACCCAACGAAGAAATAAGAAAGCAAACAATATGATTTGATGCGCCCCAAAGGCAATCAAAACTTCAAAGCACATATTAGTAAAAGCAAAACATAAACGAGACAAGAAACCCTTAGCGACGATTGTCTTACAAAAACAAGAAACAACTGTGCGTATCAATTTTAGAATTTAAAAGGGTTGCAGCTACACAAATAAGGCGACACGTTAGATTATTGACCACCAATTAGAGAAAAATGTTTACCATCGACCATGCATGCTCTCTGACATTTAGCGAAACCCATCAAGTACTTTGAAGTTATAAAATAAATAAGCACATGAATATCTTTGCCGCTTCCATAATTAAACTACACCATCTTGCAATCAATTCTGCTACTTGAGCTCATCCCTCCTTGCTACCACACCAGCTACCTAGATTCGTCCCTCCTCCTCTTCTATCAAGGCCATACTTTTCTCAGAATGATGTTGTATAGAAGGTCATGAACTTGGAACATGCAAAGAAAAAGCAAAAGTGATATGTATAGAATTTTAAACTTCGGGAACTAAACCCATCGCTTGCAGAAAAAAGGGGTCAGTCAGCTAAAACAAAACTACTCACACTCACAAGCAAACATGCATATATGGAGATCGATCAACTCGCGTCATGTATTACCAACAGAATGACCTATTTGCAAGAGGGGTTGGGGTAAACTCACACAATAATTGCGATGCACATTAATATTTACGATTTGTATTAATGGCCAATCTTCAATCTAGATTTAGTAGCTTTCTTTAGTTGGCGCTTTGTACACACACAAACACATAAAAACACACGCGCACACATACTTCACGGACAATAGCACGACAGCAGCAGCAGCAGCAGCATAGTACATGACACAAGCAAAGAGGAAGGAAGACATAAACGCGCCTCTGAAAACGTCCACTGTCCGTTCGTTTTTTTTTTCTTCTTGCTTTGCTTGGTGTTGCTATTTTCTTGTGGTGTGAAATGTTTTTTATGCTGTTTACTTACATAAATATTGCTTTGAGAAAATTAAATGTTTAACAACACGTCCATAGCATTTTGCGAAGTGATATTTGTAAAAAATGATATTTGCATTATTAAAAAATGAACAATTTACACAAGAACAAAAATTCACTACAAATGACTGTCTCCGTTTGACAAACTTTACAAAGCCGACGACGAAGATGGCTGATGGAAGAGATACAAAAAATTAATATGGTAACCATATTTATGTTAAATTCTATGGCAACTCTTTGCACACCTCTTTCTCAACGAAAACACGAAGATGGCTGAAGAGTTGCAAAAATTAAAACCGGTACACTATAGCTGCACTCTTCTAGCACATGCCATTTGATTTTTATAAACTACCAACTACTGCACTAAAGCAACCAACCCGTACCCGTGCGTGTGGAAGTACCAAATCGACCAAAAGCAACAGAACAACAGAGTCAAGGAAAAATGCAAAAAACCGGCCATTGTAGGGTTGCATTTACTGCAAATTTTCGCATTTTCCCTATGTTCCTCGTCGACCAACAAAAACTGAATTTCAATGGAGGCAGGCACGACAGACAACGAGAAAGAACAAAGGAAAATGGCAAATTTGAAAATATCCGACTTGAAAATGTAGTTGCCTTGCCATTGCAATACAATTGCTCCGATTTCCAAACGGATTTTATAGAATTTGGCAACTCTTCTTGCATTAACAAAGGCGTCTTTTATCCATTCATGATTTTCATCACTTCTTTTCTTTGCTAGCTACCACCACCATAGTCTATTAACACTTTTTCTCCGACAAGAATGTTTGGAAAACGAAAAAGGGTTTCCCTTTATATTTATATCTTTGTATATTTAGCGATAGAATTTAATTGGTACCACATTAATGGTTTTTTCCTTTTACTTGCAAAACTTACGACACGTCTCTGGAGCGGAACAATAGTTCGTGGAGGAAAAAATTACATTGAAACAATTTTTTGTCTAGAGCTGCTGTTGCAGTGCATCAACAGCGAAATGACGTGGCTTAAAACGTTATTTCTTTAATAATTACACAAATATTTAACAAATTTCTTTGGCATTCACAGCCAACAACGTTTATCACAAATCTGTGTTTAACTTTTCCCCAGATATTTTCCAAAAAATAATTGTTTAATCCGACGCGTAAACCTGCAGAACAGAGACACAAGCCGACTGATTCTATCGCCGTTTACTATCGGTCTTGTTCAGAGCCAAGCCGCCACTGAAGGGCGTCCGGTTTTTAAAATATCCGCCGAAGATAGCGTTTGCTTTTGAATTAAAGTAATTACCGAAAAGTACAAAGAGGTTGCAACCAATATATATTTATATAAATATGTACAATGTTTGTTTTTTTTTCATAAATCAATTCTTTATTAAAACTGTACTCAGGGTTCACTAAAGAAGGTAAGGTCACTTGACCGGTTGATGGAATTTTCCAATTACAGAGTTGTATCCAAATCTCACTGGAACGTCAAATACAATACTTTGTTTGGATAAAATTTTTCAAAGTTTGTTCCTTTTCTCACATTGTTATTGTTTTAATTTGTAATTTACACGTTTAAAATTGAAAACTTTTGATCATGTGGCTGTAACACATGATATTGCAAATAAAAACTGATATGACAATGAAGAAGCTATTACATTATGTGTTCTTGTCTAGTGAGATGTCAAAGTTGGCCATTGTTAAAGTTCCACACAAAGTGTGATACGAATGAAACTAACATATGAAAATCACTTTAGAAAATATTACTGTTATTTTTTTTCGGCTGGCACAATATTCGGTTTCGAGTTGAAACTCCATGCAAAAAAAAAAAAAACAAACAAGTGTTATAATTAAGAAACATTACACACACACACAAAACGTTACTAGCGCGAATTATAGTAACATACACAAAATCAAAGTTGCACTAATCACTGATGTTGACAGATAGTGCATTCAATATTTTTGGCTGTTGGCTCTCGTCAGCTGATTTTATAAAGGAAAAACAGATTACCGAGCCATTAAATCTTGATTTAAACAGCAGTGTAAACGGGATTCAACTCTGATTTTGAATGTGCTACCAGTTCTCACCATTTTTCCTTGGTTATGTGTGTTATGGTTGTCAAATATAATGCACACTCATAACCAAAACTTTTTGACAGATAGTGCATTTTGTGAGAAAAAATTGTACTCAGCTGTTTGCTGTACCGCACCTGGGTTAATATGTCTTGGTACTAATCCTTGTAAGTGCATACTCATGGCTGAGTTATTAAAAAGATATCTCATTTGTACAAAAAAAAAAAAAATAAAAACCAAATACATCGCCATCTAGTTATCAAACTGATCGACGTTTTGTGAGCACACACAAAGAAATTTGTTTGGTTATACGTGTGCAGAAAGCATTCGTAAATGAGCAGCATGGTTGGCTCACTTGCCCAATAATAACGAAATAAATGATACAATCCGTGGCAATGGTGGCGCAAATTCCCACCAGGCTGTCGAATTTCTGGACAATTCCTATTTGACGTTCTGTTGTTGTTATTGTTGTAGCAGTGTGTTGACATTCTAGTTTTTATTTGCAGTAGCCGCCACAAGATTAAAATATTTATGATTATAAGCGTGCAAATTATAATAATTACAAAGTGAACAAAATGTGAAAAAAATTTTAAATCCGAACAAAGCATTTGCGATTCTGGTGGGATTTGGAAACAACTCAGGAATTGGAAAATTGTATCAGCTGGGCTAGTGATTTTACCTTGTATCAAATTGCCTAGACCCATGGTACAATTAAGAGGTAGGGTCATTAGCTCAACAAAAAAATTCTACCCTCAACGAAACTGCCTTGACAAATGCTGTAAATAGAAATGTCACACTGGCTTTAGAAATAAATTTTGTTTTACAACTTATCTTCTTCAAGTTTTTTTATCTTCTTCAAATGTGTTTTATATTTGTATTTTCATCATTATAACACTGTTTTGTTGATTATATGTGGAATATAGGATTAAATAGAACATATTTTTAAGATTTTAGAAAAAAAATTACAGTTCAGTTATCAAGCCTTTGACATTTAGATTTACGACAAAATTAAAAAAATTGTACTCAGCTGTTCGCATGACCTCACCTTATGAGTGCATCCTGGCCTAGTCCTCACCTTATAAGTGCATCCTGTCATAATACTGTCAAACTGGCCGGCTGTTTTCAGCTATTAGCGTGAATCCTTTTTAAATCCACCTCAGTGCTATGTGAATACTAAATGAAACACGCCTAGTAGATGTATCGTTAACTGCAATTGGATAAATATAGCACCTCTTTGTCTGAATTGTAAGACCTTACTGTTGTTGCGCGTTTTTGTTTTTGTGTGCTTTTTGTATGCGACAGCTGACAGCAATCTATTTACCTTTGGTGGCACACTAACAATTAATAAGTGCATCCTGGGTGGCACATTAATTCGTAAAAAACAATGGGCAAACATAAATCGGAAAAGAAATCAAAGAAAAAACACAAAGAAAAGAAATCAAAAAAGGCCAAGCATTCCAAGCATAAGAAAGAGCGTTCGAAGGATGATACAAAACAAGCACAAAACACAGATCTGCCGTTCAATGTTGAGGAGGAAGATTTTGCCATACCTTTGAATCTCATGAATAATAAGTCTCATGCGCCAGAGACTCCCGAAGAGTATCAAAAACGACAGAGTAGGATAAGGCGAGAAGTCGACCCCAGTACGGGAAGAACACGCCTCATTAAAGGCGATGGAGAGGTCTTAGAGGAAATTGTCAGCAAGGAACGGCATAAAACCATAAACAAGGAGGCCACACAAGGCGATGGTAATTTCTTTCAAGAAAATACTTTGGGAAAACTGAAATAATTTGAATGGGCAAACAACAGAGTCGTCAGTCATATGGTTAATGCTAAACTCTATCCATGGGGATAACATAAAAACGCCAGCAAAAACATATATTATATACGTTATTGGACATATGTAGGTATATTATGTATGTACATAGAAATTAAGGAATGTGTCTTATTCATTTATTCAAATATCCTAATAATTATAGTAACGAAACAAAAGTTAAATATTCAATTTTACTTTAGAATGTAGGTAGATCCAAAAACTAAGCGCTAATAAACTTCAATCGATATTATTATATGTAATACATATAAACAAAAGACGACAACTATTGCTGAAATAATCTAAAACATTTGATAGAAGTATGTTGTAGCTCCATCCTGCCACGTTGGATCTTCACTAACTTTGGCCCGGCACATGGGACAGGTTTGTTCACGCTTAAACCATGTGTTCACACAATCATCACAGAAAATATGACCACATTCTAATACAACCGGCGTTGTATAGGCATCATGACATATGGGACAAACAGTACCAGCAGCTTCCAATTCATCCTTGGTTGGCTTTCGGTCGTAATCCTAAGAAATATTAAAAAAAACATGAATTGTAATCCTTTAATTTGACCAGCAATTTAAACAAAAATAATATTACATACCATATTGCGAACAAAATTAACCAATGCCTTTTTCAATGATTTTCCTCGTTCAACCAGTTCGAAACCTTTAGCACCCAAATAGAATGATGAAAACAATATGCCAGAAATCTAAGGATACAGACATTTTTATATTGCTTTCTATAAGCTGACCGACAAGAGGCCGTAGCTTAAAACTTAACTTACGATTTCTAATCCTGTATACGATTCAAACAAAAAGGTCAGCCATTGTCTCATTGGAGCCAAGGCTCTGTAAAAATGTGAAATATACTCCACTAAAGCATACAAACGAGCCTGAAATAAAAACAGAAGTATTTTTAATTTATTTTTGTCCATTAAAAGGTGCAGAAAATGATTAAAGCCCCCTCCCTATGCAGTTTGGTCGATGGTAACAAAAATTAAAAATATTCTAACATTTATTTATTACTTAGTTGGCTGTCACAAAACGTTTGTTTCACCAGTCTTACTTGGATTAGGTTTTCAAGCGCCTCGATTTTCCGAGCTCCTTCTTCTATTATCATCAAGTTAATTTTCAAAAGCCTTCTTAGCTGCAACAATGAAATCGTTGTATTTTGATACGTTTGACTACGCCAATGTCGATATTCTCCATAAACGCAGATTGGTGCAAACATTTTACGAATAATCTTTCTCTCAAACTCTCCAAGATCTGTCTTTTCTGCTTTCGCAAGTATCCTTGCTTCCGAACCATATAACAACACGCTCCTGAACTGCCTTCTTTATCAAAAGTAGCATCTACCTTGAATTAAGCCGGATTCACAGTTCGCACCAAGTGTTCCTACCATCCACCAACCAACAACTGCAGCTTGCACAGTTGTCACGGATACAATGTGCTATGTAAGGATCGCTCAAGGAATGGAGGTGGGGGATTGACCTTCGTGATACACCATTCCATGCTATATAGACCCATCTCGCCTGCGCCTGGCGCTAGTGACCCCTACATGGAGTGCATTGGGATAGCAGTCAGGTCCGATACTGCCGAGATAGAGCTATACAACGTGTACATTCCGCCGGTTGGTAGCTGTGTCCCGATTGATGGCCAAGCTTACAACCCCGACATAAGTGGGTTACTATCTGCATACTCCCCTAGGTAACGACCAGCGTGGCATAGATTTGGCAGAGCAGATTGAAAGCAAGCCGTAATCTCTTTTTTTTGGGGTCAGACCACCTCCCCATAATTCGCACCATCGACCGACCACCCGACTTAATAACCTCTGAGCGCCGAACGTTTATCAATCAGAAGATGGCCGTTTGGGCTGACTTCAGAGAGTATATCAATGATGTGCTAGTGGGCGAGAGGAAATTCCGAGACATTATTAACGCAGCAGCCGCTCGCTTTATACCGGCCGGTCGAAAACCCCAAGTGCGACCCAATTTCCCCGCGCAGGCAGTGTACTCGCAGACGAGCGTGATGGGATTCGAGGTATAGACCCCGCTAACCCCAGAATCAGCGAGCTGAATCTGGAAATAAACAGGGTAGTCAACGAACATAAGCGGAATTTGTGGCTGGAACACTTGTAGCAATGTAACTTAGGCACCGGTGTAGGCAAGCTGTAGTCTACTGTTAAGTCACTCTCGAACTCCGGTAGACGGAATGATAGGACCTCAGTCACTTTTGGCGAAATAACCGTGACTGATCGCAGAGATGCGCCAGGTTGTTCAACCGTCAATTTATTGTGCATCCCGAGATTGACAGGGCAAGGAGGAGAGCCATTCGCCGTATTCGTGGTCTCCGAGACGATGAACAGCTCACAATTAACCGTGGTCAAAGTTAGTTAGTTAGTTTGGCGTGGCGTCAAATCATCTAAAGCGTTGAGCTCCGACGGAATCTCTACATTGATGGTGAAGAATCTGGATTCACCTGGAGTTGAGTACCCTACTACTGTCCTCAACCTGTCTGAACACTCTTATAGTTACCGATGACTGGAAAATGGGCAGAGTGATATTCGCTGCTCAAGCCTGGAAAGGACCCAAGTTTGGGGGAGTCGTACAGACCGATCTCCCTTCTCTCACCAGTAGCAAAGACGCTTGAGGCATTACTCCTCCAGAGCCTCGTAGAAGAATTTCCATTCGCCGAACATCAACATGGATTTCGAAGACAGCATAGCACAACAACAGCCCAGGCCATGTGGCACTGGACATATGGAAGGTATTCAACATGATCAGCCATGCCAAATTATTTGAGGACAATGCCAACACGTCCCTCCAGCCAGGATTGAAACGCTGAGTCGCGAATTATCTGTGTGGTCGCCAGTCAGTTGTGGAATTTAGGGATAAGAAGTCGAAGCATCGTGGAGTGAAACTGGGAGTTCCCCAAGGTGGGGTGATATCTCCGGCACTGTTTAACCTCTACCTATCCTACATTCCACCGCCTCCAGACGGCATAAAGATCGTATCATATGCGGATCGTACCACATGCAATTTGTATGTGGGGGGAATGTGCCACAGCAATTTGCGATAAAGTCAAAAGTAGAAACAAAGTCCTCAAGTCACTTGCTGGCAGCACTTGGGGTGCAGACAAAGAAATCGGTGTTATCGAGTGGAGAGTCTCTCAGCGCCTTTGAATCCTCAATAGCCGGAACAAGCTTGCTCACTTACATCATCAACAACATAGGATTTCCTTTCTGAAGGCACAATTTCCCGACCGTTGCACGAAAGTTATTCTCCTTTATTATGTTGGCAGTTAAGTCTCCTTAAGCGATTTTTATGCCATGTGCAGGGCAGCGTCCATATGTTCTCTCTAGGTTTGTCCGATCTTCTCTACTGTCGGGACATTGGAACAGATAAGACTGATATAAAAAAAATTGGGTTTTATGTGGATTATGGCTAGTCTCTCATCCACCCGATTTCAGTCTCCGATTTACCACAAATCCACAGCCAATTGCATATCTTGTATGATGGCAGCTATAGTACAGCACGTCACCATCAGTGTAGTAGTGACGCCTCTTTTAATTCATCGCACTTCCTGTAAGGTGGTAGTGTCGGCCTTGTACTTTTCCATCCCTGAAACATACCCACATGTTTCAGGTACACATTCGCAGATTATCGTTCTAAACTCGTTGGCGGGTTCGCCAACCTTATGGGGGTCCCTTTTTATCCCACTTTATTTTCTCTCAGTAATTTAACGTTCTACGAGGAGAGTTAAAGGCCAACGCCTCAGCCCCAAGTGGATTTTGTGCGATTTCATATGTGCTCTTTGATGTTGCGAGCCGCTTATTTCAAGATCCATCAACCGCTTCCTACCGCCCCTAACCTGGAAACAGACGTTGATGATGGCGATTGGTTATTTAAATGCTCCAATTACTCGGCCAGTCATTTCGAGTATCATAGACACTCAGTACTTTAGCAAAAGCCGGTACCACTCGCCCCGTCACTGAGACTTTACCGCAACTGCATTTACAGCTTAGCTAGTCTGATTATATTCGAAGCTTTTCACTATTTGCAACTGACCTTTCCTTAAAACGAAGAACACCAAACAAATCAGACCTCAAAGTTCGAACCTGTGTGTTTCTTACAGTTATGCCGTGTGAACCCTGATCCCATGCACTATAAACAGAAAAAAATCGCAAACAAATATTCAATAAAAATTTAAAATTGGTTCAATAATTTTTAATAGGTTAGAATTTTTTATTCAATAACATTCGTGATTGGAATTTTTGCCATTTGCCATTTCAATTAAAAAATTAATTGATTCAATTGAATTTGCCATTTCAATTAAAAAATTAATTGATTCAATTGAATTTGCCATTTCAATTAAAAAATTAATCGATTCAATTAATTTTTTAATAGATACGGGTGCTCAAACAACGCAAATCTAGTTCATGTTCTAGGAGGCGAACTTCTGTGTACCAAATGTAGAAATAAATTAGAATTTTACAAAAAATTTCAATCATTTTTTCACTGGATCAATTAAAAATTAATTGAAATGTTCGATTCTTTTATTTTTTCAAATTGATTGAAGCAGTTTCAATTAAAAAATTAATTGGATCAATTATTTTCGACACCGATTTTTATTTTTTTTTTTTCGTTTCGGTCCAAAAGGCCGATCGCAGAGGGAAGGGGTTGGCAATTGGTTATTTAAAGGCGCTAATAACTCGCCTTGTCATATCGAGAAGCATAGGCCTTCAATATATGTGCAAAAGCCGGTGCCGGCCGGCCACTCACTGAGATTCTCAGCTCGATACCGCTGATTGTCCGTGACTGCAGCTACTCCGTATGGAGCATTCCACTATCCACAACTTGTGGACGTGCCTGGTAGCTCGCAGTTAAGCTTCTCGTGACAGTAATGAACACCACACAAATCGGACCTCAATTTTCCCGCCTGTGTGGTGCTCACAGCTATCCCGTGTCGGGGTCATTTTTATTATTTATCATCTAATAGCAAATAACAAAATACATTCTGTTTTATAACTTACCCTAGATTTTTGACGTATAGCTTTTGTAGGCATCATGGTGATGATTATTTTCACCAGTTGTGTTAACAGCTTCAGTATCAAATCATTGACAGCAATGTAGTAAAGTAAAACACCTAATGAGATCGATTTTGTCAGTGAAATGGTGTTTCCATTTAATGGATTTGAAGTGGGCTCTGCGGATGGTGATATCTGGTCGTTATCTTGCTGCTTTCCAAAAATATGCGATAAATGTAGCGGATCTACTGTGGCATGTGTAACGTCAACTTTGTCATGTGATGAAGTTACCGTGTAGAATGGTATGTCCAGCGTTATCTTCTCCCCAGGAGGATTTATAAGCAGACCAAAGGGATCTGGCGTAGAGGTGGCCAATATGAAACGATACGTCACTATGCATATAACCATAATGGTATCTCGCGTCATGACAGCATACGATTTCTGGTTAAGTTTGGCAACTTGTTCCTTCAGTGATTTGTTAACATGAAACATTACGGCCTGTAGTACTATCAAATCCAATATGCCCAGTAGATGATCGTGTATGAATTTGACCAGCAGAATGCATATAAATGGTAGATAACGTACAAAATGCGAGACAATTTTAACTACCATCTCGCCCATTGCATTTGTGTCGGGATCGTCCATTTCAATTGTGGGCGCAGCTGTACTTCCGGCCACGGAGGCCTGTCTTTGTGGTGGTTGACGGCCGCCATTGGAAGCACCAATAGAATTGCCGCCATTACTTTGCCGCCTACTGCCGGGTTCCGTTTCTGGCGGCTCGCCAGCACCAGCTGCCCCAGCTGGTGTACCCGGCAACGAGGAATTGTCCAGACGAGAACTTTGTCTTGACAGCCTTAGGCCTGAGGTACTATTAGATTGTGTTTCCACACCACCGATATCTAGTTGACTACTTCGATGTTGCTGCTGCTGATTCTGTATATCATGATCTAGGGAATTTGAATTTAGCAAAAAATGAATATGATCGTCAGCTGTGGTGCTGTTGCTATCGTTAGTAGGCAACGAATTATAGCGAAAATTACCCGAGGATGTAGGTGTGAAAATTGCGCGTAAAGCAAAGACTTCATATAAATTCTCACGCCAAGTTCTGGGCTGTGTTCCATCATTTGCAGGTATACTTCCACTCAAGCGCAGATCTCTGGCCGTTGGCCCTGAGGCAGAAGAGGACTGTTGACGATGCAATTGGTGTCGGGCCTCACGTAACATTGAAAATAAATTTCGTATGCGTTGCCTTTCATCAATGCCTGTATTGCCACCAACACCACCATCAATGCCAATTCCACCTCCTACGCCACCAGGAGAAACCTGGCTAGCTTCTACATTAATGCGAGTCGAGTTACTTTCTCTTCTAATATTCAAATGCAGATTTGGATGTCTTTGTTGACTTGTGCTCGGTCCAATATCATTTTCAATGTTTATTGTCGTATCATCTCGTCCATGTGCGGTTTGATCTAAAAGCATTGCCATTTCATCATCGTTCCTTGCAGTATTGTAAACATTTCTTGTATTGTTGTTGGAATTGCTATTATTACTCATATTTGATTTTTGTCACTTTCGTTTTTTTTTTGCTTTGTACGTTTACATCGACTCTCCTTTGGCTATTGTTTTACCTTTTTTGGCATTCAGGTTATTGATTAAAATAATAATTTTGTTTTTGTTGCACTATATCATATTTTCATGCACTGTATTTTTAGATTAAATATTAGCAATACTCCCATTATCAAACGACTTGTAAAAATTGCAGGAGTTATGATGTCAAAACATATGTTTAGAAGCAAAAAATAGCCTAAAGCTTGAACTAATTGAAAGCGTACGCGTTCAATTCAAATGTGAAAATGTTACACGTGTGAACTTTAGTGAACTTCAAAGCGTCTAGCGGTGAGTTTCGCTGAAAGCGGTTAGCGGCTATATTTGCGAACCAGATTTTTTAGCTCCATTCATTTCGATGCTGTTTTATTGAAATTACATTTCATTCTTAAAGCAAAGCTAAATTTGCCCATTCACATTCCATTAAGGAACAGGGTCAAAATTCTCACATATCAATCAGTTCTGTCCGATTTAAGTTTAAGCTCAATGATAAAGGACCTTCTTTTAATAGCCAAGTCCGAAAGACGTGCCGCAGTGCGACAACTCTTTGGAGAGAAGTTTTTACATGGCTTCTATGCATGGCATAGTACCATGACATAATTACCATGTAGTGTAACGTAAACAGCTGAGTACAATTTTTTCTCTCAAAGTGCACTATCTGTCAACGAGTTTTGGTTGTGTGTGTATTATAGTTAAGAACCATAACACACAAACTACGAAAAATGGCGCGAACTAGTTACAACAACAAAATATTGAGTGCACTATCTGTCAAAATCAGTGATAAGTGCAACTCTGATCTTGAGTATGTTACTAGTTCGCGCCATTCTTCGTTGTTTGTGTGGTATGGTTCTCAACTATAATACAACCAAAACTCGTTAACAGATAGTGCATTTCGCTATGAATGAAAGCAACCCCAAATTAAATTTATGATTTAACCAGCTTTCTCACAACTTAAACAATTTTTACCCATAAAAAAATCAGCTTTAGCTCAAATTTGTAGGTTATGCCATACGAAAATACCATAGAGATGTGATAGCAAAAATAATAAATCGTATGTAAATTGATAATTTTGACAAACATTTCCAATTACATGTGAATATAAAAAGTGACATGTTATAGGACATTTACATGTCGTGTAATAGCGCCTTAAGATATCAGATTTTTTTAAGTTCTCTTTGTTGTTTTCTTCTTTCTCGCATATTTTCTACACATTTGCACAAATTCTTTATGTGTGTTAGCAACAACGTCGATTTTGTAAATCAGCTTCATGACAACATGCCGAATTCCATGGATTACTGCCATATGATTTTTATGTTGTTGTAAAGGTTGATTTTCAAAGAGCTATAGGAAAGTTAAAAATAACACATAAAATTCAGAAAAAAGCATGAAATCTTTATTTGAATGGTATAATTTAATGGTTGAATATTATTTCATGCAAATGTTGACCGTGACTGCGCCTCAAATGATTCATCCGCTTAGTTAGGCTTTAAATCTCAGGATGTAGGCGGTCAATTGAACGGTCTCGAACGTGAAATAAAATGTTTACCTACCTCGCCTCTCAACAAGTCCACTGTTACGCGTGCTGTGTGGCATCCGCCACCGTCTTGTTGAAGCCACATGTCATGTTAGTCAAGCTCTTGTTTTTTTTGGGCAAAAAAAGTGGATATCATCTCACGATAGCGCTCACCATTCACAGTTACGTTACGATGCGCATCATGTTTGAAGAAGTACGGCCCAATGATGCCACCAGCCCATAAACCGCAGCAAACTATGACTTTTTCTGGATGCATTGGTAGCTCTTGCAATCCTTCTGGCTGATTTCCACTCCAAAATTGATAATTCTGCTTATTTACGGACCCATTGAGCCATGACATAACTACCAGGTAGTGTACCGTAAACGGCTGAGTGCAATTTTTTCTCACGAAGTGCACTATCTGTCAGCGAGTTTTGGTTATGTGTGTGTATTATACAAACAACGAAAAATTGCGCGAACTGATAACATACACAAAATTCGAGTTGCACTAATCACAGATTTTGACAGATAGTGCACCCAATATTTTGTTGTTGGGCAACTGCCACTACCTGTAAATGAATAAATCTTGCATTGAGCCAAAAATTAGCTTCGTCACTGAATGGAAGAAGCGTGCGATGAACTTTCTTAACAGTGCACGCAATTTGATAATAAAATTCAATAATTTGCAAGCTTTGTTCGTTTGCAAGACGATTCATGGTTAAATTATAGACCAAACTGATGACAGTGAAACAAAACACGAAACATGCGTAAGCTGTTTTAACCAGTGTTCGAAAATAGATAATATCTAAAAAATCACCCTTAATAAATGAGTAGACCTTTAAATAATTGAGGCATGATCTTTCCCTACAATTTTCGATTCACTGCACTGTTATGTACAAAAATAAAACAGCGCTTTAAATCACATTTCCAAGTTCCATAGTCTACTATTGCTCCAAAAAACACCCAGTACCAGGTGCTCATTGTATAGGTGCTCCACAAGGTATGCACAGTCATACATTTGTTTTGCTGTCACTAAGCCATTCTCCTATCTCTACAAAACACAAAAAATCAACGAGGTCATTGTATGTGTATTGGATTCTATTTTCAAAGCGGAATATTTTTTGCGAGATAAAGAATGATTCTTTCAAGACTCCAAACGGTTCAATGTATTATGA
Organism: Stomoxys calcitrans; assembly: GCF_963082655.1. Lineage (NCBI taxonomy): Eukaryota > Metazoa > Arthropoda > Insecta > Diptera > Muscidae > Stomoxys > Stomoxys calcitrans. Next base: position 36,612,744 of record NC_081553.1, on the reverse strand, counting down.
TTTGGTTAGCCTTGAGCTAGACCTTTAATTGGGACAAATAAGCGAGGACACAGAAATGAAATAAAATTGGATTTAGTTAGTTTTTTTTTTGTATTTGACTTAGCTTAAAATCCAAATGAATAAGCCCCATATTGAGAGAAGCTTGTACAATTGTACCCACTTCACCCCTGCAGTGTATGTAGAATTGCATGCATTGTCCTTACTAAGCACGTTGCCATGCAAACGAACGCACTTGCACACACACGAGGAGCATTTGAAAATAAAGAGAGATCAACCACAAAGGTGTCTGAAGCTAGCCAACCACCACAAGAAAACTAAGGCAGCCAATCACCCCCTTTAGACCATGGCTAAAACACTGCACTAACTACAATACCTACTTCAGTTGTAACGAAGTTGTTCAAGTGCTTGCATATACATTGGCTGGAAACAAAGAAAAAACAAAATTATTAAAAAAAATGAAAAAATAAAACGAAACAGATAATTTCTTTAACAAAATATGTGGTGCGTTTGTACATGTAACACATTTATTTGGTGCGTAAATGGAATTTTCTTAAAGTTAACATTTTCAAACTTAAATTAAGCAATGGAAGAGAAAGACTAAAATATCACTTTGTTGTGTGTGTTTGGGGGGCATAAGCGGGCTGGGGTAAATTTCAAATGGAATTGAATAGTTTTAGATTCATACAATGCAAGCGCAGTAACAACAAAAATCAATCAAAACAAGTATCAGTCTATTTTACTCTCTCTCTCTCTCTCTCTCTGGCGCGCTCTATTCGTTTGTTTATCAATAGTTCAAAGGATGTGTTTCCCCTCAATATGCTCTCTTTGGTACATAGTGTTATGGAGCGGCAACATCATTCGCTGTGCTGTTATTATGGTTGGCTTCTTTGTTGACAACCTTATCGTATGAAATACAGTTAAATTTCTTCTTATCTATGCCTTTACACATTAGAATGTGTTCGCTTATGAACGGTGCCTGTAAACTGCGTTGCCATCTGTAAGTTTGATATGATTTACCACTTATTTATTAAAGTTGCGAAATGAGCATGAGAGTTTTTGTATGTTAACAAGAACGGTTTTGTATATATTTTTTGTAAGTCAGGTCATGATTGTTGTGTAAACAAAATGAAGATACCTATTTTTAAAACATCAGCCAAAGAAGGGAAGAACGTAAATGGGCTCATATTCTGACTAATAAGGAACTGAGGTAGAATATTATTTTTTTAATATTCAATTTTATTTACTATAGCGCAAAGTAATTTCAATGTTGAAAACCCAACAACTCGTGGAGATGTAGGTAAAATTTGGGATTGAAGGTGATCACAAAATGGTTATACAATGGCATATGTAAAAATTTTTAATTAAAACACATGGAACCAGCCAGCCAGACGTAACATTTTCTCTAAAACTCCCATGTGACCAAAGTGTGAGAATTTCAGTTCCATAACACTTTTCAAATGAACTCTTCATAGAGTAACCAAATAGGGGGAGCGGATGTGACACATTATGCACATACTTTGAACTTAAGTCAACAAGAGTTTTTCGTTTTCCTCCAACCCCTGTTATCGTTTACCCTATTTTTCGTCCATCATCATCATCATAATCCTCAGTGTTGGTGATATTTTGCTGAGGCCTTACGGCGTTTTTGTAAAAAACTCTTGACAGACTCCAATGGCAATTGGAAATGATAGTATGCGCAATAAGGCAAGGGATCCCAGTAGGTGAAGAGCGCTTCTCTTTTATCCAAGGCCATTGTTGCACTAAAGTAGGCCAGAGAGGAAACCGCAGAAGCCTCATCATCGTCTTTGTGGGAAGATGTGCCATTACTGGTAACAAAACTCAAAGGCCTCATATGGACACATTTCATTGTGCGACATAGGATTTGCGCATGAGATCGATTGTGACAGATATAGGGCAGCGATACGCCCAGCCGTATGCCCAGTGGCAGAAACTGGCCTGTGGATTGGCATTTTATCAAGCGGAAACTGATGTGGCAATTTATGGGACGCTGGAAGTGGACTTTGGCAAAGAATGTTTTAAGCCAGTTATCGATGAGATGGGCATCCATAGCTGTGGCCGTTGCACTTGCTGTTATGGGTATGAGATTCTTCGTTTCATGATCCACCCGACAACTGATATTGGCTGCAACTTGGCTTGATTTGATGGTGGTGCAAGTCACATAGTGATCGCCGGGAACATCTCGCACCACCAGCCATTGTTGGCGTTCATTTATTTCATGGGAGAATCGTAAGTCTCTCATGCGACGAGGCAACATATACTTAAAGCGTTCCAATACACCTTGCATACCGACCGCCACTAGAATATTGCGGAATTGACTTATGAAGCCCTCCTCATAGAGCTCCCATAGCTCGTGAGCCGATGATAGTGCCACATAGGGTGGTACGGCTATATTTTGTGAGGCACAACGTTGATAGAATTGCAAACAATCGTCCAGTATCAGAGTTTCTTGTACGCCAGTTATAAATGTGGCACATCCCAAGAGTTCCAGGTGAGGTTTGGCCACTGAGTCGTAGTAAGCTGGGCTGGTAGCACAAACGGGTATATAAACTGAAGGCTTTTCCTTACGCACAATATGACACAGTGCCGAGATATAACTATCCACATTTTGGGGCGTGGGCTTGGGCACCGCATAGAATTTATCAACAGCTGCCGAGAAACGAGCCAGGCCAAATAGACCATCGAATTCAAAAACCACAACTCTGGCTCCCGAAGAGTAGAAATTTCTGGCCAAGTGCAATGTTTGTATTGTACTGCCGCAGCTGATGAGTACCGTTCTTTTGGGAGCCTCAATGCCATTAGAGCTACCCTGCCCCTGGGCACTTACTGCAGGGCTGGCATGAATAATCCACTTAAAACATTCCACAGGAACTCGTATAGTCTTCCAAAACACCCACAACAAAGCGGACAACCAAAAGCTAGGAGCCGCTATGGACAGGGGTATATAGAGTATGTATCGCAGTAGGAGTAGCAATATATTTATTAGGAGATTAGGCCAAAACCATATAATATTTGTTATGCGCTTTCTCAGTGGCAACGAGCTATGGCCTTTTTGTTGGGGTATAAGATTCTGTTGGATGCCAGTATTCGAACGACTAAGCAAAGTGGGTGTACGAATTGAGTCCTCGTCATTGCATTCCTCTAGGCTGGGATCTTCGGGTATTAGATCCAAAGAGTTAATTCGTCTAAATTTCGAGCGCGCATATCGTAATTGACGAGCGTAATCTAGTTTCGTTTGAAAATCTTGAGCCATTTTTGTGTTTGGGTGTGTTTTTTTTTATATTGCTAATAATTTTTTCCACGATTTCGTTGAAAAAACAAATGCACCGTTATGTTAGCGAAAAGGATACTTTCCTTTTCAAATTTCGAAATACTATGCTAATTTTTTTTGTTAAATTTAATTCGTTTTCGTTATAGGATTCGTTTCCTTGTTTATATTTCTTCTATCAACATCATCACTCGCGATTGTTTCGTACCGTCTGTGCCGTCAGATCCGCATTACGTTCTGCGATCGATTGATCATCGATGTTTTCATATTATTATCATCGGCCGCAACGGCGGAGAGTATTGAAATATCATCGCAAGCATACGTGCAAATTTTACTGCTATCTACTTGTGAGTGTGTGTGTGCGGTGTGTGTGAGTGTTTTTTTCCAGTCTGCCAATCGATTTGGATGAATCTTCATATTCAATTTCGTTTTCATTCCTTTTTGTTGTTTTGTATTGAACTCAAATGCATGTGTATGCATGCATAAACACACATGCATACATGACTATCGAAAATGTTCTGGTTTTGCACGTTGATTGTTGGTTGCACTGCTTCGGGGCACAGTGCTTCTTTCTGCCTGTAGTAACTTTCGTAATCATTGATCTCCCTTCAAATGCTTGGGATCGGGTTAGAAGAAAGTAACTTTCTTTTTTTAATTTATTGATACTTATTATTCTGGTTCTGGTGCTAAATTAGGTTTCCGAACAATTTAATGTACGACCTCTCTGCGAGTGCATGCCTCATGCTAAGTTCACTTATACTGCGCAGTAATCTAACAAAAATACGAATAAACTCTTATTTGAACTGTGTTATCGCTTCATCGTGTGGCATCATTTAAAATCTTGATATTCAAAGAGTATACAAGTGTAAGAGGATTTATGTTATTGGAAGTCATGACAGAACTGAATATTTTATATTTTAGCCAGTTCGAAGAGGAATTGTGCCTTCCAGTCGCTTAAGAAACCTAATCGAATGATGATATGGCATTTGATCAATATATCGAGTTGTTACAAACGGTAAGATATTGTTTGACATACCCAACTATATATTGTAAAAATTGTTAAACTATTAAAAAAAATTATAAAACGAAGCCAAACTTTTTCGAATTAAATTTCCTACTGCTAATTGTCCCCAAACACGGTGCTTGATTATCGTCTATAGTGAGGAACTGATGGATGAGTGCATGAATGCCTTTCTGATAATCTCTGTTTGGGCTGGCCCATTGCTCTGCTCTACGATCTGTATTATCACGTACTTTGATCCTCTTTTTTTCTCGGCTTCGCTCGCGCACACTCTCACCGGCGCAAATGCATCAGCGGGTGTGTGTATTAAAAGAATATTTTAAAACACAACACAAATATTCCATAATAAATAAAATATAAGTGCAGTGCAAGTAATAAATTTCACTGCTGATAAGTAAACTGAACCGGCGCTGAGATTCAGATGTCTCTCATTTCATCAGTCAGTCAGACATAATAAAAACAATAATAATACACTTATGTGTACTATAAAAATAATAAGCCTAATAGGTACAATTATTAGGGTGGTCTATGCTTGTGTCTCAAAACTGACTCTTATCGAAATGACTTTAAGCACCCATGTGCATACATAAAACAACAATATGGAATTGCAAGCTCTTATAAACTAACGGTAATTAAGCCAGAATGCAATTATAAGAGATATGCAACGTAAAGCAAGAATATGGAATTGCAAGCTCTTATAAACTAACGGTAACGGTAGCAGAATTGCAATTGTATAAGATAATGGATAGGTATCAGCTGATTTTAAATTTTTTAGCATGCAGTGATTCGCCAAAAATTTTTTTCTTAACATTCTTGTTTTTTTTATAATTTTTTGTTTGTGTTTATTTTTAATCACATAAGCACATCATGTTATCGCCGAAACCTATTTCAATGTTATTTTCGTAACCAAAAGACATCCGAAAACATTTGGGTTTGTAAATAAACAACAAGTAAACGCGCTTTAAAGCTGGTATCACACGATCTGTATTGCCATATGTATTTTCAAAGATAAATACTCTGCAAGTTGCCACACATACGAAATATTTTATATGAAAAATGGATTTTCGAATTAATATGCAACTCTTTCGATTAAAGCGAGCGTTTATACAAAAAGAAACACATGAGAATACATGACGATTAGCGCGCTCTATACGTTTTTGATGTACACAAGGAAAATATTATGAATACAGCATGGTACAATTAAGTGGTAGCGTCATTAGCGCAACAAGTAAAAATGCGTTACGTTTAGCCGGGCCGAACTTTGGATACCCACCACCTCGGGCATATATGTAAACCACCTTTCGTCATAATCCGGTGAAAAATTCATAATTTATGCCCCCATAGCAGCATTATCGAAATATGGTCCGATTTTGACAAAATTCGACAAGGATATTGAGGGGTCTAAAATGTACAAATCACTGTTTAATTTTGTAGAACAAAATATTGGTCTTTTTGGTAGCCATTTCTAAATATAGACCGATCTGAACCATATACGACACGGATGTCGAAACGCCTAAGTTTCAAATTTCAACGAAAACGGATTATAAATGTGCTGTTTTAAGGGGACAAGACTTTAAATCGAGAGATCGGTCTATATGGCAGCTATATCCAAATCTGGACAGATCTGGGCAAAATTGAAGAGGGCTGTCGTAGGGCCTAGCACAACTCCCTGTCCCAAATTTCAGCGAAATCAGAAAATAAATGCGCTTTTTATGGGCCCAAAACCTTAAATCGAGAGATCGGTCTATATGGCAGCTATATCCAAATCTGAACCGATATGGGCCAAATTATACTGGGATGTCGACTGGCTTAAAACAACTCACTGTCCCATACTTCAGCAAAATCGGATAATAAATGTGGCTTTTATGGGCCTAAGACCCTAAATCGGCGGATCGGTCTATATGGGGCCTATATAGTCCGATATAGCCCATCTTTGAACTTAACCTGCTTATGGCAAAAAAAGGATCTGTGTAAAGTTTCAGCTCAATAGCTCTATTTTTAAAGACCGTAGCGTGATTTCAACAGACAGGCGGACGGATAAAGCTAAATCGTCTTACCTCTCCTTCGGTGGTGGGAATAAAAATGTACCCCCAAAGTAACTACTTTAAGCGGCAAATGCCGTTAATTGAAATGTTAAAGTGTTTTTAGAAATAAACTTTGTTTCACAATTTATCTTCTTCAAATGTGTTTCATATTTGCATTTTCATCATTATAATACTGTTTTGTTGCTCATATGTGGAATATTGCATCAAGTAGAACATCTTTCTAAGATATTAGAAAAAAATCACAGCTGTGTTATCAAACATTTGACATTTAGATTTATTGCAAAATCAAAACAAAAATAAAAAAAATTGTACTCACAATTGTACAGAAAGTGACAGCACTTATGTATGTAACGTACATATCGTGTGATAGCGGCGTAAGTTCGGCCAGGCTTAATCTTATATAGCCTACTATTGTTCGAATATGGCTGAATAATTGAAGGTTGAGTCACAGAATACAGAAAATGGAAAGACTCCATGGATATTAAGGATGTTAAAATGTGCCGATTAAAAATGAAACAAATAGGAGAAAACGTAAACAAAGAATAAATGAAAAAAGAGAACATGGATATTATCCTCAATGTCAAGTACAGTCAAAATTGCGTGAAAGTGAAGCCTGCTGATCGAAAAGTTTTCTCAGGATTGGAAATTAGATGAGAAGTCTACATGCATTATTTAACCAATTCGAACCAAATTTGTCATGGATGTTGTAAGCAGTGCTGCCTGGTTCTTTTCACAAAAATCGTCAAAATAGAGAAAAAAATTTGCAAAATCGTCAACAATTTTCGAAAAAAATTTTACTCTCTTAAACTAGTCTAAATCAATTTAATGGCAAATTTTCGAAGCGTAGAAGGCGTCTACAATGTTTTTCAAAGGTTGACTAATTTTTTAAACATATTTTCAATAAAAACCTAAATATAAATTCTATTCTACATACAAAACTTCTGTCAAATCAGCAAACATTAAAAGTTGTTGGAAGTCCCAACAGAACACCGCATGCAAAAGTTCAGCCAAATCGGACAAAAATTGCGGCTTCTAGGGGCTCAAGAAGTCAATTCGGGAGATCGGTTTATATGGGAGCTATATCAGGTTATAGACCGATTTAGATCGTACTTGGCACAGTTATTGGAAGTCATAACAGAACACTACATGCAATTTCAGCCAAATCGGACAAAAATTGTGGCTTCTAGGGGCTCAAGAAGTCAAATCGGGAGATCGGTTTATATGGGAGCTATATCAGGTTATAGACCGATTTAGAACGTACTTGGCACAGTTATTGGAAGTCATAGCAGAACACTACATGCAAAATGTCAGGCAAATCGGACAAAAATTGTGGCTTCTAGGGGCTCAAGAAGTCAAATCGGGAGATCGGTTTATATGGGAGCTATATCAGGTTATAGACCGATTTGAACCGTACTAACTCAAATTGTTGAAAATCATAATAGAACATTAGATACTAAATTTCAACCAAATCGGACAAAAATTGCGGCTTCCAGTGGCTCAAAAAGTCAAATCGGGAGATTGGTTAATATGGGAGCTATATCCAAATCTGAACCGATATGGCCTATTTGTAATCTCCAATGACCTACATCAATATAAGGTATCTGTGCAAAATTTCAAGCGGCTAGCTTTACGCGTTCGTTCTAGCTTTACGGGTTCGTTCGCTATCGTGATTTCGACAGACGGACGGACGGACTAGCTCGACTCAGATTGTCGAGACGATCAAGAATATATATACAATATTTCGAGGTGTTATAAACGGAATGACTAGACTTGTACACCCCCATTTTGTGGTGATGGGTATAAAAAAACTGAGAAACTTTTTTACAACTTGATAACCTTTTTAAACGAATCCAGATATTTAGTCTTAAACATGAGCCATCCTAATGTCCATTCTAAATAAGAAAAAAAAATTGCATTGATAGATTCAAGAATTTTAAAAAGACTGTCAAAGATACAATGTAAGGGCATTATTCGCAAAGCTTTATGAAGCCTTCAAATAGGTTTATTTAACAGTTCTATAAAGGAAATATGTCAAATAAACCAATTTCAAATCTACATTAAGTTCTATGAATAAGGCCGTTAGGATAGAGCGAAATGATGCAGATTAGTAGGTGTATGTTCATACGAGGTCTGTTTAATAGTAAAGATGAATTTTCCCAGGCTATGTTGATTCGATAATTGCAAAGTGTACATTTGCCCATGAACATTCCACTAAGGAACAATAGTTTCCGATTCTAGTTTAAGCTCAATGATAAGGGACCTCCTTTTTATAGCCGAGTTCGAACGGAGAGCCGCAGGCTCGTCTTCTCACGATCCGGATCACCCGTCCTACCGACTTCGCCGTCCTACCGACTTCGCCGTCCTACCGACTTCGCCGTCCTACCGACTTCGCCGTCCTACCGACCATGTGTCCCGTTATAATACCAAAATCTATGCTGACCTCTTTTTTACTTCCTTTCAGTAATAGCATCGTCCTCTCACGATCCGGATCACCCCACAGGATTTTCGCCGTCCTACCGACTGTTTCGCGCGTTCGTCGCCCACGACCTTAACTCGGACTGCGTCGACCCGAAAGGCTTCGGGTTAACCAAGTTTGTTGACGGCAGTCCTCTGGCCTTCACCGCCAAATCGTCTGACATTTCATTCCCCCTTACTTCGTGATTAGAGCGTTATTAGACCAATACTTACTTACGTCTCTGTAGTTTGGTGCCTGCTATGGAGAAAAAGTGCAACAAAAGGACCATACAACAGGTTCAGAGAACATGTTGTCTTGGCACTAGGGCACTGGAGTCTATTCTAGATATCCGACCCATTGACATACAGATTAAGTGTGAGGCGGCCACTGCGGCTATGAGACTTAAGGCGATGGGATAATGGATTGAAGATGGGAGCAGCTTATACCATTGCGGTATAATCGAGGCGACGATAGAAAACCTGGAAGGAAGGGAAGAGGTTTCCGATCGGATATCTGGGATGAACCATCGGCACAGTTTTGGATTGACCGAACCCTAGTATTGCTATCTGGAAGATCATGTTACATGGATGGATCAAAGCTAGAGGACAGAGTGGGCCTGGGGGTTTACATTGAGAACCTAGGGACTGAGATCTGTTTAAGAATGCCTGACCACCGGCAAGACAAACTTCCAGAAACGATTAGGGGCTATCACTTATCCACCACGATAAAAAACTGCGCCTAAGGTTACCTTCCTTGATGTAGCCTAAACCTAACCGAAGAGTCAATAGTCAGAGTCGAAAAAAATCGCTATCGGCGATTTGAGAGATGAAAGAGGACGTCGAGTGTGAACATCTTTATATCGCTGGCAAGCTATAGATAATAGCAACATTCAGGTTTTAATAATAAATATTGATAGTATCGATACTATTGTTAATTTCCAATCACCGATATTTCAAACGTAAATGAAAAGTAAAAATCTGGAGATCGATTTATGTACAATAGAAGCAATATCAATGCACAGAGAAATCATTGAAAATTGCGCCCTCTATAGGCGATATGCATAGTTTTAATATCGGATTGCTTATTTTTGTTTAGTTTTGCAAAAAACTGAACTTTTGCGATAGTATCTATCGGAAAAAAATTAATCGATATTCGGTTAAAAAATTAAATATCCATAGTATCGATAGTGCCATCGATATTTTGCCATCTCTACATCTACGGACAGTTAACTGATCAAAAGGGCAATAACAACCAGGACGGTCAGGTCACGCACAGTATTGTAGTATAAGAAGGAGATTAACACCTTCTCTAAGGATTGCACGATCCGCATCGTTTGATTGCCAGGCCATAGCGTAGTAAGAGGAAATGATACAAGTAAAAAGGCATTAAATTCGGCCGGGCCGAACTTTGGATCCCCACCCTCTCGGGTATATATGAAAACCCCCTTTCATCACAATCTGGTGAAAATTGGATAACTTATGCACCCAAATTCGACACGGATATTGAGTGGTCTAATCAATATAAGTCATTGTTGAATTTTATATTTCAACAAAAGCTGGTAATAAATAAAGCTTTATGAGCTTCAGTACCTTAATCGGCACATCGGTCTATATGACAGCTATATCTAAATACTGTCCGATCTTTACCATATTTGGGTCGAATGGCGGGTGGCCTAAAACTACCCGCTGTTTCAAATGTCAGCGAAATCGAATAAAAAATAAAGCTTTTATTCGCTTCAGACCCTTAATCGGGATATCGGTCTGTATGGCAGCTATATCTAAATATAGTCCGATCCGAACCATATTTGGGATGGATGTCGGGAGAACTAAGACTGTTTCACTGCTTCAAATTTCAGCGAAATTGGGTAATAAATAGAGCTTTCATGGGCTTCAGACCCTTTGTCGGCAGATCGGTCTATATGACAGCTATATTTAAATATAGTCCGATCTGAAGCATATTTGGGTCCTATGTTAGAAGGCATAAAACTACTCAAAGTTTCAATTTTCAGCGAAAGCGATTAAAAAATAAAGCTTTTATGGGCTTCAGACCCTTTATCTGGGGATCGGTCTATATGGCAGCTATACCTAAATATAGTGCTATTTGATCCATATTAAGGTCAGATATCAGGAGGCTTAAGATAACCCTCTGTATCAAATTTCAGGGCTTAAAACCCTTTATCGGCAGAACGGTATATATGGCAGCTATATATAAATATAGTCCGATATGGAACATATTTCGGTCAGATGTCGGGAGGCCTAAAACTATTCACTGGGAGGCCTACTGTTACAAATTTCAGCAAAATCGGATGAAAAATAAATCATTTATGGGCATAAGACCCTTTATCGGAAAATCGGTTCATATAGCAGCTATATATCCAAATATGGTCCAAATCGGACCCGTTCAAGAACTTAACCAGCGTGCATCAAAAAGATGCATCTGTGCAAAATTTCAGCTCAATATCTCAATTTTTGAAGGCTGTAGGGTGATTACAACAAAAAGGACGTCTTAGAATTCTACGACGATCCGAAATATATACATTGTGGGGTCAGAAATTGATATTTCGATGTGTTGCAAACGGAATTACTAAATGCTTATACCCCCTATCCTACGGTGGTGGGTATAAAAGCAGACGAACTGGCTGTGAAGGCCAGAGGACTGCCGTAAATAAACTTTCTTAACACAACGCCTTTCGGGTCGACTTAGTCCGTGTTAAGAGCGTGGGCTACGAACTCGCACGTAATAGTGTGGAATAGGGAAACGTTCGGTAGGACGACAAAAATCCTATGGGGAGATACGGATTCTAAGAAGACCAGCCTATGACTGAAAGGAAGCAAGTTTCGGCTTTCGCGGCTAATAGATTGGGTGGGGACACAATACCAGACATAAACCAACAAAGGGGCGTCATATGGAATACAATAAAGGATTTTGTAAGTACCAGGGATTTTTTGACTCTTTTCTTTTCGAGGTTACTTTTTAGTAAAAACCCGTTTACACTGCTCACTAAATCCGGATTTAAGGCTCTCAATAGCTGATTTTATAAAGGGGAAAACAGATGATCGAGCCATTAAATCCGGTTTTAAAGAGCAGTGCAAACGGAGTTTTATTAAGAGATCACAACAAGCCTATTACCTTTTTCGAGGTTAATTTTAAACACTAAATCCGGATTTAAGGCTCTCAACAGCTCATTTTATAAAGGGAAAACAGATGATCGAAAAAATGAAAATTGTTGGGCACTCGGCGAATTTTCATAAATTCAGAGAAAATAGAATAGAATAGAAGACGCTAGACTCGGATAAAGCTAAAGCTCACAATATTGTGATGCCATTTATTCGGCGACTATAAGATTTTTTTGAAATTCTTACAATTAGGTATTAAAATAAAGCAACGAGTTAATACTGGCAAACAGACGATGCAAATGCAAATTTTGCCCATGAACCTTCCACTTAGGAACAGGGGAAAACTTCTCATATATCAATGAGTGCAGTCTGATTCAAATTAAAGCTCAATGATAAGGGGCCTCCTTTTTATAGCCGAGTCCGAACAGCGTGCCGCAGTGCGACACCTCTTTGGAGAGAAGTTTTACATGGCATAGTACCTCACAAATGTTGCCAGTATTGGAAGGGGAAAATAACCGCTGAAAATTTTTTCTGATGGTCTCGTCAGGATTCAAACCCAGGCGTTCAGCGTCATAGGCAGACATGCCGAACTCTGCGCTACGGTGGGACTATAGACGATACTTTGTATTAAGTAAGCAGTTTAGGATTAAGTATGCAGTTTACACTATACGAGACACAGATACTATTCGTGTTGTTGTATGGTTTTGAAGCATGAGTGGGACGAGGCAGTGCTTGGAGTGTTTGAGAGAAAGATTCTGCGTAAAACATATGGACCAGTTTGCGTTAATAGAGACTATAGGCATCGCATGAACCACGAGGCGTATGAGCTGTATGACGACGATAGCATAGTTACACGTATCAAAACACAACGGTTGCGTTGGCTAGGTCATGTTGTCATAATGGATGAAGAAGTTCCAGCAAAGAAGTCTTTTGAAGGCAATCACGGTGGCACACGCAAACCGGAACGATCAAAAGCCCAATGGAAAGATCAAGAGATGGGAGACACCCCGAAACTTGGTGTCAGAGATTTTAGAATGAGCGCAGAAGATCGAAACGCTTGCAACTTATTCTACATTCGGCTAATGGAACAAATGTTCCATCATAGCCTATTAAAGTAAAGTAAGTACAGTCAAAACCGGATAAGTAAAGTGCTAACCAGCAAGGAATAGCAAAATTGGTCTATAATGCGCTTGCAGTGATTCTAAAAGTTAAAATCGGTCAAAATACATATATGGCAACTATATATAAATCTAAACCGATTTCTGTAAAATTCACCAGTAATATTAGAAGATATAAGAAAATTCTTCTTGCCAAATTTTGAGAGAATCAGTTAACAAATGAGCAATTTATTGCAATATTTTTCAATATCGGACGTACATATATATGGGCGCTATATCTAAATCTGAACCTATTTCTAGCAAACTTCTTAGATATTATGGTGGTCATCGGGGAAAGCGTTTTTGGCAAGATTGGTCAATAAATGTGCGGTTTCAAACAAAATTCATAGATATTAAGGAAGTCGTCGAAGAAGGCATTGTACAAAGTTTTGGGAAGATTGGTCAATAAATGCGCTTACAGTGGGTCTAGGAGTGAAAATCGGGCGATATATATATATGAGAGCTATATCTAAATCTGAAACGATTTCTATCAAATTCACCAGTAACGTCGAGAGCCATAAGAAAATTCTACCTGCCAAATTTCGAGAGAATCGGTTAACAAATGACCATTTTATTGCGAACATATATATGGGAGCTATATTCAAATCTGAACCGATTTTTTTCCAATTTCAATAGGCTTCGTTTCTAGGCCGAAAAACATGCCTGTGCCAAATTAGAAGACGATCGGGTGAAAATAACGACCTATACTTTGTACACAAATTAACATGGACAGACGGACATAGCTAAATCGAATCAGAAAGTGATTCAGAGTCTATCGGTACACTTATCAATGGGTCTATCTCTCTTCCTTTTTGGGCATTACAAACTAATTCACTAAGTTATAATACCCTGTTCCACAGTAGTGGTGTAGGGGGTATAAAAATGCTTCTATTTTGTTTCACTTATCCGTAATTTTCTGTTAAGCGTGAATCGGATAAGGGAAGTTCATTTTTTTTCATTTAAGGGATAAGACATAAATGAAAGCGAATTTTCACCTCATTGTACGTATTGTGTATGAAAAAACTTGACTTGAAAAAGTGCTGTGTTCAGTGGCAATTTTGAAAAGTTAGAGATAACTATTACCATAAAGGCAAGGTATGTTTTTTTAAAATTTTATTGCTGACGAAAATTTTTTCACTTTTTTGGCTTAAGCGACTTACGTTTCACAAAAAAAAAACGTAATTTGGTTTATAAAAACCTTTTCAGTTAAGCGGTATTTTCAGTTAAACGATATTTCGCTTAGGCGATTTTAATAGCATTGGATAACACCAAAAATGTATGGTTCTTCCCATCAAGTTTCACTTAAGCGATATTTTTCACTAAAGCGTATTACAGTTATGCGGTTTTGACTGTAATTATCGACAAACTGTTGCAATTTTACGGTTAGAAAGCTGGGTATACTCTACGCCATATGCCAGCACCAGGGCTATCCGGTTTAAGGAAAAAATTCGTTGGATAAAAGATTTTTACTTCAAACTAAGGAATTTTTCATCCTAAATATTAGTTTTGTGGACTCTGCAACTTTGGGGCTTATTGCTAATGAGAAAAATTTATTCAAAATATTGTCAAAAGTCAGACAAGTGTTACCATTCCAACCTGCCAGTCCAGCCAACAAATTTTACCCTTCATCTCCCCCCCATTCAAAATTGTCATTGGTTTATGTTTACCCCCTCAACAACGAAGGAAAAATGCATAAAAATGTTTGTCTTAAAAACTTTTCTTTTCAACAGTAGTGGGCAAATTTATACCATAGTTGTAGTAGTAGTAAGAATATACAGAATTTCAACAAATAACAAGTAAAAGCGTGCTAAGCCGAATTTTATATACCCTCCACCATGGATCGCGTTTGTCGAGTTCTTTCCCGGTATCTCTTTTTAGATAAACAAAGGATAAAATAAAAGAATTGCTTTGCTAATTGAATTCAATATTTCACCCAAATCGAATAAGATTTGGACCTTTTAGGGGATCAAGAAGTAAAATAGGGAGATCGGTTTATAGGGGAGCTGTATCAGGCTAAAGATCGATTCAGACCATATTTGACACGTATGTTGGAGGTCATGGAAGAAGCCGTTGTACAAAATTTCAGCCAAATCAGATAATAATTAGGCCTTCTTGAGGCTCAAGAAGTCAAAATCCCAGATCGGTTTATATGGCAGCTATATAAGGTTATAGACCGATTTGAACCATATTTGGCACAGTTGTTGGAAGTTATAACAAGACAGCTCATGCAAAATTTCAGCCAAATCGGATAGGAATTGCGCTCTCTAGTAGGTAAATAAGTCCAGATTCAAGATCGGTTTATATGGTAGCTTTATCAGATTACGGACCGATTTAAACCATACTTGGCGCAGTTGTTGGAAGTCATAGCGAAATACGTCGTGCAAAATTTCAGCCAAATCGGATAGGAATTGCGCCCTCTAGAGGCTCAAGAAGTCAAGACCCCAGATCGGGTTTATATGACAGCTATATTTTATGGACCAATTTGAACCATACTCAACGCAGTTGTGTTGAGCAAAATTTCAGCCAAATCGGATAAGAATTGCGTCCTCTAGTGGCTCAAGAAGTCAGGATCCCAGATCGGTTTATATGGCAGCTATATCAAAACAAGGACCGATATGGCCCATTAACTATCCCATCCGACCTACACTAATAAGAAGTATTTGTGAAAAATTTCAAGCGGATAGCTATATTCCTTCGAAAGTTAGCTTGCTTTCGACAGACAGACAGACGCACATGGCTAGATCGACTTAAAATGTCTGGTTAAGTTTTTGAACGGACCAAATCGGACCATATTTGGATATAGCTGCTATATAGACCGATTTTCCGATAAAGGGTCTAATGCCCATAAAAACTTTATTTTTCATCCGGTTTTTGCTGCAATTTGAAACAGTGAGTAGTTTAAGGCTCCCGACATCTGACCTTAGTATGGTTCAGATCGGACTATATTTCGATATAGCTGCCATATAGACCGATCTGCCGATAAGGGGTCTGAAGCCAATAAAAGCTTTATTTTTTATCCGATTTCGCTGAAATTTGGAATAGTGCGCAGTTTTAAGCCTCCCAACATCTGACCCAAATATGGATTAGATCGGTCCATATTTAGATATAGCTGTCATATAGACCGATCTGCCGATAAAGACTCTAAAGCCCGAAAAAGATTTATTTTTTAACCGATTTCGCTGAAATTTGAAACAGTGAGTTATTTTTAGCATCCTGATACCCGACCTAAATATGGTTCAGATCGGACTATATTTAGATATAGCTGCCATATAGACCGATCTGCCGATAAGAGGTCTGAAGCCAATAAAAGCTTCAGATTTACTACCCGATTTCGCTGAAATTTGAAACAGTGAGTAGGTTAAGACCTCCAAACATCCGACCTAAATATGGTTCTGATCGGACTATATTTAGATTTTCTTTTTGTTAAGTTACGAAAGAAAGTTTCTAGATTTTCTTTTGTTAAGTTACGAAATATTTTTGGTTTTTTTTTTGTTTTAAATCCAATTTCGTCAAAGTTTTCCTTGAAATTTTAATTTGAATATATTATGTTTAATAAATAATTTTTTTTTAATTTATTATTCTATTTGTTTCTTAGGCGCAAAGGTGTTTCTTTTGAAAACAATAGAAACACCTATGATAAGCGTCTATCAAGATTAGTGTGCATTGCAAGTGTCAAAAGTCAACAAAGCCGAATGTGTTTCAATTAAATCATCATTTACAGAGATAAGAATGAAGGATGGTGTTGTTGTTTTTATATAACATAGCGCTTGTTGTGAGTGTATACTTGTATATAGGAACACTGCAAACTGGGCAGGTTCAAGCCCAAACACACAAAATTGCCCTAAATTATACAGCTGTGCTAAACCATCAACATTCGCTATTCGCTATTCCATTTCCATTGGATGAGAGTGAATCATTTGTTGCCTGTATGTATGCTCGCATAAAACATGCACATTTCATTCTCATGCATAGCACTAACTGAAAACATAGCTAGACTCGTCGACGTATTCGCCTGGAAACAATAAATTTACCCATTTCTGACAAATTATTGCCATTTTGCCACTGTTGGCTACCAATTATGAATGACATACATAAATAAATAACATCAAAATAGTAAAAAAAAAATAAATAAAACAAAACAAAAGCAAAACTAATTTTAAACATGCGCCAGTCAAACAAATGAATGTTCAATACAAGTGAATTGTGATTCCAATAGTACAGACTAGTATTGGTTGTAGCAGTAGTCAAAGCAAAAGGTAGGAGGTAAATAAGTGTTGCCATTCCTACCTGCCAAACGAGCTAGCAAGCCAATTTAACCCCTCCACCCCCTTCAAAATTTGTCATAGTTTTATGTTTACCCCCCTCCACCCAACCTAGGGAAAAAAGGCATAAAAATGTTTGTCTTAAAAACTTTTCTTGTTTAACAGTAAAGGGCAAAATTTGCACCATATTTGTCCGCAGAGTAGTAGAAAATGCATTTGTATCTATATTTGAACAAGTAAAGGTGGGCTTAGTTCAACCGAGTCGAATTCTATACACTTTCCAGCATGCTTCGCATTTCTTTGCAAGGTTTGTCTTTACCAAAAGATATAGAAAGGTCACAACAACAGATTCCATGTTTTTATACCCTCCACCATAGGATGGGTGTATATTATTGGGTTGCCCAGTAATTACGGATTTTTTAAAAGAACGTAAATGCATTTTTAATAAAACTTAGAATGAACTTTAATCAAATATACTTTTTTTTACATTTTTTTTCTAAAGCAAGCTAAAAGTAACAGCTGATAACTGACAGAAGAAAGAATGCAATTACAGAGTCACAAGCTGTGAAAAAATTTGTCAACGCCGACTATATGAAAAATCCGCAATTACTTTTTGGGCAACCCAACAATTTTGTCATTCCGTTTGCAACACATCGAAATATCCATTTCCGACCCTATAATGTATATATATTCTTGATCAGAGTAAAAATCTTACACGAACTAGACATGTCCGTCCGTCTCTCTGTTGAAATCACGCTACAGTCTTTAAAATAGAGATATTGAGCTGAAACTATGCACAGATTCGAAGATGGGCTACATCGGACTATATCTTGATATAACCCCCATATAGACCGATCTCTCGATTTAAGGTTTTGGGCCCATAAAAGGAGCATTTATTGTCCGATTTCGCCGTAACTTGGGACAGTGAGTTGTGTTAGGCTCTTCGACATATTTCTGCAATTTGGCCCAGATCGTTTCAGATTTGGGTATAGCTGCTATATAGGCCGATCTCTCGATTTAAAGTCTTGGTCCCATAAAAGGCACATTTATAATTCGATTTCGCTCAAATTTGACACAGTGAACTATGTTAGGCTTTTCGACATCCGTGTCGTATATGGTTTAGATCGGTCTATATTTGGATATAGCTACCTTACTTTACTTTAATTGGCTATGACAGAATATTTCTTCCACTAGCCGTACGTAGAATAGCGTTCCAAGCGTCCTGATCTTCTGCGCTCATTCTAAAATCTCGGACACCAAGTTTCGAGCTGTCTCCCACAACTTGATCTTTCCATCGGGCTTTTGGTCTTCCCGGTTTGCGTGTACCACCTTGTTTGCCTTCAAAAGACTTCTTTGCTGGAGCTTCTTCATCCATTCTGACAACATGACCTAGCCAACGCAGCCGTTGTATTTAGATGCGTGTAACTATGCTATCATCGTCATACAGCTCGCGGTTCATACGTCGCCTATATTCTCCGTTAACGCAAACTGGTCCATATATTTTACGAAGAATCTTTCTCTCAAATACTCCAAGCATTGCCTCATTTGCTTTCACATGCGCCCATGCTTCAGAAGCATATAACAGCACGGGTAGTATCAGTGTCTTGTAAATTGTAGTCTTCGTCAGTCGAGAGGTGGCCTTGATTCTAAACTGCTGACTTAGTCCAAAGTAGCATCTGTTTGCCAGTATTATTCTTCGCTTTATCTCAAAACTGGTGTCATTCGTTTCGGTTATGGCGGTGCCGAGGTAGATAAACTTACTGCTTTCTCCATTTTTTTTATCTGCTCGGTTGTGCAAGGCTTTTTGGGAGCTGAAACCAGCCATTTCGTCTTATCTCCATTTACAGACAGACCAATTTTCACTGACTCTCTTTCGATTCTTTCAAAGGCTGCAGTTACACTTCCGGTGACCGACCTATGATATCGATATCGCCGACATAGGCGAGTAGCATGTGCTCTCTTGAGATTAGTGTGCCATATCTATTCACATCGGCATCTCGTATAATCTTCTCCAGCAGGATATTAAAGAGATCACACGATAGGCTGTCTCCTTGTCTGAAACCTCGTTTGGTATTAAATGGTTCGAAGAGATTCTTTCCTATTCTTGCTGAGGAACGCGTATCAGCAAGTGTCATCCTGCAGAGTCTTATTAATTTTGCGGGGATACCAAACTCAGACATGGCTTGAAATACCTTTGAACGTTGTTGAGCTGAATCTAAAACGCACTTCTCTGATGCTAGATTTATACTGACTGTTTATTTTCAAATTTCCTATCACTACAATAAATGAAAATCTTAAAACTAAACTAGAACGAGATACCAACGCAGTGATATCTCCGTTTCTCCTTATCTGATATTTTACGATCCTAAGTAAACACACACATGCATTTCTTAGACTCATTATCTATTCCCTTTTTAAAAGTACACATGCAGGGTTTATACGGCTGTGCGTATTGGTTTTATGAGATAGGCGATCGTACAAATAGACCCTAAACCGCACACAGACTCTATAAGATAACAACGCGTGGGCTATGAAATGCTAATGCGTTATCTCTCATGTTCAAAATAAATGTATTTTGAACATTCTGCCGGGCGCGTAAGTCTACATAGTGGACTGACTGTATTTTTGTCTAATTATATCTTTGATTTGTCGTTCGATAATTTGTAATAGTGGACTGTAATATTAGATATATTATTTTACATAAGTTCTAAAGATCTAAAAATTTAAAGCTGATACATTTTGCCTTTGAATAAACTTCTTAATAAAACATATCGCTAATATTATTATTATGAGAATAACTAAAATAAGAGCAGCATGACCACTCATATGATGAAACTGCAAGCCCCTTAGATCGACATTTGTTTTCTGGACATCTCTAAGCTTCGTCATCACTTCATCAACTTGGCGGGTGTGATTGATAATCATTGGTCCCAAAGGAAGCATGTTAAATTCTTCAATCTGAGCTAAGTCTGCTGTGAAATTCACTCTATCTTCTACATCTCGACTAGACTGGAGGCTTAACGGCGCAGTGATTGTTGTTCCTAGGGTTCTAACGGTGCAGCCAGGTTCCACTTCCAAGACGCCTTGCAGGGGTAACTCTATTATTCGTTGTGAGCGGCTCGAGCATTGAATATGTCCCGTTGTCTGGTTGAAAACTTTAAACATCCAGCTGTTTACTAGCGCCTGAGATACCAAATTTTTTATGCCGGTTACTCGTGACCTTATAAATTTATCTTTGCTCTTGTTATTTTCAATCCAAGCAAGTGTAATTGTGGAGTCACTCCAGGCATAAACTTCCGATTCGGCTTTGACCACACTAATTATTCTATTTAGCAGCCTGGCCAATAGGAAGGCTGCACACAGCTCTAATTTCGGAAGCGTCTTTTTGTTTTTAATCGGGTTTACTTTGCTTTTTGCAGCCATCAAGGAAACTCCTTTATCGGTTTTAATATAAACCACTGCTGCATAGGCCTTCTCTGATGCATCCGCAAATCCCAAAATTTTAATTTTACTTTCGGATGAAGAGTTTAGCCATCTAGGTATCTTAACGTCTTGTAGAGACGAAATACGTGTCACGAATTCTTTCCAGCTGATCTCCAAATCTCCATCGATTTTCTGGTCCCATTGCATCTCTAGCAACCATAAACTCTGAATAAACAACTTCGCCGTTATTATGACTGGTGTCAGCAACCCAAGCGGATCAAATATTTTTGCTAGATATGATAAAGCCAGCCTCTTTGTTGTACTCTCCGCTGGGTATTCCGATATTTTAAATCGAAATTCGTCTTCCTTCGGTTTCCACTGAAGTCCCAGGGTTTTTACATTAGTGGTTTCATTGATGTTTATTATTTCGTTCTCCTTGTCTTCTTTCGATGATTTCACAATGTGTTCATTGTTTGAACACCATTTTCTGAGATGGAATCCATAACCCTCTAAGTGCCTTGATATTTTGAATCGAAGCTGGAGACACTCTTCTATTGTGTCTGCCCCCGTAAGAAGATCATCCATATAAAAATCTTCTTCAATTATTTGCTTCACCTTCGTATCCGCGCATTCTTTCGCAATCTGCATTAAGGTTCTTACGGCCAAGAACGGGGCACTTGCTGTTCCGAATGTCACTGTTGTCAGCTGATATTCTTTGATTTCCTCATTCCTATCTTTCCGCCACAGAACATGTTGATACCGCTGGCTCTCCTCATCCACCATTATTTGGCGGTACATTTTTTCAACATCTGAAGAAATCACGAACCTTTTTAAACGAAAGTTGAGTAGTATGTCGAAGACGTCTCTCTGCAACCGTGGCCCGACATGCATTATGTCGTTCAGACTTCTTCCATTATTTGTACTCGCGGAACCGTCGAAAACCACTCTGACTTTCGTAGTCAGACTGTCCTCTCGAACAACCGCTTGATGTGGTAAATAATATTTACCGCTATGAATCTGTTTCACTGGCTTCATGTGCCCCAGTGCAATATATTCCTTCATAATTCTTGAGTATTCATGCTTCATAGCATTATCCTTGATGAGCTTTTTCTCCAGGCTAATGAGTCTGGCTGCTGCCTGTTTATACGATGTTCCCAGCTCTTTATCTTCTTTGAAGGGGATTTGAACTATAAACCGCCCTTCTTCATTTCTTTTCGTTGTAGCAGCATAATTATCCAAACATTTTTCGTCATCGTTTGTAACCATGTCCATATCCAACTCTTCAGTTTCCCAAAATCTTTCAATCTCTGTAGTGACATTGACACCTTTTTTCGCTACTGGGACTCGAATCGTTAATGGGCCGGACAACATTAATCCCAGCTTGGTATGTTGCCCCAACATTCCATGCTTCTTATGTATTCCGTTCTTTAGTATGTCCACATACACATCTCCGCCAAGCACCATATCTATCCTCTCGTTCTTGTAGTAGTTTGGATCAGCCAATTGAAAGTTTTTCCATACACCCTGGTTGTGTACTAACGAAGAATCCAAATGGACGGAAGCTAACGCTGGTAAAATAAGAGCTTCGACATCGAGTGAATAGTTGCTGGGAAATCTCGGATGGATCCTAACTTTTACTTTTGATTTTGCAACTCCCACCAAATTGTCACCTAGTCCATGCAATTCCATATTGGCCTTTTCTCGAGGGATTTGAAGTATCTGTGCTGCTTCTTCCCTTAAAAACGTTGACTGTGATCCTTGGTCCACCAAAGCTTTCAAGGTAACCATCTCTCCATGTATATTCTTGACCTGCACCTGAGCCGTTGCCAGTAGGACACTCCTTGTCCCGTTAGCAACACATGTAGTGGATGTCTTAGTTAGATGGAGTACCGAATGATGTTTAAACCCACAGGTTCCACATTTGATGGTACTATCGCATCTTGCATTCTGATTGTGGTTCAAGCATCTATGGCATATATTTTTTGTTTTAACCCATGATACTCGTTCCGCCACTGGCAATCTCAACAGACTTCGACATTCTTCCGTTAAGTGTCCTTGTTTTCTACAGTATAGACACGCACTTTTATCCGTATAGAGTGTCGTACTTTTCATAGGCTGCTGTTGCCGATGATTGTAATTGCTGCTGTACTTCTTTGTACCTGCTGCCTCCAAATTTTGATATCGTTCCTCCAAGAACTCCAAAACATCTTTAAGCTCCTGAATTTCTTTCGATTTCTTTGTATGCTGCTCGTATAATAATAAACCTTCTTTGTCTAGCTTACGGATGATTACACGCGCCATTACAGCATCCTCGATGTTGCATTTCATTGCTTTTAACCCTTGGACGCATTCAATTGTTGTATCAAGTAATCCTTTTACTTGTTTAGCGTTCTCACTACACACATGGGGTTGATCTAACAATCGGTCTAGTATCGTTTGAAACAAAATTCTTTTATTTCCAAAGCGTTGATTTAGTATCTCCCACGCTGGCTGGTAATTGCTTCCATCTGCCGGTAAATGTTTAATTACTTTTGACGCTTCTCCTTTAATATGAGCTTTCAGATAAAACATTTTCTCAACGTCCGATAAGCTCTCGGCATCATGTACGAGCTTCTTGTATAAATCATGGAAAGATGGCCATTCTTCCACGTTACCGTAGAAGTCCGGTATTTTTATCTCCGCTAGTTTTATAGGACATCTCTCCTCCTTACATTTGTCCAATCTTAAGATCAGCGTTGTTTTACTTCTTTTGTAGAGGTTTTCTACTTCATCAACTTCTTTAGTGATGTCTTCGTAAGACCCCTCATGGTTGATAGTGAGTTCCCATAATAGATCATTAATTTGATTCATCTGTGTTTCCCATGATCTTTTTGCTTCTTCCAGCAAGACTTTAATATTGAGTTGTTCCAACTCTAGTAGTTCTCCTACTAACTTTCGAATAAGTTTTCTTATTCTTTCCTTCCTTTTTCCCGCTATTCTTTCCTTCTCATTTTTGGACTCCCCATTTTCCTGCGGTTGGATTTGTTGTAATTTCAACCCCGACGATTCAGTTTTTCCAGTTTCCAATTGGCTGGCTGCATCCTCGTTCGTCTCTAGGGCTGCACAGATTTCCTCCACCAATGAGTTCACCTTCTCATAATACTTGTTTTTAAAGTACGGTTCCTCGGTGATACCCAATTCGGTTAACTTCGTGTGGTTATTTTTGAATTCCTGCCAAACTTGCCCCAACTGGGCTTTGCAGGTTTCCTTAGCCACACTTCTTGCGGTTTCCTTAAGGCAGCTTTGCTTCAAATTGATGATATATTCACCAATCTCATTTTGACGCTTGTATAACTGCTGACGAACCATTTTACTTTATTTGTAGTTTTGTTTGTTTATTTTTCTGATATTTTTATTATGTGTTTTTTTTTTTTTTTTTTTTTCTTCTCGTTGTCTAAAGCCACGAGAACGCTTCTTCACTGTATTTCCACTTTTTAGTGGATTGTGATTTCTATTATTATTTTTCTTCTCGTTGTTTAAAGCCACGAGGACGCTTCTTCACAGAATTTAATTTTTCAGTGGGTGTTAAACAATTTTTATTAAATTGCTTTATAGGCCTAGTTCCATTGAGCTTCTTACCTCGGGTGGGGGATAACTCAATTTTACGAAGGACCAAATGTTGAGCTGAATCTAAAACGCACTTCTCTGATGCTAGATTTATACTGACTGTTTATTTTCAAATTTCCTATCACTACAATAAATGAAAATCTTAAAACTAAACTAGAACGAGATACCAACGCAGTGATATCTCCGTTTCTCCTTATCTGATATTTTACGATCCTAAGTAAACACACACATGCATTTCTTAGACTCATTATCTATTCCCTTTTTAAAAGTACACATGCAGGGTTTATACGGCTGTGCGTATTGGTTTTATGAGATAGGCGATCGTA
This sequence comes from Stomoxys calcitrans, assembly GCF_963082655.1. Lineage (NCBI taxonomy): Eukaryota > Metazoa > Arthropoda > Insecta > Diptera > Muscidae > Stomoxys > Stomoxys calcitrans. The sequence continues at coordinate 36,588,047 of NC_081553.1, read as the reverse complement.
CAAATAGACCCTAAACCGCACACAGACTCTATAAGATAACAACGCGTGGGCTATGAAATGCTAATGCGTTATCTCTCATGTTCAAAATAAATGTATTTTGAACAAACGTAAAGGAGTATCGAAGGCGGCTTTGTAGTCAACAAAGAGGTGGTAGTTGTTGATTTGTCCTCCTCGGGTCTTTTCCAGGATTTGGCGCAGTGTGAATATCTGGTCTAGAGTAGATTTACTTGATCTAAAGCCGCATTGATAGGGCCCACGCTACAGTCTTTAAAAATAGAGATATTAAGCTGAAACTATGCACAGATTCTTTTCTTGTCCATAAGCAGTTCGAAGATAGGCTACATCGGACTATATCTTGATATAGCCCCCATATAGACTGATCTCTCGATTTAAGGTTTTGGGCCCATAAAAGGTGCATTTATTATCCGATTTCGCTGTATCTTGAGACTGTGAGTTGTGTTAGGCTCTTCGACATCTTTCTGCAATTTGGCCCAGATGGTTTCAGATTTAGGTATAGCTGCTATATACCGATCTCAAATCTTGACTTCTTTAGCCTCCTCGATTTAGCCTACATTTTTGCATAAAGTGTTTTGTTGTTACTTACAATAGCTGGGGCAAGTATGGTCCAAATTAGTTCATAACCTGATATAGCTGCCATATAAACTGATCTCGGGCCTTGACTTCCTGAGCCTTTAGAGGTTGCAGTTTTTATCTCCTTTAGGTGAAATTTTGCATGAGATGTTTGGTTGTCACTTCCAATAACTGAGTCAAGTATGGTCCAAATCGGTTCATATCCTAATACATGTAGCTGTCATATAAATCGATCTCCCGATCTCTAGAGAGCCTGAAACCCGCCATTTTTGTCCGATTTGGTTAAAAATTTACAAGTAGGTCATTGGGGATTAGCCCATTTGCAATCTCCAATGACCTACATCAATAAGAAATATCTGTGCAGAATTTCAAGCAGCTAACTTTTCGCTGTCGCAATCGGATAGGAAGTGTATGTGCAAAATTTCAAGAGCCTAGCTTTAATCCTTCGAAAGTTAGCGTGCCTAAGACAGACAAACTGACGGCGGACAGAGGCTTAGCATGTCAAGACAATTAATAATATGCATATATATTTATTGGGTCTCAGATCAGTATTTCGATTTTATTATAAACGGATTGACTAGCTTAGTATACCCATGGTGGAGGGTATACAAAATGTAAAATAGGGAATTGCAACAATATTTTTAAATTTTTTAAATTTTTTTAAATTTTAAAATAAAAAATTGATTCCTAGACGATGAAACTTTAATTTTTGGGTCTGGTCTAATTTTTTTTCTAACTACAGTTCATGGTGGCGTATGATACATAAAAGGCCTCTTGCAGTTCAATTATCACTCATACGCACTACTGATCTTGGGTGTATTTAAAACTGCTTGGAAAGCGATGCGGTATTTGAGTTGTTTGCAAATTTGCCCATGAACATGACATGAACATGAACAGGGGCAAACTTCTCACATATCAATGAGTGCTGTTCAATTTAAGTTTAAGCACATTGTACATTAAGTGTTAAAATAGCATTTTTTTTTTTGGAATTTTCCAAAAAAAAAAAAAATATTCCTTTGACAATGCAAATGCAAATTTTGCCCATGAACATTACACTAAGAAACATGGGCAAACTTCTCACATATTAATAAGGAGCAGTCCGATTCAAGTTTAAGCTCAATGATAAGGGGCCTTCTTTTTTAAAGCCGAGTCGGAATGGCGCGCCGCAGTGCGACACCTCTTTTGGAGAGAAGTTTAACATGGCATGTTGCCAGCATTGGAGGGGAAAACCACCGCTGAAAATTCGATTCGAACCCAGCCGTTCAGCGTCATAGGCGGACATGCTAACCTCTGAGCTACGGTGACCTCCAGACAATGAAGTTTTAATTTTTGGATCTGTTCTTGTCTGACTATAGTTCATGGTGGCATATGACAACATAACCAACTAAATAGGTGTTAAGTTCGGCCGGGCCGAACTTTGGATACCCCCCACCTCGGGTATATATATAAACCACCTTTCGTCAGAATCCGGTGAAAAATTAAAAATATGGATCGATTTGGACCAAATTCGTCATGGATATTGAGTGGTCTATTAAGTATAAGTCATTTTCAATTTTAGAGAACAAAATATTGGTCTTTTTGGTAGCCATATCCAAATATAGACCGATCTGAATCATATATTACACGGATGTCGAAAAGCCTAACATAAGTCACTGTGTCAAATTTGAACGAAATCGGTTATGAACCGATTTGATCATTGAGCTTAAAATTTGAATAGTACAGCACTCAGTGATATATGAGAAGTTTACCCAAGATCCAATATCGGTTTATGTGGCAGCTATCGAAAGCGTAAAGCTAGCCGCTTCCTACATACGTTTGTTGTAGGTCATTGCGTATTGTAAATGGGCCATATCGGTTCAGATTTGGATATAAAGGGTAATTTTTTAGCCAGTATCTTTTTGGCAACACTGGTTTAAACAGGTCACGCACATTTCGTGTTTGTTTCACTGTCAAACATATTGAGTTTGGTCTATAATTTAACCACGAATCGTCTTACAAACGAACAACGCTTGCAAATTATCGAATTTTATTATAAAAATGCTTGCTCTGTAAAGAAAATTCATCGCGCTCTTTTTCGATAATGCGACGAAGCTCATTTTTGGCTCAATGGGTACGTAAATAAGCAGAATTGTCGATTTGGGAGGGAAGATCAGCCAGAAGCATTGCAAGAGTCACCAATTCATTCAGAAAAAGTCACAGTTTGGTGCGGTTTATAGGCTGATGGCATCATTGGACCGTACTTCTTCAAAGATGATGCGAATCGTAACGTAACTGTGAATGGTGATATGGTCAAACAAACTTTTTTTGCCCAAAATGCAAAAGCTTGAATTACATGAGATGTGGTTTCAATAATTCGGTGCCCCACATGCCACACAGCACGCGTTACAATAGACTTATTGCGAGGCGAGTTCGGTGACCATTTATTTCGCGTTCGGGACCGGTCAATTGGTCGCCTAGATCGTACGATTTAACGCCTTTAGACTATTTTTTGTGGGGCTATGTTAAAGCTCATGTCTATACAGACACGCCCGCATTGGAAGACAACATTGAAGCATTTATTTATGAGAGATGATATCAAATGTTGGAAAGAGTATGCCAAAATTGGACTAAGCGGATGGACCATTTGAGGTGCAGTCACGGTCAACATTTGCATAAAATAATCTTCAAATATAAAATTATATGCACCGTACTATCGATTCAAATAAAGATTTCATGTGTTTTTTCTGAATTTTACGCGTTTTTTTTTTTTAAACTTTCCTATAGCTCCTAATAAATCTCCCTTTAAACCGATCTCTCGATTTGAATTCTTGAGCCCCTGGAAGCCGCAATTTTTGCCCATGTTGTCTAAAATTTGGCACATAGAGTTCTGTTAGGACTTTCAACAACTGTGCCAAGTACTGTTCAAATCGGTCAAGAACCTGATATAGCTTCTATTGGGTTCCCCAAAAAGTAATTGCGGATTTTTCATATAGTCGGCGTTGACAAATTTTTTCACAGCTTGTGACTCTGTAATTGCATTCTTTCTTCTGTCAGTTATCAGCTGTTACTTTTAGCTTGCTTTAGAAAAAAAGTATATTGATTAATGTTCATTCTAAGTTTTATTAAAAATGCATTTACTTTTTTTTTAAAAAATCCGCAATTACTTTTTGGGCAACCCAATGTATAAACCGATTTGATTTCTTGAGCCCCTGGAAGCTGCAATTTTTGTCCGATTTGGCTGAAATTTTGCATGTAGTGTTTTGTTATGATTTCTAACAACTGTGCCAAATATGGTCAAAATCGGTCAATAACTTAATAAAGCTCCCTTGTAAACCGACCCCCCAATTTGACTTCTTGAGCCTATGGAAGCCGCAATTTTTGCCCGATTTAGCGGAAATTTTGAACATAGTGTTCTGTTATGACTTTCAACAAATGTGGCAAGTATGGTCCAAATCCGTCAAGAACCTGATATAGATCCCATATAAACCGATCTCCCGATTTGACTTCTTGAGCCCCCTGGAAGCTGAATTTTTTGACCGATTTGGCTAAAATTTAGCATGTAGTGTTTTGTTATGACTTCTAACAATTTTGCCAAGTATATCTCAAATCGGCCAATAACCTGATATAGCTCCTATATATGAACCGATCTCACGATTTGACTTCCTAAGCCCCTGGAAGCCGAAATTTTTGTCCGATTGGGCTGAAATTTGGCATGTAATGTTTTGTTATATCTTCTTACAACTGTGCAAAGTATGGTTTAAATCGGCCAATAACCTGATATAGCTCTTCTATAAACTGATCTCTCGATTTGACATATTTAACCTCTGGAAGCAGCAATTTTTGCCCGATTTGGCTAAAATTTGGCATATAGTATTCTGTTATGTCTTCCAACAACTGTACCGAGTAAAGCCAAAATCGGTCTATAACCTGATATAGCTCCTATATAAACCGATCTCCCGATTCGACTTCTTGAGTCCTTACATCCTCGATTTTTGTCCCATTTGGCTGAAATTTTGCACATTGTATTCTTATGACTTCCAACAACTGTGCAAAGTGCGTTCCAAATCGGTCTATAACCTGACATAGCTCTTCTATAAACTGATCTTCCGATTTGACTTCTTGATCGATTTTTGGTTGATTTGAACATAGCCTTCCGTTATGTCTTCCAACAACTGTGCCAAGTACGGTCCAAATCGTTCTATAACCTGATTTAGCTCCCATATTTTAGCAGAATTCATGGTGGTGGGTCCCCAAGATTCGGCTCGGCCCAATTTAGCACGCTTTTACTAGTTTATAATCCAATCAGTTTTTCATGTAAATTTCATTCCAATTTATAATTCTTTAAAATATTTATTTTTCAAAGATTTTTCTGTTTTGCTTTGAGAAAGTTTAACTCTACAAATCACTGTGCAGGGTTAAAAGGCAGAAACGCCCTTCAAAGAAAAAAAAAGCAAAATTTTCGGCATTTCCGTAATCAGCTCCTTAAAAAAAAAACGCATCGTTCAAACAATTGTCTCTCCTTCGCTGCCCTAAACCACCCCCACTGCTAATCAAAGTAGCAGAAGGAAAGCCCCCATTGTTACAAGATAACCCTAATGCCAATGCACAAACTATTTACGACAAATATTTGTAGTTTTCATTTCATTCGAAACAAAGCAACAGCAACAACAACAAGTATAAAAGCTACAAAAACCCGAAAAGCAATAAACATAACAACACTATTACTAAGTTTAGTGCAATTTGTTGCACGTTGTTTTGCCTTCTAACCATGTTATGTGTTTGTAAATATGTATGGTCGTTTCACTACAACATTCAGTCACAGACTGTTGGCGGCGGCATAGTATGGAGAGACGGTACATGTGCATGTGTTGAAATACACATACAAATAGTATTTACGACTGTTTGTTGTGAGGAATGAGTGGGGTGGGGGAGGGGGACGATTATGTTGCTGTGAACATGAAAACTTTCATTTGCCTTAAATCACAAGGGATATCATTCCGTTTTGCATTTTTCGATGTTGTTTTGTGGTTGTTGTTGTTTTTCATTCAAATTCACACATACACAATGCCTGGTGAATTGTAAGCATTGCTGGGATTCCGTTTGGTGTATTGTGTATTGGCGATACCTACGAATGTTTTCGCTACGGTTGTTTAGTGTGGTGGCCCTGGAAACCAGGAATTTGTTAATTCAATGCTCACTCTGTTATAGCTTTGCTTTAGCTCGCAGCACCTCTCCACATCCCCTTTAGTTTTTTATACGAGTGCATGAAATATTGCGTGTGTGTGAGTGTATGAGAGCTTTCTTTTGGGCAAATGTATGTAAATCAGGGAACCAAATAGACAACTTATAAAAATGTTAATTTTTTGACTTACTATTCCCTAATGTACCCAAAACTCAGGGCAACATGAAGCAGGTTAGTAAACCTGCTTTGACATAAATGACGATGACTTGATGATGAGCCTTCAAATTGTGAAATTATGCCATATTTTTGTACTTTATGAGAGTAGAAAATTTTTGGGGAAAAATACGACGAAACTTTCTAGTTCCTTACCCTTGCCTCTAAAAAAATAAAAATCCACCATTCCAAGAATTCCAAAATTAGTTTTGCAAAAAAATTATGTTTCATTTGTTTTTGTTGTATCTATGCCAACATCAACAACTACAACAACACCACCAATAGTAAGTGGGACTCCCAAAAACTAGCGAAGTAACGAAACAGTGCTCACGAATAGAAACGAACAATTAAGGCGTTAAGTTCATAAAATCAGTTAAGCGCTGATAAGTCCTCAATTTGAACTCAATCGGTTAACAACGAGTTCAAACTAACGCGGCTACAAAAAAAAAAAAAAAAAAACACAAACAAATTACGATAAATACAAAACAAAAACTGGTTTTTATTGTGACAATTGTCATCCTTATTATCCTTGTGAAGTGGATAAAATAACAAATAAAGAGAAAACTAAAAAAGAAATAAGAACAAAATTGAACGAAATAGAACAGAGAGCCCTTATAAGGTGTTATAAACCTATCGGTGGATTACATTCGAGGTTGGTGTTTTCATTTATTTCTATTTGTAGGGAAAGGATTAAAGTTCAAGAGACTAGAGTTTGAAATGAATATTAAAATATTTAGAAATATAAGACAAGATGAAACATTTCCCTCTCTTGAAGTGATATGCGTGATAAACCTGTCATAAGTCTTCGACATTCGTTAAGTTCCTTTTTTTGTCTAAGCAAAAACCAAATACGATACGAGCATGAGCAAGAATTTTTATCATCAGAAAACCTACTGGAGAAGCGAAAAATCAGTTTTCAATATGGCCAAAAATTCTAAAATTTTAAATACCTTTCCAAATGACCTTAAGGAACACGAATATGAAATGCCACAGAGATGGAAAAGTCAGTACTGTAGAATTTTTTCGATGCGAGGAGTATCCTAGTACCCCGCAAAAAATCCAAAAATTTTAAAAACCTTTCCAAATGACCTTAAGGAACACGAATATGAAATGCCACAGAGATGGAAAAGTCAGTGCTATAGAACTTTTTCGACGCGGGAGTATTCCCCGAGACCCTAGTACTCTTTATCAAGCAAAAATCAAATACGATACGAGCATGAGGAAGATTTTTTATCAGCAGAAGCGAAAAACCAGTTTTCAATATGGCTAACAATTCTAAAATTTTAAATACCTTCCCAAATGACCTTAAGGAACACGAATATGAAATGTCACAAAGATGAAAGAGTCAGTACTGTAGAACTTTTGGAAGCGAGGAGTATCCTAGTACCCCGCAAAAAATTCCAAAAATTTAAAAACCTTCCCAAATTACCTTAAGAAACACGAATATAAAATGTAACGGGGATGGAAAAGTCAGTGCTATAGAACTTTTTCGACGCGAGGAGTATTCCCCGAGACCCTAGTACTCTTTACCAAGCAAAAATCAAATACGATACGAGCATGAGAAAGATTTTTTTTTATCAGCAGAAGCAAAAATCAGTTTTCAATATGGCTAAAAATTCTAAATTTTTAAATACCTTCCCAAATGACCTTAAGGAACACGAATATGAAATGTCACAGGGATGGAAAAGTCAGTGTTATAGAACTTTTTCGACGCGAAGAGTATCCTAGTACCCTGTAAAAAATTCCATAATTTTAAAAACCTTCCCAAATGACCTTAAGAAACATGAATATAAAATGTCACAGGAATAGAAAAGTCAGTGTTATAGAACTTTTTCGACGCGAGGAGTACCCTAATACCACCCGCGACCCTAGTACTCTTTACTATGGCGGAGGGTATGGCTAACATCGTTATACCATTTTCAACTCCTTAAAATATGTGGATCTGAGTAGGTCTGTCAGTTAAACAGGTGGCGCACAGTGGAATGGAATCGAAAAAAAAAACTCATAAAAACCAGCCAGGAAAGGCAAAAATCGGGCGGTGCCGACCCTACACCTACCCTTTAAGTCTAAAGTGGGACCTATCTCTAATTCTGAACCTCCTTAAAATATGTGGGTCTGAGTAGGTCTGTTAGTTAAACAGGTGGCGCACAGTGAAATGGAATCAAAAAAACTCATAAAAACCAGCCAGGAAAGGCAAAAATCGGGCGGTGTGAACCCTACACCTACCCTTTAAGTCTAAAGTAGGACCTATCTCTAATTCTGAACCAATTTGATGTTCCTCGACGGATGTTTCGGATTTTTTCTGATGGGTTATTAAACAATCCGTCTCAAATTTCGAGCAAATATATTCAAACTGTAATAACTACGGTTGACAACATGGCAATATTATTGCAAATAACCCAAAATCTGAAGAACACACATATGGGGACTATATCTAAATCTGAATCGATTTCGACCAAACTTTATAGATATTGCGGTAATCGTCGAGGTTAGTGTTGTGGAAAAATTTGGCACTTTGTTCAATAATGCAGTGGCTTTAGAAGTGAACATCGGGCGATATACATATATGGCAGCTATATCTAAATCGGAACCGATTTCTATGAAATGCAACAGTAATCATAAGAAAATAAAATGAAATGCAACAGTAATCATAAGAAAATCCTTCCTGCCAAATTTCGAGAGAATCGGTTAACAAATGAGTATTTTATAGCAATATTTCTCAAAATCGGACGAACAAATATATGGGAGCTATTTTTCGACCAAATTGAACCGATTTAGACCAAACTCTATAGATATTGTGGTTGTCGTCGAGGAAAGCGTTGTACAAAATTTTGGGAAGATTGATCAGTAAATGCGCTTGCAGTGGCTCTAGGAGGGAAAATTGGGCGATATATATACTAGCTGGCCCGGTGCGCTTCGATACACCCCAAAATTGCTTTTTTATGATAAATGATTTACTAATGGTGATTTCGATTCTGAAAAAAAATGTTACACTAATGTTGCACTTATATGGGACAACATTTTGGGAATGCTGCCTTATCCCTCTCATAGTTTTACACTTTTTACATTTTCAATCGAACATGTTAATATGCCCGTATATTGTAATTTCAACCAAATAATGCTGTAAAATGTAGCAATGCATCTAATATGCCGTTAGCTAAATAAAACGCGATTACTTTTTCCTTTTTTTATGTATTTCTTTTTAATATTTTGCCAAACATTCTACAAATTGTTTTCTTCTTCTTCTTTTCAACCAAAATTTGCTTGAACGGTGGCATGCACATGAGATGATAGCAGCTGATTTAAAGTGCGGCATTCTCCATCCTAGCCTAGCCACGGTGTAGAAAATGCAGCATTTTTTCACTTTCAGTGGGCAACACCATTACAAACGAACATTTACCCGGTGGTGGGGTTACACTTTTTTGGAGAATCGAACACAAAATTTCGATCTCAGTGCAACATGTCGAAAAAATGCTGCACTTTTTTTCACAATCGAAATCACCATAAGTGTATTTTTTATGCCAGGCCTTTTATTTCGGCCTTTTTAAATTTTAAATTTTATTTAGTTAAATTTTTTGCACAACTAAACAAAAATCAGCAATCCGACACAGAATGTATCCTTTAAGATACATCGCGCCTATAGAGGGCGCAATTTTTATTCGATTAGGCTAACATTTTGTACAATGATTTCTCTCACGACTTACAACGGCCATTATTAACCTTGGTTTTTATATAAATCGATCTCCTGATTTTTACTTCTCATGTTCGTTCAAAAAACAGGCGATGGAAAATAAACGATAGTATCGATACTATCGATATTTATAATTAAAACTATCGAAAATATCGAATGATGTGATTATCGATAGTTTTTCAGCTCTATTTGGGGGTTGTTTGAGATTTGGGCGGCACCGAAGAAACCCTTGGACCAAATATTTTATATGAGAGTTGTGTTTTACTTCCAAATATCTTTAATTAAAACCCATAGTTCGCACTATACTTTTATATACCTTCCATTTGATACCCTTATTGTTCCAATCGATAAATATGTCCTGTCCAGACATCTACGAATAAATTTGTATATCAGATTTGTACTCTACTTTCATATACCTTTCATTTTATACCCATATTGCCTAAGGCGCTGAATGGTTTTTTTTGGGGGGGTGAGGGACCCCACGACACTTAAAGGCAAAGTTCGAACTTTACTCTTAACTACCTTTGATTTGATACCCATATTGTCCCAATCGACAAACATATCCATTTGGATGGGTTTTTGGGTGGGGCGTCCCCCCAGCTTATTTGACCTCAAAGTTTTATACCAATTTTGTGGTTATGGCATAAAAAATGTAGCATAAATCGGTGCACCCATCTCCGAAATCTGTCCCGATCAACCTATTTGTTGAAGGATATTTAGTGGATGGGCGGTCCCCAAACTCTTTGTTTTAAGATTGAATACCAGATTCATAATGGAGGCCACCGTGGCGCAGAGGTTAACATGTCTCCATATGACGCCGAGTGCCTGGGTTCAAATCCCGGCGTGAACATCAGAAAAATTTGTAGAGGTGGTTTTCCCCTTACTAATGCTGGCAACATTGGTGAGGTATCCTGCCATACTAAATCTTCTCTACCAAGTGGTGTCGCTAAGCGGCACACCGTTTGGACTCGGCATAAAAGGGAGGCCCCTTTTCATTGAGCTTTTAAACTATAATCGGACTGCACTCATTGATATGAGAAAGGCATCCCTTGTTCCTTAATGGAATGTTCATGGGAAATTTAGTATTTAGTATACCAGATTCATAATCTACTCCCTAAGACCTTTCATTCGATACCCATTTTGTGATTTTGGCCATGCATGCATATTTTAGGGGGTTTTGGGATTGGGGAGGTCCCAATCAACCTATATGTTGAAGGGTATGTAGAGGGCGGGCGGTACCCAGACTCTTTGTTTTAAGATTGTATACCAGATTGATAATCTACTCCCTAAGACCTTTCATTTGATACCTATTTTGGTGGTTTTGGTAATACATGGATTGGGAAGATCCCGTACACCACTTTGCACCAAATTCTTATACCAGATACCTGCTCTACTTCCAATTTCCTTTCATTTGATACCCATTTTGCCCCAATCGGTAAATATGACATTTTTCGGAAGTATTTTGGGGTCGGTGAGGCCCCATGGCACTTGGTGTCAAATTTTTATATCAAGTTATACTCTACTCTTAAATACCTTTCATTTGATACCCATATTGTCCCAATTGCCAAACATGTCCGTTTCGATGGGTTTTTGGGTGGGGCGTCCCCCCAGGTTATTTGACCCCAAATTGTTATACCAATTTTGTGTTTTTTCCGGACATCTTTTTATGGAACGATCATAAGTTGGTCCCCCAGTTCCTGTTGATTACAGATTTTTTTTCTTTCAAAATTCTTCGTTTCATAGGCAACGAAATGGGCCCACTCCGCAGCGCCCCTTTTAACGCTTTATGCCTTTTTTTAGCCCTATATTGCAATGGTCGGTATATAAGTCCTGTATTGGTTGAGTTTTAAGATGGTGACATTTCGCCCCGTATGTGGATATCGAATTCGTGCCAATGAAGCGAAACGCGTGGGTCCAAATCTTGCCTAGAACATTGTTAGCGACATTTGTGAGGTACTAGCCATATATAAAGGTCATGTAAAAACTTCTCCTCATAGAGATGTCGCACTGCACTGAAAGTGCATGTTTTTGCGCACAATTGCAATCATGTGCTTGCTTGGGATTATTTAATGTGTACGTTCACAGTAATGTGCAATAGTGTGAGTAGTTTTGTCCATCACTGGTGTAAACACTCAAAACCTCACCTCATTTTTAGTAGGAGAGACACAAGATAATAAATATTGGTAAGGTTAACAAATAATCGTTTGCGGCTATCGAAATTTTTTTGTCATTAAAAAGTGTTTGGTTTTACAGCAAAAGAAAGGTCCTTTCACCGTAGGCAAAGCTGCAAGAAGGTTTACAATAAATAAAGTTAGTTACGTCCGATAATGCAATGTTAATGGCTAACGTTTGATATGTTGAAGCGTAGAAAAAATTTGTAATAAAACTTTTTGGTTTGTCGTAAAAATATTATTGAACAAAACTAACTTTGTTTGTGGTAAACCCTTTAGAAGCTTCGCCTACGGTAAAATGATATTTCTTTAGTTGTAAAACCAAAAACTCTTTAATAGCGGAAGTGTATCGATAGCCGCAACTGATTATTCGCTTACCGAACCAAAAATTATTCTCTTGTTTCTCTCCTACTAGAGAAAAAATGGTGAGTATTTGAGCGTATAGACCAATGAAGGGCAAACCTACTCACACTATTGCACATTACTGTGTACGTTAATACACAAGAATATAATCCCAAGTAAGCCCATGCAAAAAGCAAATGCAAATTTTGCCCATGAAAATTCCACTACGTAACAAGAGCAAACTTCTCACATATCAATGAGTGCCGTCCGATTCAAGTTTAAGCTCAATGATTAGGAGCCTCCTTTTTATAGCCGAGTCCGAACGGTGTGCCGCAGTGCGAGAGAGAGAGAAGTTTTACATGGAGAGAAATTTTACATGGAGAGAAGTTTTACATGGCATAGTACCTCACCTTATTGAGCAGTCAATTTATTTGACAGTTAGGTAGAGTGCGGATGGTAAACTCGGCTTAAGAACAAAATGCTGGTACGTCCATTGTCAAAAAAAATCATAAGAACAACGGACAAATGGCTGCAAGAAAACACAGAAAGAATTTCTAAGGCACATACATTGTTTGGTAATATTAAAGGAATGAAGAAATATCCATCCCAAAATAAGTATTTAAATGTGCTACAAAAAAACCAATTTCCATAAGTATTTTTATACCCACCACCATAGGAAAGGGGTTACATTCATTTAGTCATTTCTTTGAATACGTTTTCAAAAATATATGAGCTTTGTGCCGTACAAGTGATAGAAAAATATCACCTCCAGAATATCAGGGAAATTGAGTAAACGTGAACCGATTTAGACAATACTTGGCACAGTAGTTGGAAGTCATACCAAAACGACATATGCAAAAAGAATTTGCGACATCTAGGACTCTAGAAGTCAAATCAGGAGTTCGGTTTATATGTAAGCTATGCCAGGATATGGTCTGACTTAGACCATACTTGACAATGTTGTTGGATTTCCTAACAGAACTCCTTGCATTTCATTCAAATCGGATAAGAATTGCGCTCTATAGAAGCTCAAGAAGTCTCATCAGGAGATCGGTTTATATGGCGGCTATATCAGGTTATAGACAGATTTGGACCATACTTATCACAGTTGTTGTTGTCATAACAAAACACCTCATGCAAAATTTCAGCCAAATCGGATAAGAATTGCACCCTCTAGAAGCTCAAGAAATCAAGAGTCATGATCGGTTTATATGTCAGCTGTATCAAAATATGGGCCGATTTGGCCCATTAAAAATCCCAACCGACGAACACTAACTGCGAAGTAGAAGGGTGATTTTTTTGAGGTTAGGATTTTCATGCATTAATATTTGACAGATCACGTGGGATTTCAGACATGGTGTCAAAGAGAAAGATGCTCAGTATGCTTTGACATTTCATCATGAATAGACTTACTAACGAGCAACGCTTGCAAATCATTGAATTTTATTACCAAAATCAGTGTTCGGTTCGAAATGTGTTCTTTCACCGTAACGTTGCGTCCAACAGCATCTTTGGAAAAATACGGTCCAATGATTCCACCAGCGTACAAACCACACCAAACAGTGCATTTTTCGGGATGCATGGGCAGTTCTTGAACGGCTTCTGGTTGCTCTTCACTCCAAATGCGGCAATTTTGCTTATTTACGTAGCCATTCAACCAGAAATGAGCCTCATCGCTGAACAAAATTTGTCAAAATTTGAACACATTTCGAACCGAACACTGATTTTGGTAATAAAATTCAATGATTTGCAAGCGTTGCTCGTTAGTAAGTCTATTCATGATGAAATGTCAAAGCATACTGAGCATCTTTCTCTTTGACACCATGTCTGAAATCCCACGTGATCTGTCAAATACTAATGCATGAAAATCCTAACCTCAAAAAAATCACCCTTTAGTACACAATTTCTAGCTTTGCTCTTTCGAGAGTTAGCGTGCTTTCGACAGACAGACAGACGGACGCTCAAGGATATATATACTTTATGGGGCCTTAGACGAGTATTTCGGCGGCCACTGTAGCGCAGAGGTTAGCATGTCCGCCTATGACACTGAACGCCAGGGTTCGAATCCTGGCAAGACCATTAGAAAAAAAAAAATTTTTTTTCAGCGGTGGTTTTCCCCTCCTAATGCTGGCAACATTTGTGAGACACTATGCCATGTAACAAATTCTCTCAAAAAAGTTTCGCACTAAGGCACGCCGTTCGGAATCGGCAATAAAAGTAGGTCCCTTATCATTGAGCTTATAAACTTGAATCGGACTGCACTCATTGATATGTGAGTAGTTTGCCACTATTCCTTAGTGGAATGGTAATGGGCAAAATTTGCAATTTGCATCTCTACCCGTTCTCACACGACATATTTTTATACCCACCACCGTAGGATAACACATAGGAGCAACACATCGAAATATCAATTTCCGACTCTACAGAGTATATATATTTCGGATCGTCGTAAAATTCTAAGATGTTTAACGATGTCCATGTGTCTAGAGCCTTCAAAAATTAAGATAATGAGTTGAAATTTGGCATAAATACGTATTTTTGATGCACGCTGTTTAAGTTCTTGAACGGGCTAAATCGGATCTTATTTATATATAGCCGCCATATAGACCGACCTCCCGACCTCCCGTAATACAGGACCCAAATATGCTACAGATCGGACTATATTTAGATATAGCTGTCATACAGACCGATCTGCCTATAAAGGATCTGATGCCCATGAAAGCTTTATTTTTTAACCGATTTCGCTGAAATTTGAAACAGTGGGTTATTTTAAGCCTCCCGACATCTGACATAAATATGAATCAACTCGGACTATATTAAGATATAGCTGCCATATAGACCGATCTCCCGATAAAGGGTCCGAAGCTCATAAAAGCTTTATTTTTTATCCGATTTCGCTGAAATTTGAAACAGTGAGTAGTTTTAGGCCTCGTAATACAGGACCCAAATATGGTACAGATCGGACTATATTTAGATATAGCTGTCATACAGACCGATCTGCCTATAAAGGATCTGATCCCATTAAAAACTTTATTTTTTAACCGATTTCGCTGAAATTTGAAACAGTGGGTTATTTAAAGCCTCCCGACATATGACATAAATATGAATCATCTCGGACTATATTAAGATATAGCTGCCATATAGACCGATCTCCCGATAAAGGGTCCGAAGCTCATAAAAGCTTTATTTTTTATCCGATTTCGCTGAAATTTGAAACAGTGAGTAGTTTTAGTCCTCCTAACATAGGACCCAAATCTAGTTCTGATCGGACTATATTTAGATATAGGTGTCATATAGACCGATCTGCAGATAAAGGGTCTAAAGCCCATAAAAGCTTTATTTTTTAACCGATTTCGCTGTAATTTGAAACAATGAGTAGGTTATGGCCTCCCAACATCGGACCTAAACATGGTTCTGATCGGACCATATTAAGATATAGCTGCCATATATTGGGTTGCCCAAAAAGTAATTGCGGATTTTTTAAAAGAAAGTAAATGCATTCTTAATAAAACTTAGAATGAACTTTAATGAAATATACATTTTTTACACTTTTTTTCTAAAGCAAGCTAAAAGTAACAGCTGATAACTGACAGAAGAAATAATGCAATTACAGTGTCACAAGCAGTGAAAAAATTTGTCAACGCCGACTATATGAAAAATCCGCAATTACTTTTTGGGCAACCCAATAGATCGATCTGTCGATAAGTGGACTGATGCTCATAAAAACTTTATTTATTATCCGATTTTGCTGAAATTTAAAACAGTTAGTTTTTCTGAGCCTCCTGATATCCGACCTGATTCATATCGGTTTATATTTGGATATATCTGCCAAAAAGACCAATATTTTGTTCTACAAAATTGAATAGTGACATATATATTAGACCACTCAATGTCCGTGACAATTTTGGTTGCTTAAGTAAACCTATTTTCACCGGATTGTGACGAAAGGGCCACTGTAGCGCAGAGGTTAGCATGTCCGCCTATGACACTGAACGCCAGGGTTCGATAAAGGGTCCGAAGCTCATAAAAGCTTTATTTTTTATCCGATTTCGCTGAAATTTGAAACAGTGAGTAGTTTTAGCCCTCCTTATACATGACCCAAATATCTGATCGGACAATATTTAGATATAGGTGTCATATAGACCGATCTGCCGATAAAGGGTCTGATGCCCATAAAAACTTTATTTTTTAACCGATTTCGCTGAAATTTGAAACAGTGGGTTATTTTAAGCCTCCCGACATCTGACATAAATATGAATCAAATCGGACTATATTAAGATATAGCTGTCATATAGACCGATCTCCCGATAAAGGGTCCGAAGCTCATAAAAGCTTTATTTTTTAACCGATTTCGCTGAAATTTTAAACAGTGGGTTATTTTAAGCCTCTTGATATCCGACTTGGTTCAGATCGGTTTATATTTGGATATATTTGCCAAAAAGACCAATATTTTGTTCTACAAAATTGAATAGTGACATATATATTAGACCACTCAATGTCCGTGACAATTTTGGTTGCTTAAGTAAACCTATTTTCACCGGATTGTGACGAAAGGGGATTTACACATATTCTCGAGGTGGTGGGTATCCAAAGTTCGGCCCGGGCGAACTTAATGCCTTTTTACCTGTTTACTAGTTTTTTTTTCGATTTCTTCCACTGTGCGTTGTGTACTTATTTACTTTGGGCCACTGTACGACATAATGCTTGTTTACTGCCTCCAATACAGGAAGTACTTTCTCTTCTACTTAAACATTCATCATAAATTAAGTGATTTCTATATCCACCTCCTTTTGACGATGGATCATAACAGTCATAAATAGAGGAGAATCCGCCATCAAAATGCAAATCAGAGGCTATAAATAATGCAAAAACAACGATTATTTATATATATACACATAGTAACAGCAACTAAAAAGTTACTTGGCGAGCAAGTGGGGGGGGGGGGGGGGGTGGAAATGAGAACACACACACACACACACACAAAGTTATGCTAAACTATCAAAGTCAAGAAAATATATTGAATATTCCTATCGGAATTAATAAAATAAACAACAAAGGCAAAAACACCACAACCAATGCTTGATTTTGCAGAGCACGAACCTCTTTTTGCTTCATATTTTGCCTTAGGCCCAAAGGGGTGATGATGGTGACAGACCGTGTAATGCGTGTCTGAGCAACATAAAAATCCTCCTTAAAAAAAAAATCCTCTAAAAATGAAACAAGGCCCGCTACAACGAATACAAATCAAAATTGAGAAATCATAATTTTTTTTATGCACATTGCATATAAATACTCGTTCTAACTAGGAATTCGATACAGGCGCTGATGGATTGGGTATGAATCGAAATAAAAAAAAAATCGTAGATTTGTTTAAGGTCTATAAAAAATATGAAAAAGGCACAACAATAACAAATAATACATCGTAGCAAGTACCTATGGTGACCGGAAATGCAAACACACACACACACGCACACATATATAGGCTCATGATGTTGTGGTAATTGTGGCAAGAAGGAAAATTCGTTCCTTCAAGTCAGCCACTCTGCCAGTTAGTGTGCCCCCGCTAAAGGGTTGGAGCTTAACGTTAGCCAAGTTAACCACGGATTCAACAATTCATTACATCGCCACAGTATTGAAAAGCAATAGAAGTCATTAGTACTTCGGTCGGCAAAGTTTCTTTGGTTGGCAGCCGGAAAAGTTTCAGTTTCAAAGTTATATATTTATTTACCAAATAGAGAAGGATGCCTTCCTCTAAGTCTGCTAGTCGCCAGTCAGCCAGCCCTGCAGTGAGTATAGTGATGATGAAGTATAGTGATGAAGTTGCATGAGTTTTCAGATTTGTTTGCAATCAATGCATAAAAATTTTTAAGTGGAAAAACAAAAAAATTGCCCAAAAAAAAAAACACAAGGGGAAGAAAAGTGTGAAAACTTTCTTTTTGGTAATTGAAAATGTTTGAGGTAATTTAAAGTTTTCTTTATTGAAGGCAAATAATTTCCCTTAGTTTATACTTTTGGTCAATACATCTGAAACCAATTAGCTTTGAAAAGAAAAGAAAACTTTAGTAAATTTTTGGAAGCCAATAAAAATGTTGAAGATATTTAATATCAAAAACAAGTAAAAAAGCATTAAGTTCGCCTGGGCCGAAATTTGGACACCCACCACCTCGGATATATACGTAAACCCCCTTTCGCCACAATCCGGTGAAAATTTGGATAACTTATGCACCCTAATTCGTCACTGGTGAATTTTGTATTTTAAATTTCAACAAAATCGGATAATAAATAAAGCTTTTCTGAACTTCAGACCCTTAATCGGCATATCGGTCCATATGACAGCTTATCTAAATACAGTCCGATCTTTACTATATTTAGGTCAGATGGCTAAAAACTACCCACTGTTTCGAATTTCAGCGAAATCGGATAAAAAATAAAGCTTTTATGGGTTTCAGACCCTTTATCGGCAGATCGGTCTATACGGCAGCTATATCTAAATATAGTCCGATCCGAACCACATTTGGGATAGATGTCAGGAGACCTAAAACAACTTAATATTTCAAATTTCAGCGAAATCGGTTCAAAAATAAAGCTTTTATGGGCTTCAGACCCTTAATCGGGAGATCGGTCTATAGGGCAGCTATATCTATATAAAGTCCGATCTGAACCATATTTGGGTCAGATGTTGGGAACCTTTCAGCTACTCACTGTTTCAAATTTCAGCGAAATTGGTTAATAAATAAAGCTTTTATGGGCTTCGAAACCTTTATCGGCAGATCGGTCTATATGGTAGCTATATCTAAATATAGTCCGATCTGAACCATATTTGGGTCCTATGTTTGGAGGCCTAAAAATGTCAACTGTTTCAAATTTCAGCGAAATCGGTTAAAAAATAATGCTTTATGGGCTTCAGACCCTTTATCAGCAGATCGGTATATATGGCAGCTATATCTTAATATAGTCCGATTTAATACATATTTAGGTCACATATAGGCAGGCCTAAAACTACCCACCGTTTTAAATTTCAGCGAAATCGGTTAAAAAATAAAGCTTTTATGGTCTTCAGACCCTTAATCGGGAGGTCGGTCTATATAGCAGCTATATCTATTTATAGTCCGATGTAAACTATATTTAGGTCAGATGTCTGGAGGCTTAAATTAACCCACTATTTCAAATTTCAGCGAAATCGGGCAGTAAATAAAGCTTTTATGGGCTTCAGACCCTTTATGGGCAGATCGGTCTATATAGCAGCTATATCTATTTATAGTCCGATCTAAACCATATTTAGGTCAGATTTCGGGAGACTTAAGTTAACCCACTATTTAAAATTTTAGCGAAAATGGGGGGTAAATAAAGCTTTTATGGGCTTCAGACCTTTTATCGGCAGATCGGTCTGTATGGCAGCTATATCTAAATATAGTCCGATCTGAACCATATTTGGGTCAGATGTCGGGAACCTTTAAGCTACTCAAATGCAAATTTCGCCCATGAACATTCCCTTAAGGAACAGGGGCAAACTTTTCACATATCAATGAGTGCAGTTCGATTCAAGTTTAAGCTCAATGAAAAGGGGCCTCCTTCTTATAGCCGAGTCCGAACGGCGTGCCGCAGTGCGACACCCTTTGGAGAGAAATTTTACATGGCATAGTACCTCACAAATGTTGCCAGCATTAGGAGGGGGAAACCACCACTGAAAATTTTTTCTGATAGTCTCGCCAGGATTCGAACCCAGGCGTTCAGCGTCATAGGCGGACATGCTAACCTCTGCGCTACGGTGGCCTCCACTGCTCACTGTTTCAAAATTTAGCGAAATTGGTTAATAAATAAAGCTTTTATGGGCTTTGAAACCTTTATCGGCAGATCGGTCTATATAGTCGGTACATATGTGTGGCTCAGGGGAGTTTATGAGATGTGTCGTCCCTGAAACACTTGGCCATAAAACAGTTATAAGATTTGAGGTGATTTTTACCATAATCTGCATATATGTCCTGTTATGAGGGGTATATAGGGTGGGGCGGCCACCCACGCACTAGAACCTGAAAAAATTTCATCATCGTGCTCCACTGTAAAATTCCTATTATTTGAGCAGCAATTGCAATTGGTTTAGGAGGAGTTTATGGGGTGAGACTACCCCCCCAACACATGGTCTAAAAATCGCTTTCTACTATCAAAAGCCTATTATTTGAGCCCCTTATTGCCATAGTAAGCAAACATGGACGATGTGAAGGGAATTTAGGGGGCGGTTCCTGAAATAATACCAGCATCGTGCTAGAGCAAAATTTTGTTTGAGCTCCGTAATGTTGAGAGATTTGGAGGTGGCTATCAGGGCTATCAGTGTACTCTTCTAACAAAGACCTTTTATTGCTGTCCTATTCTACTCTGATCGGCCGATCATATATTATTTTTAATCCGTTTTTATAGGTAGGATGGGGGAAGGGGATTGCCTGACACGAATTTATTTGAATCCCATATGATCTTTATTAGTCTATGAATTCGCTCGGAGGGTTAAGGGTCATCTAAGTTTGGATGTTAGATATACTCTACCTTAAAAAAACTAAACTTTACTTGAGCCCGATACTCTCATGGGGATTTTGGCAGTGGGAAGGTTCCCAGCGTGCTGGTTTGTGGCATAGGGTATGGTGTTGTCCCCCAGAAGCTTGGTACCAAAAGTGGGTATCAAATGCATGCTCTACTCCCAAATACCTTTTATTTCAGTCCCACATTGTCGTGGTCGGTAATATCTCCGATTTAGGGGTGTTTTGGGGGTTGGGGTAGTCCCCCAGACACTTAGCCCTGAAAAACTATCAGCATCGTGGTCTACTCTCAAAAACCACTTATTTAAACCCCTTTATTGGTTTATGGCATGTGGCGTGCACTTAGTCCCACATTGGGATATCAGATTCGTATTCTACTCCCAAATTTCTTTTATTTGAGCCCCCCTATATGGCCAGTAAATAAGTCCTGTTTGGGGTATGTTTTCGAGAAGTGGTGGAAGCCAAGAAACTTGGACCTGAAAGTTGGTATCAATTTCGTGCTCTTCTCCCCAATACCTTTTATTTGAGCTCCATATTGCCATAGTTGGTAAATATGTACGATTAAGGGAAGTATTGGGGAGTGGGATGGTCCCCCAAATACATAGCCCGGAAAAAATATTAGCATCTTGTTCTACTCTCAAATATAATCTGTTTGAACCCAATATTGCCCCTGGTTTAAGGGAAGTATATGAATTGAGGCGTCCCCCAAACACTTGACCCCAAAAAAGGGAATAAAATTCGTTTTCTAATCTGAAATAACTACCATTTAAACCCCTTATGGGAATAATCAGCAAATATGGCCGGTTTTGGGAAGTGGGTCCTAAAAACCATTAACATCGTGCCCCACTCTCTTTGAGCCCCAAATTGTCATGGTGAGCAAAAACGTCATATTTGGGAATTGTTATGGGGATGGGACGTCCCTAAGACAGTTAGTCCCGAATGCTGATATCAGATTCGTATTCTACTCCCAAATACCTTTGAGCCCCTTATTTTCGTAGTCGGCAAATATGTCCGCGTTGGAAACTTAAATCGAGAGATCAGTCTATATTGCAGCTATATCCAAATCTGGACCCATCTGGGTCAAATTTCAGAAAGATGTCGAAGGGCCTAACACAACTCTCTGTACCAAATTTCAGCAAAATCGGATAATAAATGTGGCTTTAACGGGCCTAAGACCCTAAATCGGAGGATCGGTCTATATGGGGGTTATATCAAGATACAGTCCGATATAGCCCATCTTCGAACCTAACCTGCTTATGGACAAAAAAAAATTTGTGCCAAGTTTCAGCTCAAAGACAGACGGACGGACATGGCTAGTTTGTCTTAGATTTTTACGCTGATCAAAAATTGCAAATTTTGAACATTCCACTAGGGAACAGGGGCAAACTTCTCACATATTAATGAGTGCAGTCCGATTGAAGTTTAAACTCAATGATAAAGGGCCTCCTTTTTATAGCCGAGTCCGAACGGCGTGCCGCAGTGCGACACCTCTTTGGAGAGGAGTTTTACATGGCATAGTAATTCACAAATGTTGCCAGCATTGGGAGGGGAAAAACACCGCTGACAATTTTTCAGATGGTCTCGCCAGGATTCGAACCCAGGCGTTCAGCGTCATAGGCGGACTTGCTAACCTCTGTGCTACGGTGGCCTCTGATCAAGAATATATATACTTTATAGGGTCGGAAGTAAATATTTCGATGTGTTGCAAACGGAATGACAAAATGAATATTCCCCCACCCTTCGGGGTATTTTGGCTTTTGGCTTAATGGGGGCCCCTCAAGTGCATTTTCTCTACATGCAAAAACAAAAAATCATAAGCAATTAACAAACTTTTCGACAAGTTTACTTCTTTTAATGAAAACGTTGGGACTTTGTTTAGTGTAAAATTGCAAGCATTTGTGAAGAATAAAAAGGATGGATATTTCTTAATGGCGTCAAACAATCTATGCACTGTAGAAATTCATGGTGTTTCCAGCCTGGCGCCGTTTTATGCGAAGTTTATTGTTTATGGCATTGTTTATGCAAGCATTTTTTCTATCTAAAGTAAAATTTTAATAATTGTCACATCCTTAAACGAACGCGTTTCTACCAATATTGACTGCTGGCTTTGTCCCGAATTTTGATATCGGATTCGTATTCTACTCCTAAATACCTTTGAGCCCCATATTTCCGTAGTCGGCAAATATGTCCGGGTTGGAAAGACCACTTGGTGACTAGGCACTTAAAATATATATCAGATTCGTTATCTACTCCCAAAGACCTTATATTTGAGCCACATATTGCTATGGTCGGTAAATTTGTCCTCCCAAACATTTGGTTCCACATTTGGATATCAGATTCGTATTCTACTTTCAAATACCATTTATTTGAGTCCCATATTGCCATGAGCAGTGTTTTGGGGAAGGGGAGGACCCCCAGAAACTGGATCCCGAAATTGGATATCAATTTCGTCCTCTACTCTGAAATACCTTATTGGAAAAAAATCATATTCAACTAAAAAATGATTGAATCAATTAATTTTTTCATTGAAAACAATTTTATTTTCAATTAAATTTTTAATTGAAAATTTTGTTTGCTATTTTCTGTTTTTCTGGGTAAGTTCACAACAAATTTCTTTTGCTTCTATTTTTCTTTCAGATGCAAGCCTACCGCGACAACTTCAAACAAACTCCGTGTCCTTCGGTAGTTGATCAAGCGCCACCCTCACAAAACCGATTACCATTTACGAAAGGCAATCGTAGTCGTAGCAGTACAAAAAACGATCACAATACCACAGGTTCAGTGAGTGGCGCAGCTGCAGCATCAACTACGCCCAGAATGTTAAGTCCAACACCATCAGAAGATGCTGGCACCTCCGCGTTGTTGCGCCAAAATCAAGAATTGCGTCAACGTTTGGCCGAGGAGGCCAGCAGTTATCGACGACGCTTGGACACCTACAAACAGGCTCAGCAGAACCAGACCACGTTAGTCAGTCGATTGCAATCGAAGATACAGCAGTATCGTCAGCGATGCAATGATCTGGAGGAACGCATGCAAGAGACTATCAAACCATCGACACCATGTCCGACGGCACCGAAAATAACCACGGGACCAACTTCAAGTCAGGTTATGGTAAGCTTGGCACACAGAATTACAAATGTAAACTTTTTTAGTTTGAAAGTTTTTCTCTTGTTCCAAAAATTTTTTAGTGCTCTACCTCGTTGACCTTGGGCCATTCCAGCCAGCCTTGCTCCTCGTCATTGGAAACTCCCCCCTCACCGGGCACTTGTGTTGGTGGAGGAGGTGGCGGTCGTGATTATGTTGTACATGAGGATAGTGGCGAATTGTGTCGCAAACTGGATGAGGAGCACAAGAAGTGTGAACAATTGTTGGCCCAAAATAACACTTTGCGTCAACAACTCATCGAGTCGAATCGCACAAATGAGGCTCTGACCAATGATTTGCAGAAACTCACCAATGACTGGTCGAATTTGCGCGATGAACTTTTGGTGAAGGAGGATGAATTTAAGGAAGAGGAGCAGGTAAGTATTTAAGATTTGTATAGAAAATTAAAAAAAATACATTTTTGAAGAAAATTTTGTGAATTTTAAAGAAATGTCAAAAAAATGGACCTTAAGGAAGATGAATTTATAGAAAATGT
The DNA here is from genome assembly GCF_963082655.1 of Stomoxys calcitrans. NCBI lineage: Eukaryota > Metazoa > Arthropoda > Insecta > Diptera > Muscidae > Stomoxys > Stomoxys calcitrans. The sequence goes on along the minus strand of NC_081553.1, from coordinate 36,563,710 downwards.
TTTCTCAAAAAAATGTTGCGTAAAACTTTTCAAAAGCCATTTCTAAAAATGGTTTTGAATGAAAAAAAATGGTTAAAACCGATTTTGGCTGGGATGGCTTTTTGGCGGCCCCTCAAATTCGAACTCCTGAACCACCGAGGGAAAATTTCAAAGTGCTGAAAGGTTTTATTTTTCTCTACACGCAAAAAAAAATCATTAGCAATCAACGAACTTTTCGACAAGTTTACTTCTTTTTGGTGAAAACGTTGGGAAAAATCGCAAGAATTTGTGACGAATAAAAAGGATGGACATTTCTCAATGGCGTAGAACATTGTCTATACACTGTAGAAATTCATGGTGTCTCCAGCCTGGCGCCGTTTTATGCGAAGTTTATTGTTTTTGGTATTGCTTATGCAAGCATTTCTTCTATCTAAAGTAAAATTTGAAAAGTTGTCACATTCGCAAACGAACGCGGTTCTACCAATATTGACTGCTGGCTAAGTCAGCTTTACTCAATGAAAACATACCAAAAATCAGTCTTTTTGAGCTTCTCCCTCTCTCTCTCTGCCAAATGGAAGAGCCACAAGTTATGAACAAACCAAACGAATCATATTTTCGTGTAGAAAGTCATCTTTTGCTGTAAGCGAAATATTTTTGGCTTAAAAAATGATTTGAATTTTACATCAAAATTTGAGAAATTCACAACTAATTTTCAACAGTGGGGAAAAATGTTGCACAGTTACTTTACTTAGTACTTCTCGAATAAAACAGAACTTTTGTTGCCAAAATATTGCAAAAGTTTTATTTTTTTGTGTGTATTTTTTCTCTCCACTTTTTTTAATTTCCCAACCCACTGTGCACCAGCTTAATTTTCTACCATTTCCCAACCTTCTGCAATCACTTTTTTTACCTCTTTTTTGCAGGCCTTCAAGGACTATTACAATAGCGAACATAATCGTCTCTTGAAAATGTGGCGTGAAGTTGTTGCCGTCAAACGTGCCTTCAAGGACATGCAGACTGCCATGAAAAACGAAGTTGCCAAAATGGGCCTAGAAGTGAATGGAGCTGTCAAAGATATCAATGCCACTTGTAGCAATGTCAACTTTAATCATCAGCAAGCCAAACGTTTGGCCGACGAGCAATTGGCCCAGGCTAAACGCGATAATGACGATCTACAAAATCAATTGGCCACCCTTAAGGTACAGCATGAGAGCGCTCGCCATGAGATTCTGGAGCGCGATCAACGTTTGCTCGATCTGATGAATCAATTGAAGAAACTCGAAGATCGTTGCGCTCAGGCCGAATCCCAGGCCATGTTGGCTAGTCGTTATAATGACGAAATTGATCGCTTGAATAGTTCCATGCGTGAGATAGCCCAAGCTGTTGTTCTCGATGCGGAAATAGCCGATCGTGAACAGGCTGATGCAGCTGTTGCCGGTGCCGGAGGTGATATGCAGCATATGCATTTATCACGTGATACCTCGGCCACTGCTAAATCACCTAGACGTTCATCGGCTCGTGCTTCTCAGGCCTTTGCCGAGGGCACCATTTCTGCGGTACAAGCGGCCTTGCACAAATATCAGTTGGCTTTGCATGATATGCAGGTGAAATACCAAAATACCCATGAGAGTCTACGCACCACCAAAACCCAATTGGACACCAGCGAAGGCACCAAGGCCCTATTGACCACCAAGATTCAACAGTTAACCGAAAAGTTGGATGCAAGTAATTCCAAATTGTCGGAACTATTTAAGGAACGCGATAGTCTGCAAAAGACGTTAGATGAAATTCGAGATCAAAAGCAACAGTCGGAGCAGGGTAAAGCAGATATAAATAATGCGGTAAGTCTGAGAAAAAAATTGAACAAGTAAGAGCGTGCTAAGTTCAGGCGGGCTGAATCTTATATACCCTCCACCATGGATTGCATTTGCCGAGATCTTTGCGCGGTATCTCTTTTTAGGCAAACAAAGAATAATGGAAAAGAATTGTTATGCCATTGGAGATATACGAAGTTATAGTCCACTTGGGACTATAAGTAAATTGAATGCTCAAGGCCATAGTAGAAGTCATTGGGTATTATTTCATTCCAATCGGATAAGAATTGCGCCTTGTAGGGGCTCATATTCGGAAGATCGGTGTATATGGGAGCTGAACGAGGCTATAGATCGATTAAGGCCATATTGGCCACGTATGTCGAAGGTCATGGGAAATGCCGTTGTACAAATCGATTAAAAATTGTGCCCTCTAGAAGCTTTAAAAGACAAGATCGCAGATAAAGTTTATATGGCAGCTATATCAGATTATGAAACGATTTCAACCATACTAAGCACAGTTGTTGGAAGTCATTACAAAACACTTCATGCAAAATTTCAGCCAAATCGGATGAGAATTGCGTCCTCTAGTGTCTCAAGAAGTCAAGACCCAAGATCGGTTTATATAGCAGCTATATCAGGTTATGAACCAATTTGAACCCTACTTAGCACAGTTGTTGGAAGTCATTACAAAACACTTTATGCAAAATTTCTGCCAAATCAGATGAGAATTGCGCCCTCTATTGGCTCAAGACGTCAAGATACAAGATCGGTATATATGGCAGCTATATCAGGTTATGAACCGATTTCAACCATACTTAGCACATTTGTTGGAAGTCATAACAAAACACTTCATGCAAAATTTCAGCCAAATCGGATGAGAATTGCGTCCTCTATTGGCTCAAGAAGTCAAGATACAAGATCGGTATATATGGCAGCTATATCAGGTTATGAACCGATTTCAACCATACTTAGCACATTTGTTGGAAGTCATAGCAAAACACTTCATGCAAAATTTCAGCCAAATCGGATGAGAATTGCGTCCTCTATTGACTCAAGAAGTCACGATACAAGATCGGCATATATGGCAGCTATATCAGGTTATGAACCGATTTGAACCCTACTTAGCACAGTTGTTGGAAGTCATTGCAAAACACTTCATGCTAAATTTCAGCCAAATCGGATGAGAATTGCGCCCTCTTTTGGCTCAAGAAGTCATTATACAAGATCGGTTCACATGGCAGCTATATCAAAACATATACCGATTTGGCCCATTTACATTCCCAACCGACCTACACTAATAAGAAGTATTTGTACAAAATTTCAAGCGGTTAGCTTCACTCCTACGAAATTTAGTATGCTTTCGACTAACGGGCGAGCGGACATGTCTAGATCGACTTAAAATATCATGACGATCAAGAATATATATACTTTTTGGGGTCTTAGACGCATATTTCGAGGTGTTACAAACGGAATAACGAAATTAGTATACCCCCATCCTATGGTGGAGGGAATAAAGATAATTTTAAGGCTATGATGACTTGTAATTTACATCCGCGGTGGACAAATACAATGACATATTATTGTGTGCATTCACAAGAACACAAGCTCGTGGGCTTGTTTAATTTTTGTACTATACAGAGCAGTGCAGCGAAAATTGTATAGAAATGACATCTATCTAGTACAACAATGTTATGGATAAATTATCAGTGCAGGCTTATGTAGAACATGTGTCTTCTGAATTGGCATGAAAGGTGGCCTGCTGCAGAAATACCTCCATTGTGAACGGCAGAAAATAATTTAAACCAATTTTTTTTTATAAAATTAGGTAAACAAATGTTGTACATTTAATTGTCTTCTGTGTCCGCATATGTTTTGCAAACTTCATTTATATAGTTTACAAGTTTTTTCCTCATATTGTTTAACAGGTTGGTAAACGGTGTTACCGCCTATTGTCAAACAAACAGGCTTGCACTGGATACATTTTGTGTCGTTCACGGCTTGAGTGTCCAGTACTAAAATATAACACAGCAAATGTGCACATGTGATAGTGCGTCCTTCGCTGCTTTTATTCCTGGGGCCTAATTTCCGCATACGTGATTAAGTGCGCTTTCATATCTCGTATTTAATGGATGTTATATCACTTTATACATACTTTAATGCCAATGTTTTTCATAAATTATGATCGATTTAAACTTTCTTGTCAAATAAAGAAATACATTATTCACAATAGAGAGATACCCAACGATTTTACTCGTTATTGTTGGTGATTCGGCGGCCTTATCGGTGTTTACTATTTTATCGAATTTCGCTGTCTTATCGATTTTAGGGTGATTCGGCGGCCTTATCGATATTTACTATCTTATCGAATTTCGCTGTCTTATCGATTTTAGGTCTTATTACCATTAACGGTTTTTTCTACTTTAGCTGCAGTAAGGACTAGAACATTGTTATCGACATTTGCACTTACAACGTTATATTATCGAAAGACATCTCAACGTGGTAAAGGCGTTCAAATGTGTTGAATTTTATTGGTATGACCATTCGGTTTGTGCTGCAGACAAAGTTTAAAAAACTCGAGACATTTTAGTTTATCTTTATAAGCCCTCTATCAATGGTACGCACAAACTAAACTCTGCACTGCATCTTATTTAACCTTCAAATTTCTTTTCCATCCTATTTTAGTTTGAAAACTTAAGTGCCGATTTTGAAAAACTACAATTCAACTATGGTAAACTACAAAAGAAAATTGATGCCTTGGAGGAGGATAAGAAAGCGGTCGAATTGGAAATTCAGCGAATTCTCAAGGATAAAAATATTACCGAATTGAATTTGAGGTAAGTTAGATATTTGTTGATGTTGTTATAGCCACATTTTCATGTGAAGGTGGCGATACTTGTCAAGCTCTTGTAGGTGAGCAAATCCATTCCGGTTCAAAGGACCGATCGCCGCGGAAACAAGGTGGCCATTGGTTATTTGAAGGCGCCAATAACTTGGCTTGTCATATCGAGCATCATGGGCACTCAATATTTATACAAAAGTCGGTGCCGCCCGCCCTCTCACAGAGACTTTCCGCTCGATAACGCTGAATGTCCGCGACTGCAGTTGCAGCTACTCCGTATGGAGCATTCCACTACGCAACCGCAACCTGTGGATAAGCCCGTTAGCTTGCATCTAAACTACTCGTGATAGCAATGGACACCACACAGGTCGAACCCCGGCCTGTGTGAGGCTCACTGCTATCTTGTGCCGGGCATAGCAGCAATATGCCTGCCGCTCAACTTGGATACAATGTTGTAAATAGATGGAGAGAAAAATTAGCTATATATGGGAAAGGGAAGGGGGTTCTCTACATTAATAAAGTTTTTGCATAACAAACTAATTCAGCTCCTTTTAGAAGCTTAAAGTTCTTTCCTTAGCTCAAATTTTTCTTTTTAATTCTTTTTGCTCCATTTTAGGGCCGAAGAGGATCGAGGCAGTCGCTTAAGAGAAGAAACCATATCCCTGCGAGAAGAATTGAATCGCGTCAGCTTAAATCGAGATCTCCTGGAGCAACAGCGCATTGAGTCCGATAATTTAATCAATTTGCTGGAAAAACAAAAATCCGATCTCGAATATGATCTCGATAAGATTCTATTAGAAAAATGCGATCTACAAGAACGTTTGGAAAAATTATCTTGCAACAATTCTTCCACAACCGATGAATTGAAGGTCATACAAAACAATTTGTGTGAAGTACAAGAGGAACGCAAGCGTCTGGCTCAACAATTGCATGATCAAAGCAACGAACTGGCTGAAGTGCGAAAGGAGTTGAGCAATTTGGATAAACTACGCTTGGAACTGGAAACAGATAACCTGGGCTTCAGCGAAAAGGTCAAATGTTTGCAAATGGAAAAAGAAAAGATATTGCAGGATTTGGCCTGCATAACAAGGGATCGTGGGGATATTCACAATCAACTAACTGCCATGTGTCGCAAGAAGGAATCCCTAAATGAGGAGTTGATGCGCACCCGACAGCGATTGGAACAGACCACAGAGACCAATAATCGTTTGAATCGCAATCTCGAGGAAATGGTCAAAGATGTGGAAGAAAAGCAGGTGGTCATTGATTTGCATGAAAAGGAAACTCATCGCTTGCAGGTGGATGTGAAAAAGAGGAAAGGGCTTTTATAAGGTATTAACAGAAATCTTCTTGCATTTGTAGGAACTTTTGGCCGCCTTGCGTTCTGAGAAAGAATCCTTGGATGCTGTTCTCTTCGATACCAATACCAATTTGGAGGCCACCGAGGAGAAGAGAGCCCAATTGGAAAAGGACTTGAAAGAGGCTTTGGTAAGGGAGGAATCTCTTAAGAACAATGTGGCTCGTCTACAAAAGGAACTGGAACAATGCCAACGTAGGGCTCAAGAAACCAAAACTCAGCTGCTCAATGCAGCCCGCGAAGCTGAAGCTGATTTCAATCAGAAGTTAGCCAATTTGAAATCCGCAGGCGATGAGGCTGCCAAAAAGCATGCCGAGGATATGCTGCAGCAACGCAGTGCCCTGGAGAAGAGAATGCAGCAGGCCTTGCAGGCTTTGCAGACCGCTAAAGATGATGAGATTGAAAAGCAGCAGGAACGTTTGGAAGGTCTACAGTCTCACTTGGAGAGTTTGGTGCAACAGCATGAGGAGGCTTTAATAAGGGCCGAAAATGAGAAACAGCAAGCTTTGCTTATAGGTTGGTTTCGAGAAAATGAACCCAGAGAAAAATCTACTATTTCTCTTTCTCTCTCTCTCTGACTTTTAGCTCATCGCGACAAGCAATCGGTACAGGAGAGACTGGAATGTATTGCCCGAGAATTATGCTCCGAACAGGATGCCTTGGAGAGAGCCAAGAGAGAGCACAATGCACGCGATGAGAAACAACGCAGCGGCATTGCTCAGCTTAAGGATGAATTGGCGGCATTGCGTACCCGAGAAGAAGAACAAAAGTAAGTATTCCCAGATATCAAAGCCTTAAGGATAAGTCATTGCATACCTTTTTCCAGGATTAAGCTTGAGGAATGCATACGCAAACAGGAGATACAAATAAGCTCCATCAAAGAAGAGCGAGACAATCTGTTGCGTATAAGTGATGAACTGAAAATGGACATACGTTTAAAAGATGATAAAATGGAATCCATCAACAATGAACTTCAGGATACCATGAGAAAGGCCAAGGAAGGTCTGTTGCCAATGCATTTCCTATGGCTCCCTTTTCAATCTCTAATTTACTTCTAGGCGATGGTTATATTGAGAGTTTACGCAAGGAACTTACCGACACCCGTCGCCAATTGGCCGATAGCAACATCGAGCGTGACAAGTACTCCAACAGCAACAAGGAACTGAGGGATCACATCAAGCGCGTGGAAGGTGCCAAGCGTGAACAGGGCCGTGCCATAGAAGAGGCTTTGCAGAAGATCAGCAGTCTGGAAGATAATAAAAACACTTTGGAGAATGAGCGAACTCGTCTGCAGACAGTCTTGAAAGAAACGGAAAATAATCTCTCCAAGGCCACACAGGAGTTGAACTGTACCAGAAATAATTTACAAAAGACTCAAATGGAATTTGCCGCCAAGGATGAGGGAGGGAAAGAGTTGCAAAATCGTTTGGGTGCTGAAATTGAGTTGAAGGAACGGGCCGTACAAGAGCTGAATCAAGTAAAGAAACAATTGGCAGACTTGGAGGCCAATCTGTGTGCCACACGTCAGGAATTGGGACGTCTTAGATGCCATGCCAATCAGGAGGAGCATCGTTTCCACAATCGAGAACAGGAATTGGCTGCTCGCATGGAGGAAGCTCGCGGTCGTGAGAAGCGCCTAGAGGATCAGAAGCACAATTTGGAGGTATGTCTGGCCGATGCCACCCAGCAGATACAGGAGTTGAAGGCCCGCTTGGGCGGAGCTGAGGGTCGCATTCGAGCTTTAGATGAGCAATTGGCCTGTGTGGAACTACACAAACGTGAGAACGAGCACAAATTGAGCTCCGTAATTCATACACTGAGACGCATTGCTGGCATTCAAATCGATGGCAGTGTCAATCTCTCGCACCGCCTGGTTAGTCCTTCACGTCGTTTCAGCCCTGTGCGCAGTGTCTCGGGCGGTGTAGCTCCCAGTTGCCATGACTTTGATCAGCGCAGCACTTCGCACTGCAACGATGGTCCAGCTCTTGATGTCGATCCAGACCTCATACGTAAAGGTGTTCGTTGCCTTATGCACCAGGTGGCCCAGATAGAACGCGAGAAGGACGACTTCAAAATGCAATTGGCCACAGCCAAGAAGCAACTGACCGATGCCGCCGATCAGCAAATGAAATGCGATGCCAAAATATCCAAACTGCAGCAAATGATACGTCACCTGCAGCAGGAAAAGAGCAATTTGGACACCGAGCGTAGCATGAAGGTTTCCGCCCTCAATGCGCTCGAGGAGAAGTTCCAAAAGAAATCCGATGAGTGCCAGCAATTGCGTGAGAAATTGGCTCAAACTGAAATGCAGCTGAACTCCTGCACGGAGGAGAACTCACAAAACGAGGACCGCTTGGAGAAATGCCGCCAGCATGGCGCGAAGCTGGAAAATGAAAAGCGGCATTTGCAAGAGGAATTGGCTAAAATCGAAGGCAAGGCAACTAAATTGGATCTGCAGCGTGTGGCCTTGGAGGGAGATATCACACGTCTGCAAATGGCATTGCAAGAAAAGGAATGCCACATCAGAGCAGCCCAGGAACGTTTGGACAATCAAGGTCGCGCCTTGGCTCAACTGGAGGACAGATGCACTTCTTTGAAAACCTCTCTGGATCAAATGAAGGAGCGTCTGCAAAAAGCTGCAGTAGTAGAGGCAGAGTTGAGAGGTGAACTTAAGACCGCCAGCAAAGAGATCTCCGAACAGGGTCATTGCTCTCAGGCCAATGAGGATAAATTGAAGCTCTTGCAAAAATCTTTGCAAACTGCGGATAATGAGAAACGCATACTGGCCGAGCGCTTGGAAAAGGCCCAAACAACCATCAATGAACTTAGAAGAGGCCAACAGGCCCAACTCGATAGTGCTCAACGCTTGCAGGATCAAGTGAACGACCTGGAAGTCAAGAGATCTGCCCTTGAGTCTCAGCTACGTATTGCCAAATGGAATCAAGAATCGGGCGACAAAAGCAATGGTCCCAGCAATAATGGCGAAGAAGATGATCTCAGTCGGCAATTGAAATCTTCGCAAAGAGAAAAGTCTGAGTTGCGCAGCAAACTGCAAGTGCTGCAGGATAAAGTCAAGCAATTGGAGTCGGAACGTAAGAGTAAATTCTCTGGTGACAGTGTATTTGACAGATCAGAAAAGTCAGGTGGTGGTGGCGGTGGTGGAGGCTATTACGATGGCAGCTATGATTCTAATCGCCAGGAAGGCAATGGCGGATCTAGCAATGATTATGGTCGCAAGAGTAATGGCGGTGGCGGCACCTTCAACTGTGGCCTAGATCATGCTGTCATTGAACAGGAAAATCGAGATTTACGTTTGAAAGTAAGGCGCCTGGAAACCTTGCTGGCCGAAAAGGAATCCGAATTGGCTCGTCTAAAGGCACGCATGCATGACAGTGCCAAATGCATGGACGGTTTGGATTCCGATCGTTATCGCAGTGCCCAAATGCATGCAGAAAAACTATTAGATGCCCGTGAGCAAAGTCATCGGCAACAGGTTTTGCGCTTAGAAAATCAGGTTAGTGGAAGTGTTAAAGGGGTTAATAAGATACCCATATTGAGTTGTATTTTTTATTTTCGACAGATATCCATGTTGCGGGAACAACTGGCTCAAGAGGCCAAACGCCGCCAGCAATATATTTTGCGCAGCTCCAAAGCCAATCGTGAGATGCAGCATTTACGCAGCACTTTGGGAGACTCACTGCGTCATGTATCGCAACATCCGTTGGATCCTAATCTTTTGGAGAGTGAATCAAGAAGGTAAATATAAAGTGAGGCTATGCTTTCAGGAATGCTTTATTTTTGATAAAATCTTCTGAGTGAATTAAATTTTGCGAAATTTTTATATGAAAATAAAATTTTTGAAGAAATTTTCTATGGACATCCAAGTTTGACGACTTGATCTATGAAAGTCTAATTTTATTATTCTAAACCGCTGTTGGTGCCCTACTTTTATAGCTGCAGACTGTTAATGGATTGACCCATTCGCATAGCGGTCCAAGCTCAAAAATCAAGCAGGGCAACCCAAAACTACTAACTTTTTGTCACTCAATTAGTTAGCACACTTTTTCCAAATCAGCTGTTTTCGATTGGGTTTTGATAATAAGTCTAGATCCCCTATATGTGGCTCTAGGTAGTATTTGGGCCTATATTTGGTGTTTGCGGTTATGAAAATCGCCCTGAGATGAAATAGCTTGGGAACCTGTCGCACATCGAACTTTAGCCATTCTTCCATTCTGTTTGAAGCTATAGATGTGGCTAATGCTGCGAGAGGTTCTCCCTTGTTGCCGAAATGGAAATCGTTTTCTCGAAGTGGAAGCTCTGGGCTGGAGGGATCTCACATTTTCCAGGACTTTCAGTCTACCCGAGTGTGTTGAAATTGAAGGGGAGGAGGAATAGTCTTTGAGTTCTTACGAATAAGGCAGTTATATAGGCTTCAGGGTGTGTAGCGTTTTTTAAGCAGAGGTTGAAGTCGTGAAGTCCCTTAAAATAATTTCGATACAGAAGCGGTTGCTGGTCAGACTATGACGTTTTATTTAGTCAGTTAAGCAGCGCTCTGGCGTCAGCCCATCTAAAGTCCAGACTGATTATAAGATGAAAAGAGCATCCTCGAACCATGTGGAAGGCCATCAGGCTTTGCTGACTTGGGTGACAGATAATAAGGCTGCTGATGTGCTTGCTTGATGAGTTCGGATCTTGTTCCAGTATCAGTGATCCGTCACGACACTTATTTTGAGACAGAGTAATCATGACCCCTACCTACTGACAGAGGTCCTGACAGACCATAACAATGTCAGGACATTGACTTCATATTGAAAGGTGGACTTTCGCAGGATTTGTGGGGATGAGGAAGTGTTAAAGGCGATTGATAACCTTTTGTTGCATTTCCATGGAATTGTGGGGAAAAGGCATAGGATTATGGCCCATGTGGGTAGCGTGCCTAGACTCACGAATTTCTCTCGTCATTCTATATACGAGATATATTTCTGTTCTTATTGTGGTGGCCACAGTGGCACTAGGGTTTGTATCTCAGCCTATGGCGCAGAATTAATGGTAAACATTTGGGGGTATGGCGACCTACATTGTTAGGTTATGTTAGGTTTAAATGGCAGTCTGCCATCTGATTCACTTAGACGTTTTCGTCCATTGTGATACCACAGGAACAGAAGAGGGAAGATGCCTTCTAGTTCCTACCGTTGAACCATCCAGATCGCTTTAAAAATCCCATAAACTTGCGAATGTTCACATGAGAACCTAAAGTGAAACTCCTCCTGACTGCTAGTGCAGGACACACACACAGAAGGTGTTCTATAGTCTCTTCTTACTCGATGTCCCTACAGCTTCAGCAATAGTCGTTGCTGGCAAACTTCAGTCTGTCAGCATGTTTTCCGATTAGACAGTGACCTGTTATGACGGACGCAATGACTGAGACGTCTGTTCTAACCAGTGACAGCAAAGCGGTAGACCTCTTCAAGTCTAGATTAGGCCACATAGTTTTGAAATGCTCACAGCCCCCTCTTTGTGACCATCTATCATTTGTTGGCCTTCGGGCCGGGTCCTGAAAACTTAGCTTACATGTCGCTAGAGGCATACCCACAGATTCCAGTGTCCCTAGAGTGTATAAGGTAGTTCCTAGTCTCGCAAGCTCGTCCACTTTACAGTTCCCTGGGATATCTCTGTGGCCCGGCACCCAGAACAGGTGAATTTTTAACTGTTCAGCCATCTCGTTGAGAGATTTGCGACATTCGAGGACGTGTTTGTTTGTGTTCAGAAATACGTTCTCCAGGAATTTAATGGCTGCCTGGCTGTCTGAGAAGATATTTATGCCAGTTGTCGTAATGACATATCTTGGCCATTCCACCACTTTCGTAATTGCAAAGATCTCTGCTTGATACACACTGCAGTGGTCGGGTAACCTCTTCGATATGACCAGTTCCAGATTTTTAGAGTACACCCCAAAGCCCATCTGGTCCATCCTGGAACCATCCCCATAGAAATCTATGTAACTTCTGTTACTAGGGATATCTTAGTTCCAATCGGTTCTATCAAGAATAGTGGTACAGTACTTTTTAACAAAAAGCGTCACAGGTAAGGTGTAATCCATACTGCCTGAAACATCGGATATTGTATCAAGAATAACACAGTGTCCGTAGCAGCCACATGACCAATTAGAAAGCTCCCTTAACCTCACGGCAGTGGTCGCTGCAATAATATCCAGATGTAGCATTAAATTCAGTCCATCCGATGGTGTCGTCAAACAAGCCATCCTTTGGATCCGGTTAAGTATTGAGCAGTAGGTGGATTTTTGAAGCGCCGTCCACCAGACCACAACACCATATAGCATAATAGACTGACAACTGCACTATATACCCAATGCATGACACACGGTCTAAATCTCCAACTTTTGCCAAAGGCACTCTTTCAGGTGTATAGGGAAAGAGTGGCCTTTCTTGCCCTTTCCAAAATGTTGGATTTGAAGTTCAATTTCCTGTCCAGCAAAACACCCAGGTATTTTGCGCTTTCTGTAAATGGGACATTATCTCCACCCAAGGAGACAGGTTCCACAGTAGGCAACTTATATCTCCTGCTGTCTTGCACGGATTTATACTCAGACCACTTTCGGTAGCCCACTTTGCTGTTGCACGTAGAGCACTTCCTCTTAGAGTGTTGGGAAACTTTCGCCTAACCGCAATTGGCCCGCCATCAGCATACGCGACCATTTTTACGCCTTTTTCTTCCAGAGACAATAATATATTGTTAATGGCTACACTCCAAAGTTGAGGAAACAGTACACCTCCTTGTGGAGTTCCTCTGCTGGCTCATCTTTTTAGATCCACAGATCCCAAGCCTGCTGTAATGCATATTTTAGTAAGTAAGATATTGGGTTGCCCAAAAAGTAATTGCGGATTTTTTAAAAGAAAGTAAATGCATTTTTAATAAAACTTAGAATGAACTTTAATCAAATATAGTTTTTTTACACTTTTTTCTAAAGCAAGCTAAAAGTAACAGCTGATAACTGACAGAAGAAAGAATGCAATTACAGAGTCACAAGCTGTGAAAAATTTGTCAACGCCGACTATATGAAAAATCCGCAATTACTTTTTGGGCAACCAAATATTAATAAACTTTCTTACGGTAGAGTTGATGCCTAGACGGGGGGATATGGCCTCTTGAAATTTTGCACAGATACTTAATATTGATGTAAGTCGTTGAGTATTGCAAATGGGCCATATCGGTTCAGATTTGGATATAGCTCCCATATAAACCGATCTCCCGATTTGACTTCTTGAGCCCCTAGAAGGGTAATTTTCTTCCGATATGGCTGAAATTTTGAACATAGGGTTCTCTTATGACTTCCAACAACAGTGTCAAGTGCGGTTCAAATCGGTCTATAACTGGATATAGCTCCCATATAAACCGATCTCCCGATTTGACACATGAGCCCTTACAAGCCGCAATTTTTGTCCAATTTTGCACATAGTGGTTTGTTATGACTTCCGACAACAGTGCCAAGTACGGCCCAAATCGGCCGATAACCTGATATATCATCCATATAAACCGATATATCGATTTAACTTCTTGAGCCCCTGGAAGCGACAAATTTTGTCCGATTTGGCTGAAATTTTGCACATAGTGTTCTCTTATGACTTCCAACAACTGTTTCAAGTACGGTTGGAATCGGTCTATAACCTGATATAGCTGCCTTGTAAACCGATCTCCCGATTTGACTACATGAGCCCTTACAAGCCACAATTTTTGTCCGATGTGGTTGAAATTTTGCATGCGGTATTCTCTTCCAACAACTGTGTCAAGTACGGTACAAATCGGTCTATAACCTGATATAGCTGCCTTGTAAACCAGGCTCTCGATTCCTTGTTCGGTTCCTAGAAGCTGGCTTCACAGAAGTTTGGTATGTATTGGGTTACCCAAAAAGTAATTGCGGATTTTTCATATAGTCGGCGTTGACAAATTTTTTCACAGCTTGTGACTCTGTAATTGCATTCTTTCTTCTGTCAGTCATCAGCTGTTACTTTTAGCTTGCTTTAGAAAAAAAGTGTAAAAAAGTATATTTGATTAAAGTTCATTCTAAGTTTTATTAAAAATGCATTTACTTTCTTTTAAAAAATCCGCAATTACTTTTTGGGCAACCCAATAGGATAAGATTATGTCCTTCAACTAAATTTGTTTTGTATCATATTTTAACAGAATCCATGGTGGTATGTTCCCAAGATTCAACCCGGACTGTTACTCTTAAATTATTTTTTTTTTAATTTTGCAATTTTTCTTATTTTACTTTTCAGATTGGACAATGCTGTATCCATGAGTCTGCCACCCTCAACCTGTCGAGATTATGAGCGTGATTAGACGCTAAGCAAGGAACAACAACTATTTCCATAAAAAAAACAAAAACTGCCATTAAACAACTACCACTACAAAACTACTAACCAACAAGTCATCACAAGTGCATTTATTTTGAAAAACTTTCCAATATTAGATATAATGAGAAACAACTAACCCCCCTCCAAGAAAATTCATTTATAAACACTGCACTCCATTATTAGAATAAGTTAGACAAATATGCATGACCTACAATGTAAGGGGTCCAACCAAACAAACCAAAGAACACTAAACCAAAAAAGCATTTGACAAAATTCAATAAAAACCATCTTACCAATCAACCACAAATCATTCCATTATCTCATTATGAAACACAAAACTCACCACAAAACATCATTTCTTTCCAAAGAAACCCAAAAATATTAGATGAACAGATGTTAGTTAAAAGAAAAAAATATATACAAAAGCTTATCATTGTCTGCCTAGAGATAGACAATCGAATATAGTGTGTTCAATACGCAAAAGAAGAATGGGAAATCTAACAAAATTTGGACATGATCACATAGTAAAGCAACAACATCAATGATTTTTGAATAATTTTTACATTAACACTGTTTCGGTTCTCCTGTATGAAAAAGAGAACAATGGATTTACAGTATGATTTCAGAAGGATAATAGAAAAGACACAAAAAAATTTCTCATTTCACAGCGGCAAAGATAAACCCATACATACTCAACCACACAATGTAACACTCACACACACACACACACACACACATACAAAGTTCAACCAACCAACCTACTACTTAAACAGAAAAATTTTAAATGTTACCAAACTATTTGATATAAAATAAAAAAATAAAAGTATTTACAATTTTCTTTGTACATGGGTACACAGTTTCAGACTTCCTTTTGGTATATTTATTTCTTGCTGCTCTTTAATAGATTCTCCAAACATTTAACTACAATTTTCATATTGGCCTTTTGTTCCGACAATTTGGCCACTTCTCCCACAATGGCAAATAGGGCTTTGGCCTTACCGCTTTGATACTGTTTAGCTGCCTTTGCTTGATTCTCTATAGCTTTCTGACAATAGTCAGTGATGAGGTTGATATCTGATATTTGCTCCAGTTTGTGGGTTTTAATCAACTGAAAAATGGAAAAAAGTTGAATCGTTATATAGCTATGGTGTGTGTTTTGTGTGATGTCATTCTATTGGGTTGCCCAAAATGTAATTGCGGATTTTTCATATAGTCGGCGTTGACAAATTTTTTCACAGCTTGTGACTTTGTAATTGCATTCTTTCTTCTGTCAGTTATCAGCTGTTACTTTTAGCTTGCTTTAGAAAAAATGTGTAAAGAAAGTATATTTGATTAAAGTTCATTCTAAGTTTTATTAAAAATGCATTTACTTTCTTTTAAAAAATCCGCTATTACTTTTTGGGCAGCCCATACGAATATCATACCTCATTGACTTCTCCCGTATGATATTCGTGTAATAATTCGATTAATTTCCGTGCCGCCTGTAAATTTATTTCCTCTGCGTGTAAAGCCTTAAGAATATCCTTCAGATGGTTGTATGTTAAATGGCTAGGGGAAAAATGTTGCAATTTTGTTTAATTAGTTATTGGATGCTCGCAATTATCCCGGCCGACCAGGGATAACTGTGGGAGACTTACTGAAAGCAGCAGCAGCCGATGGGTTGTCAGCTGATGGGTTGTCAGGCGACACACTGATTAGGCGTATGCAGCAACTCGTCTGCGCGATATGGCTAGAAAAGGGCTTAAAGTTCAAGCTCATAGTTGTCCCGTGTCGGTCGGGTGAAGAATATTTTACTTAATACTAAGCCTTTTCATTCTTAAATTATATCTTTAACTACGGTCAAAATATAGTTAAAATTAAAAAAAAATAAAATTGGGAAAAGACAAGTTTGTATCTTAGATTAAGATTCTAATGTAATTACAATAATGAGCGTTCTTAAATATTAAACTTTATAGAGGCCATTCGGGAAGTAAAGTGAAATTCAATCTTATGTCCGCTAATATTACAACTAATTTGCCGATGAAGAGTTCAATAAATAACAACAGGGATACTTCTTTAATGTCAATGAGGGCAGCCCAATTTAAGTTTAAGCACAATTGTTCTGGTAAGAAAAAAATCAATATGCCGAGGGCATTAAATTTCCACAGTTGATTGAGGAGAAAAGCGAGACTTTGTCTATGACATACGGCTACATTTTCAATTGTGTGACGTCTTTAGACATAATGCTTACGGAACAATTGCTTTTTGGATTACAGTCTTTTGTCGTGTAGGACTAGATTATTGCAAAGAAGCCCGATGATTTCGCTAAGACGTATCAGATTGCAGATCGCCTAGAAGTGTCTAACCGTTCGGCGATGGAGATGAAGAACTAGGACAGTATCGAGTTCACAAACGGAACTGGAAGCTAACACCAACAGCATAGGTTATGAGTCTACCAGATGCAAGTGCTGTTTGTCGCTTTGCAATGGTTTTGGAGAAAAACATAAAAGGCAAAGCCACTTGCTACGCATATAGAAGAACTGGCCATAGAGTTAGAGTTTGCAGAACCAGAATGGCATTAGTGTCCGATGATGGTACAGAAGGCGGCAGCGAGTTGGTTCAACGTCTAAATCAGCTGAATGGCGTGAATAAAAAAAGGACGCAAGTTAAATTTAATCGGTAGGAGCAGTTGCCCAGCAACAAAGAATTGAGTGCACTATGTGTCAAAATCAGTATTTAGCGCATTGAGTGTGTTCTCAGTTCGAGCAATTTTTCGTTGGTTGTGTGTTATGGTTCTTAACTATAATGCACACACACACACACAACCATGACGAAACAATTAAAGGTGGTCTCATTTGTACAACAACCACAAATCATATGGTGCAATCCGCCATCTTACCATCAAACTGATCGACGTTTCGCCATTCGTATACGCATCCGACATGAGCAGAGAATATGAGAGAAAGGAGATAACAACAAAGAGAATGGAAACAAAAACCTGACATCTTAATTCCGTCAAACCTGGCCGGCTGTTAACAGCTGTTCGCGTGGGACTACCTTTTTAAATCTGCCTTGACACACAACCAAAACTCATTGATAGATAGTGCACTTTGTGGGAAAAATTGTACTCAGCTGTTTGTTGTACACTACCTGTTTTAATATGTCTTGGGCGGACGGAGATTAAAATTGAGCTAGATACCGGAGCGCGCCGTGTGGTATTGTAAGAGTAGCAACACTTAAAAGGATTGTGCTCAATCCTCAAATTCACATAACGGAAAGGAAATTTACAAGAAATACCGGACTTGACATCGAGAGCTTGGGACGTGTGGTTGTAAACGCCAAAATAGGGTCCACTACCAGAAGTTTAAATGTGTACGTGGTGAAAGGCGACTTTGACTCCTTGTGTGGCAGAGAATGGATAGAGCAGTTCGTGAATGAACTACCCAGTATACTATGCTCCGTATACAAGAAATTTATTTCCTCTGTCGACGGTAAGCCGAGTCTTCCAAAGTTTGAAGACAATCAGGCCAGAATTTGCTGGCCACTTCTGAGGGGGTCGAATAAACAGAGTGAGTTGGGTCTTTGGGTCTGGTCATGAAAAAATAGCTTACATGTCGCTAGAGGCATACCTACAGATTTCAGTATCCCTGAAATGTGCAGGGTAGTTCCTAGTCTAGCAAGCTCATCCGGGATTTTGAGGTCTTTTGAGAATGAAAGGGTGAAGGTCATTGGCTAAGCGGACCACGTCGTTATCATGGTGGGTGGCCGTTTTCTTTCTGCTATTACGACCTCGTTCAGGGTGATTAAGGAAGTTATGCTGAAAGGTTGAACTGGTCCTTTCCATTAGGAAGAGGAAGATGGGTGTTTTGATGGCTTCCGTCCTGGATGGGGTGGAACTATCGCTTTCTTCGGAGGCCAAGTAATTGGACGTGTTTGTTAACCAGAAACTATGTGGGGGAAGAAACCTTGAAGGGTCAAACGTGGACTGAATGCGCTCTACTCTTGTCGCAACTCGATAGGAAGGAGTTGGGGGCTGAGACCGGGGACGGTGCACTGGAAGTTTTGTCGGGGTGGCATATAGCTGTGCCCATCGCAAGATCATCGAGAAGGTACACGGTACCTCCGCAGTACTAACCTCTGGGGCAAGGAGAAGTGCCCTCACGGGCAAGGAGAAGGCGCTAAATGCCATTGTCGATCTCATGCCTCTGCAGCTATATGTTAGATGTGTGGCAACAAAGATCGCCATGAGACTGAGGAAGTCAGGTACATGACTCTCCTCTTCTGTTCTGCGGCAGCTCATAATGCCGCGTGTACATTGAGAGCTGCCGCCTCAGTGTACAACACACTGCTACAACAACACCATGCTATATGCGTCGTAAATGACTATATACCAGGGGAGTCCTTCCATACAATTAAAGAATGTTCATGATCTACAAGATGTTGGCAAGACTACTTATGAACTAATTATGCATTTGTTTTCTTACCAGTCCTCTACATCGATGTTCACTTTATTGCAATATGTCAGCAGATCGTTAAGAAGAAAGTTAGTTATAGTTTTTGTGGGTATTGCAGGTAACTGTTTGATTATTTTCAAAAAGTGGTCCAAGAGTATGGGTTCATTCTGTTCAGATTTGGTTTGCATGAAAGAAAAGGTATGACAAAAGAAAATAATAAACTTAATAAATAAATGTATGTATGTAAAGCAGATAAAAAAACATTAAATTCTTAAATTACTAAAATAACACAAAGCACAAAGAAATAATTTAAATTCTAAATTAACTTCCTCCGGTTTGACAAATGAGTTGGTTTTTTTTGTAGACAGATACTCACATTTCATTTCAATACCCACCAATGAGTCTGACCCCAGATTACCCCTATTGTTTTCAATTTAGGTATACAATTTTACTTACCACCAATATTATAGCCACTTCTTGGTTAAGTTTGTAGTGTTCCACTAAATATACTCTAGTTTCTTCAGGTAGTTCTGGCAGGTCTTTCGCTAGTGTTGGCACCGAAACTAGTGAATATGGGTCTTCGTCGTCGGTCCCATCATCCAACATATTTAAACGCAATGGTGGTAAATTTGGTTCGGGCATAAATCTATAATCCTGCACAACCTCTTTGTCACGCATAGCAATGGTACAACGTTTTTCTGCATCCCATGAGCGTGTTTCATTTATTATAACTCCACCTTGCGAAACTATGTCGAACTGACGTTGTATTTCATAAGTAACAGCTTGCGATATACTACGAACGGAGCCAATATTCTTTACTTCGGTGCGAGTACCCAAAGGTTCGCCTTCTTTGTGAATTGAAATGTTAGCATCTACACGCAGAGCACCCTCTTCCATTTTGCAGGAGCAGGTCTTTAGGCGACGCAGTATCAAAATTAACTCTTTAATAAGGGAGGCGGCCTCTTCGCCCGTTGCAAGATCGGGAGCAAAGACCAATTCCATTAGGGGTAAGCCAGCGCGATTTAAATCAACTAAACTTCTTCGCATTTGCTCATCATGTAAGGACTTTCCGCTGTCCTGTTCTAATTGCAATTGCAATAATTGTACAGTCTTGTGATAAACTTTTCTGCCAGGCACTATGACAGGAAATGTCATCTGACCGTGGTTAGCCAAGGCAGCTCTTTGTTGAGTTATCTGAAAGCCGGCCTACGGATAAAAAATTCATTTAATGAACTTATTGCAAATGATGTTTGGCTATAAATACCGGCAAATCTGCATAGAAGTAATGCTTGCGATCGAACATTGAAACCTCGTTGATTTTGCAACCCAAAGCCAATGCCGTTTTGATTCCTAACTCTACACATCTTCGATTTAGTACAGGCAGAGTTCCAGGTATTGATGCATCGAAATACGATACTGCAGAGTTGAGAGGAGCTCCAAATGCCGTACCACTGCCAGAAAATAATTTGGATTCACTTGCTATTTGGGCGTGCACTTCTAATCCGACAACACTTTTCCATTTTCTATGAAGGATGTCTTACTCAAAATTAGATTGATACTTCGCAGCTGCTACAGATTCACTTACCCCTTAAGTTCTTTGACAGGCTGCACTTGAAGTGACAGGTATCTAATGGAATTTCCATTAAAGATATTAACCTTTTTCAGCATTTTAAACAAATTAACATTTGGAGTTCACATAACAACCCAATTGTTATGAATAGGGAGAAACTAAAATGAATGATAATTCAAACAGCTGACATTTGTAATAGGGTTATAATATAAACAATTGGTAAATACGGAGCATAGTCAGTTGCATCGTGAAACAATTAGAGGTGGTCTCATTTGTACAACAACCACAAATCACACGGTGCAATGCGCCATCAAGCTGCTTTTTCTGCTCATGTGCGTACATGTATACACAGCCTTAAATCCGGATTCAATGAACAGTGTAAACGGGGTTCTAGGCATATTTATACAATGTATAGTCATTAGCCCAGCTGATGGAATTTTCGAATTTCAGAGTTGTATCCAAATCCCACTGGAACGTCAAATGCTTTGCTTGGATTTAAAAGGTTTTTCACATTTTTATAGTTTTATTTTTTAGCAAATTTAGTAATATGACAGCATAGTGGAAACTTGCTCCACCCTTGTTGTTGTTGTAGCATTGCCGGCATCCCTTGCCGATGAAGTACTTCATCAGGTCAGTCCTTTCCCACAACGTTGTGTAGTTGATTTAGTAGTCATAAGCCTAGCTGATCAAACTTTCCAATTTCAGAGTTGTATCCAAATCCTACAAGAATGTCAATGTCAATTTGACAGAAAACAGAAGTATGACAGCCTGGAGAGAATTTGCGCCACCATCCCCACAGGGTTGTATCGTTGAGCTCGTTGTTATTGGGTTTATGACTTTACCTTCTAATTGTACCAAGCACTGTACCAAGATATTTTCATTTACAGTGGCAGTGGCCCAACAGCAAAATATTGAGCGCACTATCTGTCAAAATTAGTGATTAGTGCAACCCTGATTTTGTGTATGTTACTAGTTCCCGTCATTTTTCGTTGTTTGTGTGCTATGGTTTTTAACTAAAAGACATACACGCAACCAAAACTCGGTGACAGATTGTGCACTTCGCGAGAAAAAAAGTGTACTCAGCTGTTAACGGTACACACCTGGTAATTATGTCATGCAATGTATTATTAAAAGTAAAAGTCGATTATTCGATTTTTTTTTCGATTATTAGATCTCTTATTCACAAAAGATATCGACTTTTTTGCACAAACAGTCGAAAAATCGATTAGTCTACAATCAACTTTCAGATCCCTAAGGCAAACGATGAAATAAATGGAAATAAACTTGGTAAATTTTCTGAGCTTGACAGAAATTTGCAATAGCATCTACCCAATCATTGCGATCACGACGTGCAACCCTTCAAGCTGGAGTCCAAATATCCAAGAGAATTTCTTATAGGGAAAGACTACAAATTGTGGCTAATTCCACCATTTGGAAAGGAGTATTTGTCGTCGACAATCAACATAAGAAAAGGCAACCAAGGAGGATACGACGAATAATAAAAAACAATGAAAGAAGAGAAGGTAAGAAGTTAGTTTTGTAGTGAGTAAGTGGTGACAAGAAAAACTCATAATCGTATGACAAAAACTAGCATATCGTTGGAGACAGTGATTGGTTGGTCGGTCAGTCTGACATCCCGACGACATATACAAATACAAGTGCCAATGTAGGAATGGATACATGGCTCTGTAGTTACTTGCAGAGCGCAACGCGTTGTTTATTTTGGTTGATATTATATTTGGCTTTTCCTTGATTTGTTCTATCTTGCCAATCAACATGGACAGCTGTTTTAACCAAACTATCGATGATAGCTGCTGTTGCTGTATTTTTGCCAAAAAAAAAACGAATTGATGCTGCCTTTTATTTCATCTCCAGACAGATGCCAGTGTGGCTGAGCACTGGTAAAGACTTATTAGGAAAAATTGTTTCTTATCCACAAAAAAAAAAAAAAAAATATAAATTAATGAAGATACACATGATTGTATGTATGTTTTTTCATTGCCTTCTACGCATATATGTATATATTTGCAGATTAGAAGCAGAACAGAAGCAGCAAAAGACGAAGACGTAGCAATAACAGCAACAGTAAAATCACAAATCAACAACTACCACTCCCCCGCCAACAGCATTATAATTATACTAAAACCAACTCATAGAAAGGCAGCAAGTCGTTACCATAACAAACAACAGCTGGAAGCACAACAAGCAGTGCCCCACCAATACCATACCAACAACAACTATTGCAAAAGAGAGCACTACTGCAGCTTCACCATCATCGATACCAAACTTGAGCAGGAGCAACATCACCATCACTATCATTAAATATTCCTTTTAACGTAAACTGCTGCTTGCTGTGGTTAACTTTTTCTTTAACGTTTCCCCATAAAACCATAGAACGAAAGCAAATACGCAAAAACAAAGTTTTAACAAAAATTCCATAAACTACAAAACATCAGCCTGAGACTTTTGAAACAGTTGAAGAAAAAGGAAGTTATTGCTAAACTATCACATTAACATTAACAACATACAAATTTGTGATAAGCTTGAAGGATAATGGATTTGGAGAAACTATTTCACGATTTAGAATCAAATCAAAACTATGAAAGTGAAGAAGCTAAGAAAAAGCTTGTGGAGTACTTTGCCCAGAGTAAGTTTGATGAATATCTAGGTAACATGTAGTGCCCTAAGGGAAGAGGATATAGTATTATTGTTTTTTGTCGGTCTGTACATGCTCCGTACTCGAAATATCGGATTTCCCTGATTTTTAGCCCAATTGCCCGAGGTATAGAGATAAAGGAATATTTAAATTGGAGGATATTTTATAGATTCAGAAAAAAGTGTCATAAATCTGTTTTTCCGATTTAAAATAAAAAACTTCAAAATAAAGCAAATTCCCAGCAAATTTTGCCAAACTTGAAGTTACATTGTAGGTTGGGACAGACGAATAGAAAGAACGACATTCAGATTGCTTTAAAAAGCAAAAGGACAGTGATCTTTCATGATGGACACGATGAATGTCCTAGCCAACGACTGTAGAACTTTAGATTCCTACAAGTTTTTGGTACTTGTGTGTGGGGGATTCGGTCCCTATTCATGCTTGTTCTTTTGAAAATTTATTTATTTAATCATTGTTTCATTCATTTTATTATCATTTATATATATTTTTCTTGTTTTCAGTAAAAGACCAATGGCTGGTTCATAGTTTGATGGAATATTATTTGAAGACTGGTTCCGTCCGCATTGTTGATGTGTTGATTAGAGCTCAAGGGCCGCACGATGGTTATATTTTTGATCGTTTGGCTGATTGGCTAAAGACTCCATCACAACGGATAAATGCTTTGAATTTATTCTGTTTTGTTGTACGTCGTCATCCGACCTGGTTATTTAAGGTGGAGAAGCATCGTTTGATTAAAGACATGCTACATTGGTTAAAGCAGTTAGAGGTAAGTACACACACACAGACTTTTAAAAGCTTAACAACTCAGGCCTTAGTCCAAAAAAAAACAAAATTTTGTCACTACGGAAATTTTGTCATTAGATAAAATTTCATGAAAATTCTGTCTTTAGTTAAAATTTCATGGAAATTTTGTCTTTAGATAAAATTTCATGGAAATTTTGTCTTTAGATAAAATTTCATGGAAATTTTGTCTTTAGATAAAATTTCATGGAAATTTTGTCTTTAGATAAAATTTCATGGAAATTTTGTCTTTAGATAAAATTTCATGGAAATTTTGTCTTTAGATAAAATTTCATGGAAATTTTGTCTTTAGATAAAATTTCATGGAAATTTTGTCTTTAGATAAATTTTCATGGAAATTTTGTCTTTAGATAAAATTTCATGGAAATTTTGTCTTTAGATAAAATTTCATGGAAATTTTGTCTTTAGATAAAATTTCATGGAAATTTTGTCTTTAGATAAAATTTCATGGAAATTTTGTCTTTAGATAAAATTTCATGGAAATTTTGTCTTTAGATAAAATTTCATGGAAATTTTGTCTTTAGATAAAATTTCATGGAAATTTTGTCTTTAG
Organism: Stomoxys calcitrans; assembly: GCF_963082655.1. Classification (NCBI taxonomy): domain Eukaryota; kingdom Metazoa; phylum Arthropoda; class Insecta; order Diptera; family Muscidae; genus Stomoxys; species Stomoxys calcitrans. The sequence continues at coordinate 36,539,312 of NC_081553.1, read as the reverse complement.
ATAAAATTTCATGGAAATTTTGTCTTTAGATAAAATTTCATGGAAATTTTGTCTTTAGATAAAATTTCATGGAAATTTTGTCTTTAGATAAAATTTCATGGAAATTTTGTCTTTAGATAAAATTTCATGGAAATTTTGTCTTTAGATAAAATTTCATGGAAATTTTGTCTTTAGATGAAATTTCATGGAAATTTTGTCTTTAGATAAAATTTTGTCTTTAGAAAAAATTTCATGGAAATTTTGTCTTTAGATAAAATTTCATGGAAATTTTGTCTTTAGATAAAATTTCATGGAAATTTGGTCTTTAGATAAAATTTCATGGAAATTTTGTCTTTAGATAAAATTTCATGGAAATTTTGTCTTTAGATAAAATTTCATGGAAATTTTGTCTTTAGATAAAATTTCATGGAAATTTTGTCTTTAGATAAAATTTCATGGAAATTTTGTCTTTAGATAAAATTTCATGGAAATTTTGTCTTTAGATAAAATTTCATGGAAATTTTGTCTTTAGATAAAATTTCATGGAAATTTTGTCTTTAGATAAAATTTCATGGAAATTTTGTCTTTAGATAAAATTTCATGGAAATTTTGTCTTTAGATAAAATTTCATGGAAATTTTGTCTTTAGATAAAATTTCATGGAAATTTTGTCTTTGGATAAAATTTCATGGAAATGTTGTCTTTAGATACTAGCCGAGAGATGGATATAATCACTCGGCGATGAAGCATGGCAAGCGGATTTTTAACTTTTCTTCTCTTTTGGTTGTTATTTCAGATTGAAAAGGAAATTGTACCTCTGATGAGTGCTCTCTTGGCCATTATTACTTTGCTACCGATTATACCCAATCTAGTTCCGAATTTCCTAAATGACTTATTTGCCGTTTTTGCACATTTGGCCTCGTGGAATAGTCAACATCCTAGTCGTTTGTCGGAAGATAAATTGGTTCATCTCCAGCTGGGATTGCAAATGTTGTTTCATCGTTTGTATGGCATGTTCCCGTGTAACTTTATGGCCTTCCTGGCGGATTTCATACGCAAGGAGAAGGGTGCTATATTCCAGCATACGATTAAGCCACTGTTGGAAACGGTGCGTTTGCATCCGATGTTGGTAACGGCCACCGTGGAAACAGAGACAAACAGCGAAAGATGGAAGGAAATTCAGCCACATGATGTTGTAGTCGAATGCATGCGGTTGTCATTGCCTATGAAATATCATGATATCAGCACATCGGTGGCCTCATCATTATCATCGACGTCGACAGCGATGGCGACTAGCTATACCAGCAGAATTACAAGTACATTTCAACAGTTAACCACTGCTGCAACAGCAACATCTACCTCAGCAATGATCAACTATCAGACGTTGAAGGATAAGCCGCTTTACACAAAGCTGAGCGCCAGTGGCGGAGGTGTAAATAGTTCTGGTATATGGAGTCCTTCTTATGAATTTATCAATTCCACACACACACCGATGACGCCAACGCCGTATATGATGCCTTCGGCTTTAAATCAAGGATCTTTGGGCGTCAGTGGATGTTCACCGCCGGAGGCTGCAGTTGAGGCAACCCCGGAGACCACACCGCTGAAGGACAATAGGGAACTAAAACGTCCTTCCATTGGTGGGGTGGCCGGTGTGGCCAACCCGCTGGCAGTAAGGGCAATATTCGCCAATAGTCAACCATCTTCCCCTCATCGAGGCAAAGACTCATCATCACAACACTACCAACTGCCGCAAACACAACACTTTCATTTCCCCGATGTCTCCTTGGGGGCGACGGCGGCTGCGGCGACCACAACCACCACCACCACATTTGTCGAACAAGAACTCAATGCTAGGATTATATCACGAATGACCACCACGTGTGACCGCAAGATACAGCAGGTGTTGCTGGATCGCAATCAATCACAAAGTCCCTTTCAGCCAATAGAAGCCCAGTCGGCGAAAATGGGCTTTCAAACACCTACCGACTATTGTCGCACGCCAGATGTGGAGACGGGCAGTACCAGTGGAACCAGTGGCCGATACTATCAATCGAATTCGATAACTCCCCTGTCTGCCCTTACAGCAACTCCCACATCCGGATCGACGCCCTTGCCGGTGGCGACAACAACCGCAGACATCCCCATAACCAAAGTATGTGATGAATGTAATGAAACTGATCAAACCCTCTGTACCGAAGGTGGCCTTCAAATGCCCACTAGTCGTTCGATGCATCTGCTGGCCAAAGGCATTAAAAGACGCAATCGCATGACTAGTTATTGTTACAATGAAAAAAGTTGTGAGAAAATTGGTGTCAATGGCAATAATGGTTCCGCTGACAAGACGCTTCACAAAGTTCGTAGAACTAAATCCCTCTCTTCTCTCAATGTTGTCTCTTCGAGAGCTTCCCAGCAAAGTTCCGGCGATCTATCCGATACAAACGATGATGATTTTGCCCCCGCTTCCATAGCTGTGCTGACCAACAGCAGTAGTGTAGTAAGGCCTTTGCAAAAGTGTCCCAAAATGATTTCCATAGCCTCGGTCCTGAAGACTAACACACAAGACAAGTGTGTACAAACTCTTGAGGCAGTGCCTTTGCAGAATCATGAAAACTCATTGCTGCAAATGTTAATGGAGAACAATCAACTGCGCACAGCGAATGAGGCTTCACGACATACACCAAACGAAATTTTAGATCAATTCATATTGCGTGGTCTCCACAGCAGCACCTGCAGCCTAGACAATATCTTCGATAAGGAACAATTTCAGTTGTTGAACCTACAATTGCAATACGAGCGCTACCGCCGTGAGATACACGCAGAACGCAATCGCCGTCTCATGGGCAGATCGCGTGACAAGAGAAGCCTTGAAATGGAACGCGAGCGTTTGAAGGAGCAGCTGAAAGATTTCGAAATGAAAAACAAAGAGTTAAGTTTGCAACTGGACAAGACCAAGAAAGCCACCAACGAACGAGAGCGTGAATATCAAGACGAATTGTCTGCCCTCAAGACCAAATATCAAAATGAGCTGGAACAAAATCGATGCTTGCGTCAAGCCAATGAGAATTTGCAGACCAAGCTGACGGAGGATGTATCGCAAAGAAAAGATATCAACTATGAAGTGGAGGCCTTAAGGGGTCAAGTTTTCAGTTTGACTACGGAACTGCAGCATGCTCAGCAACAAGCCGATGTGGGCATGCAGTGTCGACAGGAGTTGGCTCGTTTAGAGGCCGATTTCATAGTAATGGGCGAAGTACAAATCAAGTGTCGCGACAAATTGACCGAAATCGATAATTACAAGGCCCGCGATGAAGAACTGCACGTTTTGCAAGAGGCCTACAATATCGAGCTGAAAGGTAAGTGTAAGACTTTTTAACATTATTGGTTTCATCCATGCGGCGACTCCCCTTTGTAGATCTAAAACATAGTTTGGATGATAAAACTTCACAGTTGGATAGTGCACGCCATAAAATACAGGAACTACACTCACAGTTGTTGAACAATGAAAAGGTTATAACGGAACAAAAGCGTCTACTGCGGGCCGTCAAAGATGAGTACGAGGAAAAGTTTAAGGTGAGTTGCCTACTATTTGCCACAAGTAGAGGTTACATTTATTTATTTTTCCTTTTTTTAATTAAGGCCTTGAACAAAAAATACGAAGTCCAAAAAACCATCATAGCGCAGATGGAAGAAAAGTTTATGATGTCTTTGCACAAACCTTTAACAAATGCACCTGCACAGACTTGTTCGCCGGATACGGATAAAACAGGTGAGAGGGACTAAGGAACCATTCAATTTTCTTTGCAGTTTAGAAAATGCAACTGAAACAAGACAAAGATTCGTGAGATGTTAAATCGGAGAAAATTCTATTGAATTTTTGTCTTGGCGACATTTTTTTTATGATTTTGAAAAATTCCTTGACTTTTTTTTCTTTGAGGTAAATTTTGCTGATGTTATGTTTTTAGGGAAAAATTCAGTGATTTTTTTATGGGGGAAAATCTCACAGAAATTTTGTCTTCTGAGAAAATCTTACAGCAATTTTCTTTAGAGAAAATCTCATTTTCTCTCTAAAGAAAATGTCAGAAATTTTGTTTTTAAGACAAATTTCATTGATATTTTAATTGAACTTTTGTCTTAGACTGGCCCAGCCAAGATAAATCGTGATGACCAATGCGAGATTTATCTTCTCTTGAGACTGACATTGAAATGTGTTGGGTGCAGAGTTCTTTCTCATTATTTTCGTCTTCGCTTACCGACGGGACTTCATGCAGTTGCATATATGTATGTTAAAATTCCTCCGCTAGACTCATGCTCCATAGCGAGGTAAATATAATTATCCTCAGAGAGGAAAAACAGCTTCGGAATCAGACGTAGTGCGCTCATTTTGAGAAAATCATCACTCCAATCCCATGGCAGCCGGTTGTACGTACCGGATTGACCCGATGAAGTTCGTCCTTCATTGGCAAGGGCTGCCGCCTTAGTTGTACAACACACTGCTACAACAACAACAAAACCATTACTCAGAAGGTTCACTTTGCATATTTGTATAAACATTTGCTGTCCAAGAAGCCCTTATCAATGAATATATATTGGGTTGCCCAAAAAGTAATTGCGGATTTTTTAATAGCAAGTAAATGCATTTTTAATAAAACTTAGAAAGAACTTTAATCAAATATACTTTTTTTACACTTTTTTTCTAAAGCAAGCTAAAAGTAACAGCTGATAACCGACAGAAGAAAGAATGCAATTACAGAGTCACAAGCTGTGAAAAAATTTGTCAACGCCAACTATATGAAAAATCCGCAATTACTTTTTGGGCAACCCAATATATTTTGTTTCGCTGAATCCTTTTCTTGGCGATAATGTGGTCATGCACATGAAAGGTCGCTTGGTGCGGTCCCCTCTCTTTCGCATTCGGACTTTTATCCTATAATACCTCCTTATAGAAGTTGGTTAGCAAGACTTTAGGTAGCACACGTTCAAGTTAAGTGTGTTTATGACGGAATTCAATTGATGCTACGTACTTTGAGAATGGAATTGAGTTAAATTGTTGATACGTTCGGTCGTTTATCGCTGAAAGGCATGTCTTTTGGATAAGGAGAAACATTGCATTCAAATTATGGCAGCACTCCCGAAAATGAGGAATTTAATTGATATTCGTCCACTACAACGACTTTGCTGGCCCATTTGAAGAGAAGGCCATCGCAGCGCAGAGGTTAGCTTGTTCACCAATGGTGATGAACGCCTAGGTTCGAATCCTGACGAGAACATAACAACTAAAATTTCAGCGTTGTGAGGTTACCATGCCATTTCTCCTTAAAGAGGTGTCGCTCCGCGGCACGCCGTTTTAACTCGGCTATTAAAAGGAGGCTCCTTATCATTGAGCTTAAACTTGATGCGGACAGCACGCATTGATATGTGGAATGTTTGCCCCTGTTCTTTAGTGGAAGTTTCATGGGCAAATTTGTATTTGCCCATTTGAGGTGAAATCGTTCACTGGTCGCGCTTGTGGCTGTTCATTTGAAAGAATCGATGTCGGATTTATCTGCTGCCTATTTCATGGCCGCATTTAATTGCTTTATTGCCCGTCGTGGTTATTGCCGCATATTCTCTGAATATTCTGCCGAAAATTCTACAATAATGTCACACGATTTATAAGCGCTTCTTGTGAGAATGAAAGAGATGTTGTTCGTTTCATTCGTAAAATTTGTGAATCGACTTCCGATGGTTGACCTGTTAGATCGGGGTCTTTAGCTTTTAGGATGTACCTCTAGCGAAATTGTTGGTTGCAGCCAAACATTTATGTCGCCACCGAAAAATATTGTATTGTAGTTATGTAGAATACAAGAGGCAACAAACATCGATTCATAATTTTGGCCGTATTTTAATCATTTTTGGCTTCCACAGTACATATGTACTAAAATTAATGCTGTTGTTGTTGTAATCACATTTTCATGTAGAGGTACCAATCCTCGTCAAGCTCCTGTAGTTGAGCAAGCTCGTTTCGGTCCAAAGGACCGATCGCCGCGTGAACAGAGTGGCCATTAGTTACTTAAAGGCGCCAAAAACTCGCCTTGTCATAACGAGCATCATAGGCACTCAGTGTCACTCGACCTCTCACCGAGACTTTGCCCTCGATACTGCTGATTGGCCTCAACTGGCGTGGCAGCCACTCCATTCCACTTTCCGCAACCTGTAGACACGCCCGGTAGTTCGCAGCTAAGCTTCTCGTGACAGCAATGAACACCACACAGATCGCGACTCAAGTCGAAATTTTTGGAGGTCCCGCTGGAACATTTTGGTGAACTATGGGACGCTGGAGTCAAAAGTTTCAGACATTTTATTGTCATTTTATATTGATTCTTCTTCCGTCTACCTAGTCCACACTTCTCTCTGAGATAATCCTGATCCGTCATTGGTTCCTCCATCCAGCTCTAAAAGTCTGGCTACATTAACTGGATCGGTCCATATTCCCTCTGCAGTCAGATTGGTTGGTTTTGCTGGGCACTCAAGGTAGATATTTGTAATAGTATCGTCTAACCTTGAGCTATGCCTGTTCAGTCTATTACACCATCTAGAAATCAGTTGGGCCAGAGTAGTTCTGGTCTTACTGGGCAGGTCTTTCTCGTCATTAGTAACCACCAATTGGCACCCAAGGTCTATTTTCAATTGGTGTGATAAGGTCGCAGTAGTTACTGCATCTTGGTTGATATCCTGTAGACCCGCTTTATATGAACAAGTTGTAAGCAGAACTGTGATGTGTTGGCGGACTGCGTTTTAAAAAATCCAAATATTCTTCTTGTTTCTGGGAAGCAGTGAGTCGCAAAACACGGTGGTTCTCTGGATGGCAGCCCATGAGAAATTGTTTAGATAGAAGATAGAAGTTTAGCACTGCAGGCGCGCAAATTAAGAGCATAACAAAGAAAGCAAGAGCCGTAACTGTGGGTACATCGCTAACGCATTTGGCCAAATCACACTCCTACTTGGTCTGCATCCATTTCTATGGAGTCAGCTATGTCTGGTGAACCTGTTGCCGTGAACAAGTCTGAACATGTGTACGTTACTGCGGACGTTTTGGATGCTTACACGTGATATAGATACGCTTGTCGTGTATGCAATCATCCGCTTCGCTAGGGCAGTCCAATACATTTTAGACATGTCCTTAAACCTTCGTGCTGAAACCATTGCCAGACATCGGAACTACTTGCTGCAATGCTTAGAAAATACCATGAGGCTAAAGACTGTCATAGCCATCTACTACACGATGATCGAAAAATTATTGGTCCTGTTAAGAAGCCTCATCCTGCCCTTATGTTATTACCTCATCTCGCCCGAAAAGTAGATTGAAAAGTCGTTCGTCCGTTGAATACAAATTTATGTGCCGTTAAACTAGTTATCCCATCGCCCTATGTTCCTTTTAATGGTTACCGAGATTATCTGGAGGTATGCGTGCATAGTGTTGGTCCATCTTTCCTTTTTCAATACCGAGCCAGATATGCGAGTCAATGGTAGGCCATCTAAAGCTTACCACGTCCAACCTTGATGTAGTACGATTCTGTAGCTTCTCGGTCACATTGGTGTATGATCTGACGCAGTCGTTTATAGTAACGGCTAAGGTGACCGACCTGCGACAGGTTTTCACGCCGGAAATACTTAAGAATGTATTATGCTAAACCTCTGGCAGATTCTTCCTTTTTATGAACGTGGTGTTATTGTTGTAGCCACATGACTATATGTGGAGGTGGCGACCCTCGTCTATCTCCTATACGTAAGCAAGCTCGTTCCGGCCCAAAGAACCTATCTGGCCATTGGTTATTCAAAGGCGCCAATAACTCGCCTTGTCATATCGAGCATCATAGGCACTTAGTTGTTGTTGTTGTTGTAGCAGTGTGTTGTACACCGAGACGGCAGCCCTTGCCGATGGAGGATTCCATCGGGTCAATCCGGTACGTACAACCGGCTGCCATGGGATTGAGGCACTTAGTATTATAAGATTCCGCTCGATACCGCTGATTGTCCGGGACTGCAATTGCAGCTACTCCGTATGAAGCATTCCACTATCCGCAACATGGGGACGCGCGCGGTAGCTCACAGCTAAGCTTCTCGTGATAACAATGAACACCACACAGATCGGAGCTAAAAGTATCAGTCTGTATGGTGCTCATAGTTATGCAGTGGTCGTGTATGATTAGTTACCAGTACCGATGTCATTGCGAAGTTTATGACGAGAAGAGTCCAGGTTTCGCCGGTCCAATATACTATATTCGATTAGGTGTTATCGACTGCATGCCATACCTAATCTCGTCGTTATCCCATATACATATCTATATCGCTAGAGGTGCATACCCAACTTTTACAAAAGGTGTCCCTGAAATCCTGTTTCTAGAGAAAATTTCATAAAAACTTTGGTCTTTAGAGAAATTTTCTTTTCACTGAAATTTGTTTCTTTCCTTTTCCTGGTGATATCAAAATGTTAACCCTTTACCAAATTACTTTTTCTTCCTAGATATTGCCTCCTCCGTTGAACGCAATTCACCTTTGTCCACTTCATTGGCTTCCAGTGAAAGTTTATCGACCAGTTTGAGATCTTCAGAATTGAGAAATCTTCAGCAACTGGTTGAACATCCGATTCCCGAAGTGACAAGTAGTAGCATTAATGTTCCTTCAGGCACTACAGGCGCTGGTATTAGTATCGTTGATGGTCAACGTTTACCACCTCAAACATTGGATTTGGCTTCGTCGGCAAATACGGCAACAAGTTTGCTAACAGACCCCAAGGAACTTGGTTCACCTGAAATGCTGGGGTCCACAACGATGACGCACATGCATCCACATTCACATCTGCAGCCGGCACAACATCAGCAACCCACGACTTCGAAAATGCTACATCAACATCAGCATATGCCGGTGACGAGAACAACGCCAACGACTTCTTCGACAATGGAACAAACGCAGCATCGTTGAGCACACACACACACACGTATACACAACCTGAGCAGCTGTTAGAGTGTGTGTTTCTTCAATTTTAATTGTCAACTTTTGTTTTTGTTTTTGTTTTTTTTTTAACACAACCAACCAACCATTATTGCAACAAAACAGCAATGCTGCCCGAACCAAACACAACAAACACACACACATAAGTTTTGTAATAAACAACCGTCACGGAAATTGTTTACGAACCTTCTTATATACATATACTACGATAAACAACAAACATACATACAAACTTACAAACATATAAATATCTATATACATATATACAAATCACAACGATAGGGGCCGGCGATGCCATCTCGCCGCCACCATCGAAAAATTTTATCAAAATCCATTTTATACTAAAACTACGAAAAAGAAACTAACCAATCAGAAGGAAAACGGAACGAGAAAAACAATAATTCACGGATTTTAATTCAAAACATGTATCAATGCCAAAATGAAGACACACACATAAAAACGAGAGATTGAGAGTGAGAGAACGAAAACAAGCGAATGAGCAAGCGATTGATCAATCAAATGATTGATTGATTGATCTACACCCCTAAAAATACAACTACCACCACTCTTTGGCCTGGCTAAGCATTATCCAAAAACGAAATACAACGCTTTAACTATATTTTTTTTTGTTTGTTTTTTGTATTAGGAACATTGAATTGAAACTCAACTTCACACTCCCGTCAAAGATTAAATTAAAAAGAAGAAGAAGAAGTTATTATCACTTAATCTACCTATCTACCATACACAATATGTTATAAATAACAATAAAACTAAAGAAACAATAATTGAAAATAACGGTAACTAAAGAGATCCATCTACACCAACAACACCACCACCACCACCACATCAAATAACTATCCTCTCCCCCCAGAACGAAAAACAATAAAATAAATCAAAAATCTATTCTGTTGTTTACCATTGTATTCTTCATGGGCATTGGCATCAAATAATTAATGCTAAAACTATGACTTTCAAAGAATATTATTGCAAATTCTCCAAAATAGCTTTTGAGGTTATAACACGAACAAATTTTGCCAAGGATAGGCTGAATATACTACATATTTATGATTAAAGAAGCTTTGGAGGCCACTGTAGCGCAAAGGTAAGCGTTTGCGCCTATGACGCTGAACGCATGGGTTCGAATCCTGGCAAGAACATCAGAAAACATTTTCAGCGGTGGTCTTGTTGTTGTAACAGTGTGTTGTACACTGAGGCGGCAGCCATTGCCGATGAAGGATTTCATCGAGTCAATCCGGTACGTATAACCGGCTGCCATGGGATTGAGGGCTGGTTTTCCCCTCCTAATGCTGTTGACATTGTCAGGTTCTATGTCATTTAGAAACTTCCCAAAGAGGTGTCGCACTGCGGCACGCCGTTCGGACCTGGCTTTAAGAAGGAGGTCCTTTATCATTGAGCTTATTCTTGAATTGGACAGCATTAATTGATATGTAAGAAGTTCGACCCTGTACCCTAATGGAATCATGGGCAACTTTGCATTTGCGATTAATGAAGCTGGAGCAAATTTTCTGACTAAAGCAGTGACACTAGCAGATGAACCTGATAGACTTAGGCAAAGCAAACCTGACAGTGTGATCTAAGCCGTCAAAGTCTATTGGCCCTGACAGAATATCAATACTGCTATTACCTAACGGATACCATCAATCAAAGTCATATATTCCCATACTATAAAGGCACTGAGGCGCTATTCCCAGCCCTCAAGCTGGCTGAGGATAGCGCCTCCCTACCTGTCATTGATTATTGACATGCATACCGAAAGATGCACGCACAGCATAACAACAGCACTTACCGTTATCACCTCGCGCGTGATAGCTGTGAGCACCACATAGGCTGGAATTTTGAGGTTCTATTTGGTTCATCACTGTCACGAGAAGCTTAGTTGCGTGCACCCGGGTGCGTTCACAGCTTACAGATAGTGGAATGCTCCACACGGAGTAGATGCAACTATCAGCGATATCGAGCGGAGAGTCTCAACATAGCAGGGAGCCGCATAGCATAATACTGAGATGCTCGATATGACAAGGCGAGTTATTGGCGCCTTTAAATAACCAATTGCAACTCTTTTCCCACGGCGATCGGTCCTTTGGACCGGAACGAGTTTGTTTACCCACTGGATCTTTACGAGGATCGACACCTCTACATGCAAATGTAATTACAACAACAACAACCATACATATCAGGTACAGCCTGTATGGGAAGATTCGGTGAACGAAGTGTTCTCGTGGCCCTTGATTTATCGAAAACTTCGATACTGTCCATCACACTTCTCTTCACGTTGAAGTCATCGAGTCTCAACGAAAAGATGGATTCTAAACTACATGGGCGGTGATCAGTCCTACATGGAATTTAGAACACGAAGTCAAAGTCCGTAGGGTTAAACAAGGAGTTGTTTTTGTAGCAGTGTGTTGTGTTCTATCTTTCTACTGTTTGGCTGTGTTGAATATCCAGATCCAGGAAGTTTGCGATTAAGGGGGGGTGCGTGTCTGAGTCGAGTGGGACTGGCTGAGCAGTTAAACAGATGACCTGTATAGTGTGGTCCGAGGTTACAATCGGGACACAATTACTGCACGTTGCCAATCCTTGGTGCATCTGCCGGATCGTAATTAAGCCAGAACTACTCTGGTTTGCCATGGGTGGTAAAGTTCTTCAGTTGCAATGGGAGGCGGTCGTTCTCCAAGGCCCACATTCACCCGATAGCTATTCACAGCATCAGTTGTTGTTGTAGCAGTGTGTTGTACACTGAGGCGGCAGCCCTTGCCGATGAAGGACTTCATCGGGTCAATCCGATATGTATAACCAGCTGCCTTGGGATTGACAGCATCAGTGTTGTCTAGATCTGCTTGATATGCCGCTTGACTTAGAGGTTCTCTCTCTTGTAGAGCTAAACCTCTCGCTCTAAATCATGTAGATCACCCTTAAGGCTTCTGGGTGGCGAATACTTATCCACAAGATGACATAAACAGGCCAGAAGCTATTGTTTGGACAGCATGTAGTGCCTTGATCTAGATTTTCTCTCTTGTAGAGCTGAACATCTCGCTCTAAATCATTTATATCCACCTTGAGGCTTCTGTGCGGTGGATACATATCCATAAGATGATGTAAACAGCCCAGAAGCTATTGCTTGGACAGTATGTAGTTATGGCTTCGCACGGATAGGATCTTTGTCTCCGACGGTGGTCGACGTGAGAACTGAGGAGGCAGCCCGTTTCAGTTCGATGGCGACTTCCAAAAAATCTGAATATTATTCCACTGCGTGTCACATTGCTGACGAGACCACAATGACCTTACATAACCTACCACAGACAGGCCAATTGCTCTGTACGTCAACAACAAGGTTCCTTTGGAATGAAGGATAGGTAGAGGTCAAACAATGACGGAGATATCACCTCGCCCTGGGGATCTCCCTGTTTCGCCCAACTGCGTTTCAATTTCTTATCCCCAAATGACTGGCGACCACACCGATAATTCGCGTTTCCAGCTTGGCTGGAAGGAAGTGTTCGCGAAGTCTTCAAAGTTTTTGTTGTAGCCACATGTCTATATGTAGAGGTGGCGATGCTCGTCTAGCAAGCTCATTCCGGCCCAAAGGACTTATCACCGCGGGAACATGATGGTCATTGGTTATTTAAAGGCGCCAATGACTCGCCTTGTCACATCGAGCATCATAGCCATTCAGTATTTATGCAACCGCCCGGCCTCTCACTGAGACATTCCGCTTCAAATACAATTTAGCACAGATTTAGCACAGTTGTAAAATACTCAACTCCAGATGAATCCAAATTCTTCAACATCAATGTAGAGTTTCCGTCGGGGCCCAACGCCTTGGATGACTTGACGCCATCGATAACATTCGCAACTTCGTCCACGGTAAATTGTAATGGCTGTCCAGCGGTTCGAAGATCGCGGATACGACGAATGGCTCTCCTACAGGCCTTGTCACTCTCTGGATGGTCAATAAATTGACGGTTGAACAACCTGGTACAACTCTTCGGATCAGTCACAGTTACGTCGCCAAAAGTGACTGAGGTACTGGCACCCTTCTACCGGGGTTCAAGAGGGACTTAAGATTAGACCACAGCTTGCCTCCCGTTTAAGCCAGAATTCTTTTCGATATTCTATTTTCATAGAATTTTTATAAAATAGTATTATTTAGGAGAAAATGTTCTTGTTGATTTACGTTTTTGTTTTTTTTTTATTCGCAGTAAATAATGTGTATATTGGGCAACATCTTATTGGCCCATCATAATTGATATTGGAAATATTTTTATTTTCTATATAAATATGAGATTAAATCGATAATCAATACTACATTTTCCTTCTATGTCTTATTTTTTTTTTTGGCATCTTAATAAATAGTAAACAGATCTAGTATAAATGGAGTGTGAATTAAACTTATTTTACAAAATACCACCACTACGCATCGAGGTGGCATTTAACATGACAATTACAATAAAATGAGATAATAATAGTAGAAAACATATACAAATTATAAAACATAAAAATACAATTTCTTGATCGAGACTGTGATTGTTATGACACAATGTACCAAGACAGTCTTCCTCTGAACGACTCAACTATTTTACTTGCTCGGAATCACTTGAGGACATAGCCGGTGGTGTGGAACGACCATCTTGTTGAACCTGATGTTGATTTACCAGGCGTTGACGTTCCAAATACATGGAGACTTTGATGTTGCGCACTTGATGATTATTGATTAGTTTCAGGAGGGCAATAACTCCAATGCCGACGTTGATGGCAAATGCACCCCAGGCACCAAACTGCAAAAACAAAAAAAATTTAATTAATAAAAATGTTTGAAAAATCTTCAAAAATAAGCTTTGTAAAAGTTTAAACTCATTTTAACGTTTAGCACAAAGACATGTCGTCACATGTCACATGTCGCAACAAATGCAAATTTCCAATCATTTTACCTTAGGTTCTAGTTATTGCATTTAGCAGGGGGGTCAGAATTGGAATAAACCACTACAAAGTCTTATTTCTAATTTATGACTTAAAACTTAAATTACCTGTGCCGTTCCCATTTCGATGTAAAATCCAGAATTCTCTATATTATCGGTATTTGCATGTATAATATTTTGCCCCGCCGTTATTTCACACGTTGGAAAACGTTCAGTCATACCATCACACCAAACAATGAAACCCAATGTTATCATAATGGATGAAATAATACACATTGCCAATATCCAAGTGCTTAGCACGACATCGATGAATAGGCCCAAAAATGATTCTTCATCTTTCATGCGCACATAACGATAGATTTGTATGGAAGAAATGAGAGCCATAAGAACGCCCGTGACCAAGGGAAAGTTACAAAAATCTGAAGAAGCCCATTGGGGATCAAACATTCCATCCTCCTCACGCCATTTGCCTGTTGTAAATAACAAACAATGACCGCTGCGTGATAAAACAAACGAAAAACAATTATATTAGTCACACTAAGTAGGGGGGCTTTGGGGCTTTATCGAATATTACAATGGTACTCACCAAAAATCTCGCATATTTAAACTAAGGGGAACAATCATGCACAGAGCCAAGATAACCACAATAACATGTCCTGTTATTTGGCTTAGCAATAAAACATTAGCTAAGGCCATTTTATGCTATAATTTTGCGAATTTATTCAAACAAAATAAAGTTTTCCTTTCGACAACGAAAATTATGGAAATTATCGTATTTGTTGTATCTTTTACGTAGTTTTACTATTTCTTTGTTGGTCAGCTGTTCTTATAATAAGAGTTGCCAATACTACAACATATATTTTGCCCCAGTAAGCACTTATGACATAATTACCAGGTAATGTACCGTTAACAGCTGAATACAATTTTTTCTCGCGAAGTGAACCATTTGTCAACGAGTTTTGGTTGTGTGTGTGTATTATTGTTAAAAACCTTGACCCACACACAACCAACGAAAAATGGCGCGAACTAGCAACATACACAAAACCAAAGTTGCACTTATCACCGATTTTGACAGATAGTGCACCCAATATTTGTTGTTGGGCAGGATTCACTAATAGAAGGTTAGGTCACATGCAAAAACACAAAGTGGATAGGCCCCATAAACATCATTAAGGATGTCAAATCTGACGATTGAAAATGTCATCATATAGGAGAAAACGTAAACAAAGAATGAATGTAAAAAGAGAACAAGTTGACATCCTCAATGCCAAGTACTGCCAAATATTAAAAACAAAAGTATATCGGCTGATCGCTTGGCTTAACCTTATTCAGTGAATCCTGGTTGTTGGGCAACTGTCACTACCTGTACATGAATATATCTTGGCTGGTACCATGCTATATTAACCCAGGAAGTGCACAGAAAACAGCTAAGAACAATTTTTTTCGCCAAGTGCACTATCTGTCAACGAGTTTTAGCAACGTTCAGTTATGTATGTGCATCATAGTTAAGAACCAACGAAAAATGGCGCGAACTAGTAACAAACTCGAAATCAGAGTTGAACTAAATACTGATTTTGACAGATAGTGCACTCAATATTTTGTTGTTGGGCAACTGCTCCAACCTGTAAGTGAATATATTTTGGGCTAGTACCAAGACGTTAAATTTATCTTAGCTGGTACTATGTTCATTTTCATTTTACTACGGTGGCCTCTGTCCCTATAAAGGTCAAATTCTTCTATACCGCTTTCATCTGTGCCCATGCCCTGATAGAAGACGAGAACGAAGAAACATATAAGTTGTGAGCTCCTAAAGAGAACATATGAAGGCAGTCCCTCACATGATATTAAAATCGAGAGAACATCCGAAAATGGATTGAGGCTAAAAGACTTCGCTGTGATAAAAACATGGTATTTAGGTTATGTTGAAAAGTGGGTGCGGATATAATTCCGCCCCATGACACTATGGACAAAAATATAGACTACGTTTTTTGTTGGGAAAAAATTTCCCCAAATCGTTCTTTCGGTGGTTTGACATGGTTACCACATTTAATTTTTTTTGCCGTTTACATATAAAAATTAATATAACACCAACCAATTTATAAGCTGCTTAAGTAAATGTTTAAACACAAATGTGAGGGTGTGGTCCGAACTCAAATTCATATATGTTGTTGCAATTTCAACCAAACCCTATCCCTTCGAAATAATGAAACACAAAACTGTTTAAAAAGTACAAATAATTAGATTTTGTAGTATTTTCGTTGGTATAATTAAATAAGCACAACTTTCAAAAATCCTTTGCCAGCATCTTCCACTTCATGGCGAAACAATGAAAGGTGGCCTCGTTTGTACAACAACCACAAATCACTTGATGCAATCCGACATCTTGCCATCAAGCTGATCGATGTTTGGCCAACGCACACAAAGCAATTTGTGGGCGTGTGTATATGTATGCCTACATGAGCAGAGAATATGCGAAAAAGAAGATAACAACAAAGAGAATGCAAACAAAAATCTGACATCTAAAAACCGTCAAACCTGGCCGGATGTTAACAGCTGTGCGCGTGAGACCACCTTTTTAAATCTGCCTTGCTTCCACTTGTATAAAAATGATGTTGTAAAAGCAAGATATATTTATTTAAAGGTAGTGACAGTTGCCGAACAACAAAATATTGAGTGCACTATCTGTTGTGCGATCGCGTTTATATTACGTAAGAAATCGACAGTAGTTGTGCTTTTTTTTGGACGTCGTAAAATGTCGTAAATGTTAATAATAAAAAACGAACACTTTTCATTCATACATTCCGCTCATTTTTTATACCGCGAAAACCGAATATAGTACCAACCTTAAGCCATGTACCATGACCACGCCCCTACGTTGGCTCATATCTGGTATTGTGTCCCCCACCTACGTACCGGTCTTTTGCCGGCAAAATCGGACAATGAATAGGAAAGTGATCCCGTAGTCCAATGTATCCCGTTATGACACCGAAAGCAATGCTGACCATCATCTTATTTTCATTGATTAATAGCCTCGTCTTTTTATGATCCGAATCACCCCATAGGATTTTCGTCGTCCTAAATCCCGTTTACATTGCTCATTAAACTGGGATTTAAGGCTCTCGTCAGCTGATTTCATAGAGGGAAAACAGATGATCGAGCCATTAAATCAGAATTTAAAGAGCAGTGTAAACGAGGTCTAACTGTCATTTCGCTGTTTGACAGTATTACATGCAAATTCGTCGCCCGCGCCCTTAATTCAAAAACAAAAGGCTTCGTGTTAACCAAGCTAATTTAGGCAATCTGTCCTTCATTGCCAAATACCATCAAACCTGTCCGGCTAACTGCTGTTCGGTTAACAGCTGTTCGCTTGATACCACCTTTTTAAATCCGCCTTGATCTAGATGCCAAATTTCAGCGAATTTGGAAGGGGCTTTTAAATCGCTTTCTTCTTGTCATGCCTTTTTTTCTGTCTTCACTTTTTCCCACACTCGTCTTTTCATTCATCATTAATGAATTTGTCCTATTACCTCTCACTTGCTTCAACATTATCAGACATTGAATATATCAGATATATATGTATGTATATTCAACATTTTTGTCTCTACAACAAATAATTTCTTTGCATGTACTTACCGGTTATAAAATAAAAAAGGTGGCAACTATTCGTAATTTAAACAGCTGATCGTATATTTAATAAAACAGATGAGCAATTGTTTACGCCTCAGAAAAAAGACAGGATTTGTGAACAGCACTTTTGAAGAAGAATAAACTTGAAAAACGATGTTATCCCAATATATGGAAGAGTTTGAACAGGCAAGTGGACAAAAGGATTATGTGCATTTGTTAGTTTTTATAAAATTAAAACTTTTTCTTTGCACAGGAACCTTTCGAGGTCAGTGGATTTGTGGAAAGGCTGACTTGGCGCACCAATAATGAGTGTGACAACTATACGGGCAAGCAATCTCAATTAGATGGAATAATCGCTGCCGGCATAAAAGATTTCAATCCAACAGCTTTACATGACACTTTCATACAAACAATTAAGGACCTGAAAATTCTACAAGAGAAACAACAAGCGAAATGCGAACGTTTGGAGGAGGCCCTAAAACAAGAGCAAGAAACTCATGCCAAGAATATTTTAAAACTACAGGAGCGCCATCAATTGGCATCCGATGTTTTCTGGCAGTTGGATGAGAAGATTAATTCAGTTGCAGGAAAAATTATACACTTGGGAGAACAATTGGAGAATGTCAACACACCTCGAAGTCGTTCCGTAGAGGCGCAAACATTGTTGAACTATATGTCGGAATTTCTTATCGCTGGACCGATTGTTAATGATATATTTACCGATCCAACGCGTCTCTATGAGGCGGCTGATGTCATACAAAAACTCTATGCCATAGCCCAAGATCTACCACCGGAAAAATTCCTTGAATCGAAAAAGAAAATTGAAAGAAAATATGATGAAGTAGAACGTCGTCTAATCGAGGAGTTTGCTACAGCCCAAAAGAGTGAGGATATAGAGAAGATGAAGAAATTGGCTCAAATTTTGTCACAATTTAAAGGATATGCCCAGTGCATTGATGCTTACATAGAACAAAGTCAAATGACCCCTTACGGTGGTAAAGACATATTCATAGGCATTGTGCCCATGTGTAAGCATCATTATGAGATTATCAAAAAGGTATTTGCCAATCCACAACAGGTCATGTCCAAATTTATACTGAATATATATCAATTGAAATTGCATCAGTATGCAATGACCAAATTGGATGATAAGCGGGATGAGGAGAAATATTTGAAAACATTGTATGAGTTATATTCGCGGTAAGAAAGAGCTAACATTTTCAGAAGTTATTTCTTTTTTTTAGAAAATTTCCATTTTGAGGATTTATTTTTATAAAATAATTTAAATAGTTAAAAATAATGAATTAAAAATGTCACTAAATTCAAAATTTGATATAAATATTAATTTTGTGATTTTGTTTTTAAAAATTTTCAATTTAAAAAATTATCCTTCTATATTCCTTTTAAATTCAATTTTTGTTAAAACTTTCTGTAAAAACTCTAATTCTGTCAAAAATGTTATACAATTTTTCTTTTTTCATTTTCGAAATTTCACTCTTTTTTTTCAGTACCCTCAAATTATCGTCCGAACTTCAGCACTATATGTCAGCCATGGATGATGATCTGCTTAACAAACTCACCCAACAAATTTTCCAAAAACATTTAAACGGTTATGCCGAAATCGAATCAAAATTCTTAACCACAAAATGTTCCACAGAACTTGAGAAATTCTATGTCAGTAAAAATCACCAAAAGAAACCAACTGAACGTTTTCAAGAGTTGAAGAGAGATATGCAGGTGCTTATTAGGACAAAGGCCAATATCAATATAGCCCAAGTGGAAGATTATGGTGGGGAGACATTCCTCTCTGAGGAGTTGGCCATTAAAATGTTGCAAGAGGCTAATGCTTCACTAAAACGATGCCGCATATTGTCTAATGAGGCTGACTTGCCGGTTAATATTATCAAATTAAATGATATCTTGCTGAGATTTCTAATGCATGAACATGCTACCTATGCCTTGGATTTGGGATTGAATATAATACCCATTGCCGATACGGGTAGGCAATTTCC
The DNA here is from genome assembly GCF_963082655.1 of Stomoxys calcitrans. Classification (NCBI taxonomy): domain Eukaryota; kingdom Metazoa; phylum Arthropoda; class Insecta; order Diptera; family Muscidae; genus Stomoxys; species Stomoxys calcitrans. Next base: position 36,519,767 of record NC_081553.1, on the reverse strand, counting down.
TCAACTTTATTTCTTTGATGTGGTGCAAAAATCCAATATCATAGTTCATCTGCTGGAGGATCAGTGCAACACCTCGGTGGTACCTTGCGTTCTGTAAGTAGAAAAAGGTCTTGCGTGTGTTTTGTTTTATAATTATTTTTTTATTTTTCAGCAATACTCCCAAGTATTCGGAATATGTTTTCAAAAAACGCATTCTTATGGAACAGGTGGAGAATAAACTGGATCAAGGTTTGGATAGAACATTGAATGCGGTTATTGGCTGGGTTAAACAATATCTATTAAATGAACAGAAGAAGACAGACTACAATAAACCAGATTCAGAGTTTGATACAATAACTTCAGCGGTAAGTTAGGTTATGGCAACAAACAAACTCCGGCACTTCCACAAGGGAAGGTTAGACTATAACCTAACCTCTTGTAAGAAGTCGTAGAACAAACTCACTTTCAATTTATGTCTTTTGTGATACCACAATATAGACAGACCAAAGCTTTTACTTGGGAATGGAAACCACGACCCCCAAGCTCGTTACCAACCCAACTACCGGGGTGCTCGATTCTCAAAATAATAATATTATGCAATTTTAAAAGATCTGTTTTGAAAGTTTTTTTTGTTTCTCATTTTATATTTTCCTTATTTTTTCGGTTTATTGTTTTTTTTTTGTTTTCAAAACAGGCATGCCTACATGTTGTACAAAACATTCACCCCGTCATACAACAAATTAAAAAATGCATTGATGGTGAAAACCAAAAGCAAATATTGCACGAATTCGGAGTACGATTACATCGCATTATTTATGATCATCTACAAACAATGCAATTCAATACAGCGGGAGCAATGTGCGCCATATGTGATGTCAATGAGTATCGCAAATGTATACGGGAGCTCGATAGTCCTCTGGTCACCCAACTCTTTGATATACTACACGCCTTGTGCAATTTGCTGTTGGTGAAACCGGAGAATTTATTGGAGGTTTGCACCGGAGAAACTTTGGTAAGAGCTATTGTCAATGGCATTAGGAATGACCATGAAACATAAAATAATTCTACAAATTAAAGTTTAATAACTAAGGAGGGAGGTAGAAAGAAGTATTTTGTGAAAAATTTTATTTCTATAAGAAATTTTGTCAAAATTTCATTTCAATGGAAAATTTTGGCAAAATTTCATTTCTATGGGAAATTTTGTCAAAACTTCATTTTGTAGGAAATTTTGTCAAAACTTCATTTCTATAGGAAATTTTGTCAAAATTTTATTTAATTTGATTTCTATAAGAAAATGTGTCAAAATTTCATTTCTATAAGAAATTTTGTCAAAATTTAATTTCTTTAGGAAATTTTGTCAAAATTTCATTTCTATGCGAAATTTTGTCAAAATTTCATTTCTGTAGGAAATTTTGTCAAAATTTCATTCCTGTAGGAAATTTTGTCAAAATTTCATTTCTATAAGAAATTGTGTCAAAATTTCATTTTTATGGGAAATTTTGTCAAAATTTAATTTCTTAAGGAAATTTTGTCAAAATTTCATTTCTATGCAAAATTTTGTAAAAATTTCATTTCTATGCGAAATTTTGTCAAAATTTCATTTCTATGCGAAATTTCATTTCTATAGGAAATTTTGTCAAAATTTCATTTATTTTAGAAATTTTGTCAAAATTTCATTTCTATAAGAAATTTTATCAAAATTTCATTTCTATAAGAAATTTTATCAAAATTTCATTTCTATAGGAAATTTTGTCAAAATTTCATTTCTATAGAAAATTTTACCAAAATTTCATTTCTATAGGAAATTTTGTCAAAATTTCATTTCTATAGGAAATTTTGTCAAAATTTCATTTCTTTAGGAAATTTTGTCAAAATTTCATTTCTATAGGAAATTTTGTCAAAATTTCATTTCTATAGGAAATTTTGTCAAAATTTCATTTCTTTAGGAAATTTTGTCAAAATTTCATTTCTATAGGAAATTTTGTCAAAATTTCATTTCTATAGGAAATTTTGTCAAAATTTCATTTCTATAGGAAATTTTGTCAAAATTTCATTTCTATAGGAAATTTTGTCAAAATTTCATTTCTATAGGAAATTTTGTCAAAATTTCATTTCTATAGGAAATTTTGTCAAAATTTCATTTCTTTAGGAAATTTTGTCAAAATTTCATTTCTATAGGAAATTTTGTCAAAATTTCATTTCTATAGGAAATTTTGTCAAAATTTCATTTCTACAGGAAATTTTGTCAAAATTTCATTTCTATAGGAAATTTTGTCAAAATTCCATTTCTATAGAAAATTTTGTCAAAATTTCATTTCTATAGGAAATTTTGTCAAAATTTCATTTCTATAGGAAATTTTGTCAAAATTTCATATCCCTGAAAATTTCTCAAAATTTCACTTTTATAGGAAATTTTGTCAAAATTTCATTTCTATGGGAAATTTTGTCAAAATTTTATTTCTATGGGAAATTTTGTCAAAAGTTCATATCCCTGAAATTTTGTCAAAATTTCATTTCTGTAGGAAATTTTGTCAAAATTTTATTTCTTTGGGAAATTTTGCCAAAATTTCATTTCTTAGGAAATTTTCTCAAAATTTTACTTCTATAGGAAATTTTGTCAACATTTAATTTTTATGGAAATTTTGTAAAAATTTTATTTCTTTGGGAATTTCGTCAAAATTTCTACATACAAATATTTCAGTAACCTGAGTATAACAGATAATTAAATTAATTTTTATTGGAAATTTTGTCAAAATTTCATTTCTATAGAAAATTTTGTCAAAATTTCATTTCTATGGGAAATTTTGTCAAAATTTCATTTCTATGGGAAATTTTGTCAAAATTTCATTTCTATGGGAAATTTTGTCAAAATTTCATTTCTATGGGAAATTTTGTCAAAATTTCATTTCTATGGGACATTTTGTCAAAATTTCATTTTTATGGGAAATTTTGCCAAAATTCCATTTCTATGGGGAATTTTATTAATATTTCATTCCTATGGGAAATTTTGTCAAAATTTCATTTCTGAAGGATATTTTGTCAAAATTTCATTTCTATGGGAAAATTTGTCAATATTACATTTCTATAGGAAATTTTGTCAAAATTTCATTTCTATGGGAAATTTTGTCAAAATTTCATTTCTATGGGAAAATTTGTCTAAATCTCATTTCTATGGGAAATTTTGGCAAAATTTTATTTCTATGGGAAATTTCATTTCTATAGCAACTTTCATAAAACAAAACTCTTTACTGCCCACACTTATGTCTGCAAATAGACTAACTTTAAAGTGTTTCTTCTTTGTCTATTTTTTTTTTTCAGAATTATTTGGACAAATCGGTGGTGCGTCAGTTCATACAATTGCGAGCTGATTTTCGTGATATAAAAAACAATAACAATTTAAAGGGGATTATTGAATAAATTTTTGCACGATTCTTCGTATAGTCTTGTAGAAAAAAAAACAACAACTACATATAACAGAGATAAAATGAAAACATTACCACTTGAAGATACTTCAAATCACTGTATTAATCATCCCTATTTAAAGAAAATATTTTATTTATACACAATCTCTTAAGTTAAACTATTCCATATGTATGAGTAATGAAATTTTAATAAAGTTTAAACAAATTGTGAAATTAAATGCCAGCGACTTATTTCAAATTCATCTGTCAATCTAGAGATGACAGCTACATGATTTATTGACAGCACATTATACTGTTTACAACCACCACCAAAACCAAATGCTTCTGAGTTTATTGAAAAAGAAAATTATTCGTCATAGAGTTCAAGCGTAATAGAGTGCGTCCTGTGTTTAGCAGGATATTACAACCTATTATTGTTGGCGAACTCAAACACCTTCAAGTAAACAAAAAGTTTGTGCAACGCATTAACTTAACAATATGTCATATTTTTTTTAAACATAATTACATAAAATTTGTTGCATTAACTCAATCTTACATTTATATTACACCAGGATTAATTGTTTTTAAGTGCAATATTTAAGCCATTAGCGTAAAAAAGGCATATATATATATATATATATTTCACATGTTTTTAGCTTATACGTTTTTTTATATGGAGTTTGACAGTTGTTCATGTAAAAAGCCGAATAGAGTACCAATCCCTTTAAATCGTCAAAATAATACAGCTAGTATTATCAAATGCCATGGTGGTGGTTAAAAAAACGCGCAACAACACGTGAAATGATTCGGCGAGTGAAGGCTCGAATTCTACCACGGTCTCATTTCTACAACAACCACAAATCATATGGTGCAATCCGCCATCTCGTCATCAAGATGTCATTTCGGAAATTACACTGTTCTCAACACAACCATAGAAACTTGCGCTCCTGTGTGTACGTGTGCAGGTAAAATGAAATAAAATTTGCGCTCGTGTGTGTACGTGTGCAGGTAAAATGAGAGAAAGAGAAACACAAACAAAAAGAATGTGCAATAAATACCGTGATAAAATGTAAGATATATTGAAAAACGAGCTTAAATTAAAGCCTTAAAATGCTCTTAATAGCACACAATCTTACACCAAAGCAAAAAAGTTAGACTCAGAAGAGCGCAGGAGTTACTGCGCTTGCACGAACGAGCATCATGTTTTCTGACGATAAAAATTCCCCAATTAGTAAATTCCGAAAATGATCCGTGATCAAGAGCACATAAAAGAATTTGAGCCTACGAATGGTCATCTGAATTAATTTTCCATCTCAAGTGATGATATGGGTAGTTGTTGTTGTTGTTGCTGTAGCAGTGTGATGTACACTGAGGCGGCAACTCTTGCCGATGAAGGACTCCATCGGGTGAATCCGGCGATAGCCACTAATGCTACTTATTATTGGGAAAACTGGGCACCCAAACATCTCGATCGTAGACCATGGACGTACAAACAAGACTCGGCTTCGTCACATAAAGTACGTGTTGTTGTTGTTGTTGTAGCAGTTTGTTGTGTTCTATCTTTCGTCTGCTTGATTCTGTTGAGTGTCAAGACCCAGGAGTGGGTCTGGCTGGACAGTTAAACAGGTGACGTGTATCGTGCGGTCAATCGGGACATACATCTTGCACGTCGGCATCAATCCTTGCTGTGTAGGAGTTGTGGTGGCTGCATCTGCCGGAACGTTATTGAGTCAGAACTACTCTGGTTTGCCGGTGGAGGTCAATTTCTTCAGGTGCAATGGGATGCGGTCGTTCTCGAAGGAATACATTCACCTGGTAGTCATTTACCGCGTCTGCTGTCGTATCTGCATGGATGTTGTCTAGATCTGCTTGATATGCCGCTTGATCTGGAGGTTATCTTGTGGATAGATATCCACCGCCCAGAAGCTTTAAGGTAGATCTACATGGTCTGGAGCGTGAGGTTCAGCGCTAGAAGAGAGAACCTCTAGATCAAGCGGCATAAAGTACGTGTAAATCAAGAATGTCAAAAAATCCGATGGACTATTTTTTCCAGTGCCATTGCCAGTATTGACGAGCTGAAACAAGCCATTGTATGGAAATGGGCCAAAAACCGGCAGATTACACTCGAGCAGCTTGCAATTCGTTTTTTTTACCAATTCGGGGCGATCACAGAATGCATGAGGTGGTGCGGTGTTATCGCGAGCACGTCGAGTATAACGGCAATAATGTAAGGAGGGATGGCACGATCCTTATCGTTTGGGCCCCGGGCCATAGCGGAGTAACTGGGAATGAGGAAGCAGACGATTTGGCATTGAAGGTGAGAGAACTCTCATCAATAAACTTAGTTAGCCCGAAGCTTTTCGGATCGACGCCGTCCGAGTTAAGGGCGTGGGCAACGAATGCGCAGGTAAACCACCGAAACGGTCGGTAGGCCGGCGAAAATTCTATGGGGAGATCCAGATCGTGAGAAGACCAGGCTATTACTGAAAGGAACAAAGAAGGAGATCAGTAAAGCTTTCGGTATCATAACGGGATACATAAGACTACGAGCTCACTTATCGATTGGCAAGTGATGGCATGTGTAGGGCATGGGGGGAAGATGATGAGACGTTTGAGCATTTCCTGTGTCATTGCCCTTCGTGGCTAACAAATACCGGTACTTAGGTGGGGACACAACACCCGACATGAACCAACTTAGGAGAGTGTTATGGAAAACAATGAAGGATTTTGTAAGTAGCACTGAATTTCTTATTTAGATTTTCTTTTTCGATGTTACCTTTTTAGCATTTAGAGCGTACAATAACCCGATTACTAACTTAGGTGTATGTCCATAGTGGCATGGGGCGGATTAGTCAATTGCCCCGAATATACCGGTCCTAAACTAGAGAATTAGTTATCTGTCACACAGGTAATTGTAAAGCGGACGAGCTTGCGATACTAGGAACTACGCTACAAATTCCAGGGATATTGTAATGTGTGGGTATGACTTAAGCGACATGTAAGCTAAGTTTTCAGGATCAGTTCCGAAGTACAACGAATGATAGATGGTCACAAAGAGGGGACATTCCAAAAACTATGCATTTCAAAACTATGTGGCCTAATCTAGATTTGAAGAGGTCTACAATTTTGCTGTAATTGGTTAGAACAGACGTCTCAGTCATTGTGTCCGTCATGACGAGTTCACTGTCAGCCAGCAACGACTTTTGCAGAAGATGTGAGGATATCGAAGAAGAAACGACTATAGAACACCTTCTGTGTGTGTGTCCCGCACTAGCAGTCAGAAGGAGTTCCACATCCTATCTGATTTAGCGGATGAGAACATTCGCAAAACTAAAAAGCTTCTTCCTTTATCTGTTCCTGTGGTATCACAATGAACAAAAAACGTCTAAGTGAGTCTGCCACTTAAACCTAACCTAACCTACCTATCACAGGTCATATCCTTCAAGAAATGAAAAGTTCCAATTGTCATAACTTTTGATTTTTAAATATTTTTTAAAAAGTCGCTTAATTATTGTTAAAAATTGCTTATGCGTTAAATATATTTGCAAACTAATGTTATCTCCCTTAACAATACTTGCACAGTATACTCATCCTTTTCGAACTGTCCCAGGACCCATAATTCGTCACCTCGAGTGACAAACCCTTATAAAAGTGATAGTTTTTTTCCATGTAAGGTGACGAGAACTGAAACCGGACCCTATCACCAGAGGACCTATCCCGTGACAGGTTTGGGACCTGTCCCATTTCCCTTAGGGAAGCAAACCAATCAATTCAGAACAAAAGTCAAGGTAAAATATGAACATATCGAGCAAATGTTAATGTTTTCTGTAATTTTGATTACCTTAACAGATTTTAGTGATTTGAATCAATAAAAAGCTAATTGGGAATACTCGTTCTATTTTGCCTCAGCTTCAGTACTTGTACTCAAGATATATTCATTTAGAGGTAGTGGCAGTTGCCCAACAACAAAATATTGAGTACACTATCTGTCAAAATCAGTGATTAGTGCAACTCTGATTTTGTGTATGTAACTACAATAGTTCGCGCCATGTTTCGTTGTTTGTGGGTGCAATGGTTTTTAACTATAATACACACACACACAACCACACTCGTTGACACATAGTGTACTTCGGGAAAACAAAATTGTACTCAGCTGTTTACGGTACATTAGCGGGTAATTATGTCATGCCTGTACTCTTCTTTTATAGCCCTCCTAAAACTTAGCTGTGTGGTAGTTCACCACTTGCTTATGTCTTAACAAAGTTCGGTTATTGTTGTTCCTCGCACATAACGGACACTCTGCAATTCAAAAGAGTCGCTCACTGTATGAAACTCACCACTATGCAGTGGTGCACTGCCACTGCTCTCATGTTTTGAATAACACAACATATTGCTCTACACACATATACATAAATGTACATATAATTTATATCACACATACATATAAATGTACATATAATTTATATCAATCCAGTTTATCCATATCATTCGAACCGATTAATCGTGATATGCACGGCAAATATCGAATTCATTGTTGGCAAAAAAAACAAATTATTATTTTATGATTTTAGAGTGGTATGCACCTCATACGAAATTTTCGTTGCCATAAGAAATGTATTGAGATATCCTAAGCTAAATTTTCGGTGTGCTTTGTATTGCAGCATGACAGTGAAAGCAATGGATATTGTTTAATTGCAAGAAAACTATTGCCTCGAAAATTTGTTGTTCCACGTTATGGATTTATTCATACAAAATAACGTATGCATAGTTTTTTGCCAACATTTGTTTGCTGCCGAAAATTTCGCATGGTATGCTGCATACTGGGCGTGGGAGGGAATTATTGTCGTACTTTTTATATCCACCACCATAGGATGGGGGTATACTAATCTAGTCATTCCGTATGTAACACCTTGAAATATTTGTCTAAGACCTCATAAAGTATATATATTCTTAATCCGCTCGATGATCTGAGTCGATCTAGCCATGTCCGTCCGTCCGGCTGTCGTAATCACGATAGCGGTCGAACACGTAAAGCTAGCCGCTTGAAAATTTGCACAGATACTTAATATTGATGTAGGTCATTGGGAATTACAAATGAGCCATGTCGGTTTGGATTTAGATATAGCTCCCATATAAACCGATCTCCCGATTTACCGTCTTAACCCCCTGGAAGCCGCAATTTTTGTCCGATGAGGCTGAAATTGTGCATGTAGTGTTTCGTTTTGACTTTCAACAACTGTGCCAAGTACGGTCCAAATCGGTTTATAACCTCATATAGGTCCCATATAAACCGATCTCCCGATTTGACTTCTTGAGCCCCTGGAAGCCGCAATTTTTGTCCGATTTGGCTGAAAATTTGCATGCGACGTTCTGTTACGACTTCCAAATCAGTCTATAACCTGATGTGGCCCCATGTAAACCGGTCTCTCGATCATCCTTATTCGGGTTCCTAGAAGCTTCAATTTTTACTGGCTTGACAGAAGTTTGGTATGTAAAATAAAGTTATGCCCTTCAACTAAATTTATTTGGTATTAAATTTTTAGGAGAATCTATGGTGTTGGGTTCCCAAGGTTCGGCCCGGCCGAACTTAGCGCTCTTTTACTTGTTTAGCCTTAGGTCTTTGTTGTATTATTGTTATATTGATAGGTTTCACTATAAAAACACAACCCTTATTTTTTTCGGACTTTGTTGCTTAGTGTAAAATGTACATTTCCTTTAATATTATAAGCAGTGATCTAATGCACGAATATCGCATATCGATATACATATACGTGCAGTTCTTTGCAAAATTTTGCTTCTACTTGAAACCATGCTTAACTGATTATGAACGTGTGTGGGTGTGTGTGAATGTGGGTGTTTTCTATATACCAAAATAGATACATTTTCCAATGAAGGGTATTTTTTGCTTTATCAGCCAACAGAAAAAACAAAACAATTGTAATAGACTAACAATAGTCGATTGGGGGGCCTCACCACTTGAAACTATTTTAAGGGGTACTTGAGACTAGCGAAATATAGTGTAAATCACAATGAATTACTATGGCGGGCAGTGATTACACAGTCGAAGATTATTAAGACGTCGTTGATGGTGTTAGTGGCTGTTGGAACAGCCAACAACCACCTCTAACCACCATATATATATTGTAGTTTCCTCGTATCTGGCAAAATTCACGACGACCAAACGCGTGGAGAGCTAGATAGATATGGAAAAAGGTTCTTTAGACCATATCAATAACGATTGGTAAGTCAGTAGGCTCGCGACCATTCATGTTAGATATCGCAAAAAGAAAACAAAAAAAATTTGTTTAGTTATAGAAAAATTTTTAAAGTGCTTTCGGCAATATTTTTCTTAAAAAAAGAAATGAAATTATAAAAAAATATATATATATCAAAAAAAATATTCAAGCTACTGTCACACAAGTGGTTATTAATACAATCACCAAAATCAATACAGTTGATAAAGCCAGCCCAAAAAAAAAGAAAAAAAGCAGTGTCTTCGGTTGCTAGAAATTTTAAAATAAAACCCTTCCGAAACGGTCTCATTGAACACAGTGCGCATACAGTCTTACGACAGCGGTGGACGAGCATGAAAGCTGTTTATTATTTGAAAATTCTATTGTCATTCCTGATATTAGCCATTACTGCTGGTCCCAATCAAGTGGCCGGCGGAACTATTGCTAGATATGCGGAGGAAGTGAGAAAGAAAATTTTAATGGCCCGATCACTGCCATTTCAAGATTGCGGTGAGTGAATTTAAAGAACCGGAAATTTCAAAAGTATACCTGGAATACCATTTTTAAAAAATTGCCGCGAAAATTTGGAATCTTTTACCGAGGTTAACTTTATTTAAGATTGTGGAATATATCCCTGAATATTTTTATGAAATTTATGAAATTTTCATAATTAAATATACTTGCTTTTATACATTTACAATGTTTTTATTAAATATACCGCAAGTCTTAACAAAGACTGTGTCAAAACTTTCAATAGATGGTTATCAAAGTAAATGGGTTGATTCGGCTTTTCTATCCCTTGTAAAACTCAAAATCAATTACACCACTAAGGCAATTCTGTATATATACTGAAGTGTGGTAGTTCACCACACCACATGTTAAACAATGTACGGTTGAACATAACAGGCCCTCTGCATTTCAAATAAGCCGTTCTGAGTATGAAACTCACCAATCAATATTTGCACTGCCCTCATGTTTTAAATAGCTGAGCATGGTACATAATGTGAGATGTAAGTGTGGTGAATTTTCTGTTTTCTTAATGAACTTTTTCGTGACCTTCGTGAATTAATCCGAAGTAATATAGCTCTCACTCATTGATATGTGAGAAGTTTGCCCCAGTTCCTTAAGGGAATGTTCATGGGCAAATTTGCAATACATATTAGGTTAGGTTAGGTAAGAGTGGCAGTCCTTTACAGACTCACTTAGACAATTTTAATTTCATTGTGATACCACAGTAGTGACAGACCAAGGCTTCTGGTGGGAATCGAACCCACGACCCCTGCACTGGTAATCCGAGCACGCTACCAACTCGGCTACCGGGGCAATACATATTAAGAATAAATGAATTACAAAATGTTGAAATGTATTTGGTTTACAAATTTTGCAACGTTTTTATTTTTATATGTGGTCATTTTTACCTTATTGATCTTTGATTTTTTGAGCTAATAAAACAAATAATTATAGATTTTTGATCACAACGTTTCTTCACTTTTTTTCGGTGACTTCCTCAGGGGATCTCGTCTAAATCAATATAAACAACATGTCAAGGTATATTTAATAAGGTAGTCGCATCAGCACAGCTGATGAAACTTGGTATGTCAATTCATTTTTGAATTCGCCTTATTAAAATATAAACTTCAAAATAAAAATTCTCTAAATTGATTTTTGTGTTTGCTGCTGTTATGGTTCTTGAACTTAGGTTATATAATGGATTCAAAAAGATTCAAAAAGTGGTGAAGAACACAGACTAAATTTACAAAATTTAGTACAATCCCATGGCAGCCGGTTGTACGTACCGGATTCACCCGATGGAGTTCTCCATCGGCAAGGGCTGCCGTCTCAGTGTACAACACACTACTACAACAACAAAATTTAGAACGTAGAAGATAAGGATCCAACATGCATGACAATAATGGAAGTGGCAGGCATGGCAGCCGGTTGTACGTACCGGATTCACCCGATGGAGTTCTCCATCGGCAAGGGCTGCCGTCTCAGTGTACAACACACTACTACAACATCAAAATTTAGAACGTAGAAGATAAGGATCCAACATGCATGACAATAATGGAAGCCAGGCGGGCTGGAAAAGTTCCCTCCTACCACTTCTAGTCTCAATTGTAGTCAAGAGTGGCGAAAGGAGTATGTGCCTGGAATTAATTTAGACAGGAAAAATGTGTTCATTTTGCCATAGTCCTGCATCTACAACTGCAATTTCAGGCCAGTGCCACAATAGGTGTTCAACCGTCTATAACTCCTCATCCCCGCAAATCATGCGTAAGTCCGTCATGTGTCCATCGCGACGTCAAAGTCCTGACATTGCAATGGTGGTTCCCTGAACACACCAAGTTACCTCATATTGGAGAATAGCACCAACTTTATCTATCGGGTTTTAACGTCAAACCCGTTGGCCAATCTTGGCAGCATACTATATGCACCCTGAACGGCCACACATCAAGATTAAATCGTCATCCTCGTATCCAGCAAACTTTAACCCCTTCCTTTTCAAATGACCCAAAAAAGTACCACAATTATCCAAGAGCTTCAAAAAGGAGTACAAAAACCGTCCTTGTGGTGATTGAGCTTTAATCACAATATTCCTATTTGAGCCCTTTGCTAGTGGTACCCTTATTATCCTGCCCATCCAAATAGTATGAACTCAATTCAGGAGGTGACCTCATGTCCACCAGAGAGTCATGCATTTGACACATGCGATACGTGGTCCCTGGTTACAATCGAAACACGCCTATGAAGTTGGAAAAAATCCCAGCCCAATTGGAATTGAGCCAGAACTACCCTGGTCTACCGTGGAGGATTAAAGACGTTCACTTGGTTGCTATTTTACCCCTACAATAACCTAGTACAGCTCGCTGTCTTCAAATTTGGCACAGGCATTTTTTTTTGGCTAAAACCTAGTACTGACTTCGACTTTTCGCAAAACGCACTATAAAAAATGGTGACGAAGATATGCGAACACATTCCGCACAAGTGGAACCGAGTTAGTTCTACGAGCAAGCGCAACAGTAGCGACATGTCGCTGCTTCAGCATAAATTTCGCAAATGTAATTAAATGCCTACGAAATGGGCCGAATCAACTTTGCTTCAATACTTTTGTTGGTGTTGTATTTTGTTGTTTGACTTTTGTTTGTGATCTGGCAAAGAAAAAAAGCCCGTCGGATTTCGCAATAATTTAATAGGCATTTCGGCTGTGAATGAAGTCAGTACTAGGCTTAAGAGATAAAGCCTATTGAAATAGGAAAACATCGGTTCAGATTTGGACTGATATTGAAATAATGTGGTGAATGTTAATCGATCCATTCGAAATTTGGCAGGAAAGATTTTTTTTATCACTATCGACATTACTGGTTAATTTGAAAACATGTGAAAACTAAAAGAAAGTGTATGAATTTAGGTCAGTGTGATGCAGTGTTGCCACCCTGCCCGTATTCAAACTTTTTAGCAGAAAAATGTTCAAACCGCTATAACTTAAAAACAAATGAATGGATTTAAAAATCCCTAGAGTTTTTTTGCAGAATTTCCTAAATTTTATATTTATGTATCACAAAATGTTTAAATACAATTTAGGACTCCCGACATTATTTGTGAAGTTCATAGAAATCGGTCCAGATTTGGATATAGCTCCCATATATATATATATATATATATATATA